>NC_054543.1:23292325-23606313 GCF_017654505.1 Polyodon spathula
TCTTTGGATTGAGGGCAGAGGTTGGGATTAGGGGTGGGGAGCCCACTAGAGGTCCATTGCCCAGGGCCCACAAGAGTCTGGTGCCAGGCCTAGTCCTAGGGAAGACCTCTTGACAAACTAATACATCGCCCAGTGTGCACAGCGGCAGATAATTAGAGATTAGCTGTTAAGGTACAGCTAAGGAACATATATTTATATATAGTCACAAACTGTCAGTTTTGAACACTAGGGGAAGGGATCAGGACCGTTAGGTTATTACCATAACCCTGGTTCCCTAAAAAGAGAATGACAACCATTACTGAATGGGAAGAGCCTCTCTGACTGTCAATCTCTGAGCAAATATACAAAAGCTGCCCTATCAGGGCCCTGCTGTGAGGGGAAAGTCCTCCTATTTAAGAGGGACGTCCTCACAGTAGGACATCGCCATTTTCTTTCGAAAACAGAGGTCAGCTGGGGACATGACCTCAAAGGGTAAAGGTTGCCATTCTCTTTTCAGGGAACCAGGGTTATGGTAATAACCTAACGTTCCCTTTCAATTCAAATGACAACCATTACCGAATGGAAAAGCTGTACCAAAGCTGCTGTGGCTCCAGATTACTGACAGTACAGCCCCACGGCGATAGCAACAGAGCCCACATGACGTCTAAGGGCATGCCCAGAGAGGGTCTCATTCAGTTTGTCACATCAAGGCGGTAAAAATGCACAAATGTCTGACTACCTGTTCATGTAGCAGCATTGCATAACTCATCTAAGGAGGTGCCATGAAGGAAAGCCCACGAAGTTGCCTAGCCCCTGGTAGAATGAGACGTAATGTCCCCCGGTAACGGGGAGCCCGTCTGTTCATACGCCAAGCGTGTCGCATCTGTCACCCAGTGCACTAGATGTTGCTTCGATAGGGCCTGACCTCTAAAGCGGGACCCGTAGCAGACAAACAGCTGGTTGGACTGTCTCCAGGACACTGTCCTATCCAAATAACAGCGCAGAGCCCGAACTGGGCATAGCACATGTTGTCTACGGTCCTACTCTGACTCGTGCGGGGGAGGTCTGAAAGTTTGCAAAACCACTGATTGGTTAATATGGAAGGAGGATACCACCTTTGGCAAACAAGATGGATTTGTTCTTAATGTTACCCGCGAGTCACATCCAGTGAAATCGATACATGTATCATCGATGGACAGCGCATGAAGCTCACTTTCTCGTCTGGCAGACGTAATGGCTATTAAAAATGCCACTTTTAATGAAACAGGGCGCAGTTCTGTTGACGCCATGGGCTCAAATGGGGGACTGTGACAAAGTGCCCGCCCCTGTGTATATTATCTGTTATACGTTGCGTGTGGTGTGTTAAATGTTGGTGTACAGTCATTGGTACACGGGATATAAACGGGTCTGTGTAACACAAGTGTTTAAAATATATATATGTATTTAGTCATGAGGATTGCACAGCACTTCACGTGCAAGTAAAAAGTAATAATATGTGAGCACGGGGAATTGCACGTTATTAATTCACGTGCAGTTGTACCGTGACTCCAATTGAATGATTACACCATGTAACAAATTTTTTTTTTTTTTTTGGTTTCTAGGTAGTAAGTGTTATTTCCTAATTGCTTATGCCTCAAAAGTATAGAAAATGGCTATTATTCCCCACTAACTTTGCTTTTGTGACCAGGACAGTGATATTTTGAAATTTACCTATTTTCCAGAACATTCCAGATAGATTCAGTGCTGAGTAAACTTGGAGTAACTTCTAGAACTTTCTAGAACTTTCCAGTAATATAAATAGTAGTATAAATACAGAGGCCTTAAGCCCACCAGTTCAGTTTAGTTCCAGCTGCCTAAGTGGATACATATCTGCATTTTTCTGAGATGGCATCAAGAGGCTGCAAGCATCCGGCAGACGCATTTTGCTATGTCTGCGGCCAATTTATCAAGACAAGAGCGAAAAAGTACTCCGTGGAAGCATCTGCTAAGATGTGTGAGGCCTACAAGGCATATTTCGGCATGCCTGTCGGGGAGCAGGACAAACCCTGGGCACTTCATTTCACCTGCGAGCATTGCAAAAAAACTCTGGAAGGTAAGATGGACAACCGTTGCTTGGAATTTTATGTTATAAAATTTGTTAAAATTTTTAAAATTGTAAAAGTTTTTAATTTTAAAATGTTTTACAATTTTCAATGTTAGCAACTACTACTTCTGCATGGTGGACCCTTCCAAACGTCGGACTGGCAAGAATGCACCTGCTGTCACGTATCCGGACCTTCCTTCATCCATCGCACCGGTGCCACACTGCCATGAGCTCCCCGTACCCACTCCTCCGGAGAGAGAGCAGTCGTCTTTAGAAGAGAGCAGCAAGTCAGAGAGTGAGGAAGACGTTGTAGATCCAGATGACAATTTCAGAGGTGAGGAGAGAAACCCATACTACCCCAACCAAAAAGACCTCAATGACTTGATTAGAGATCTTGGTCTCACCAAGTCCAATGCCGAGCTTTTGATGTCTAGGCTCAAGCAGTGGAACTTGTTAGATGAAAGTATGCAAGTCGCAGATCAGAGGAAGCATCACCAACCTTTTTCCAGCTTCTTCACCCGTCAAGATGGGCTCTGCTTCTGCCACAGTGTGACCAGTCTGTTCGAGGCAATCTGAATCGCCTGTAACAAGAATGAATGGCGCTTCTTCATTGACAGCTCATCCAGGAGCCTCAAAGCTTTGCTGCTCCATAATGGTAACAAGTGCCCGTCTCTTTCCCTGGCTCACTCGGTGCACCTCAAAGAGGATTACAACAGCATCAAGACCATACTGGATGCCTTGAAGTATGATGCGTATGGCTGGGAGGTCATAGGAGACTTCAAAATGGTGGCATTCCTGATGGGTCTCCAAGGCGGTTTTACCAAGTTTCCCTGCTATCTTTGCCTTTGGCAGCAGGGACACCAAGGCGCACTACCACAGGCGGGACTGGCCACAGAGGACCGAGTTCTTTGTGGGGAGGAACAACATCAAGTGGGAGCCACTGGTGGACCCACGGAAGGTGCTGATGCCACCACTGCACATCAAGTTGGGCCTTATGAAACAATTTGCCAGAGCTCTAGATAAGGAGTCGGCAGCCTTCAAGTACCTTCAAGACTTCTTCCCTAAGCTGTCTGAGGCAAAGGTCAAAGCCGGTGTCTTCGTCGGATCACAGATAAAGAAGATCCTGGAATGCAATGAATTCCCCAAGAAGCTCACTAGTAAGGAGAAAGAGGCTTGGAACAGCTTTGTCGCAGTGGTTCGGGGCTTCCTGGGCAATCACAAGGCCGAAAACTATGTGGAGCTGGTTGAGACTCTGGTGAAGAACTACGGCACAATGGGCTGTAAGATGTCCCTCAAAGTCTATATCCTTGATGCCCATCTTGATAAATTCAAGGAGATCATAGGAGCATACTCAGAGGAGCACGGCGAGCACTTCCACCGGGATATACTGGACTTTGAACGCTGCTACCAAGGACAGTATAACGAGAACATGATGGGAGACTACATTTGGGGGCTGATTCGTGAAAGTGATTTACAGTATAATCGTAAATCTCGAAAAACTACTCACTTCTAGATTTTTGTAGTCATTTTTGTATTACTTTAGTATACATATATGTTCATTTGGATTCATATGTTGTTTTTTTCTGACTTTATGTGAAAGAAAAGACACAAATTCACCCTTTTTCTCATTGGAAATAGGTAAATTTCAAAATATCACTGTCCTGGTCACAAAAGCAAAGTTTGTGGGGAATAATAGACATTTTCTATACTTTTGACTCATAAGCAATTAGGAAATAACACTTACTACCCAGGAACAAAAATTGTGTTACATAGTGTTATCAATCGAGTCTTGGTACAGCTGCATAAAAGCAGCATGTTTTCACCCACTCTGGTTTGTGTGTTCGGTGAGTGGAGAATGGGATTGGAGATGGAGGTAAAGAGAAGAATAATAATAGTAATAATCATTAAAAGAAGCTCACCGTGTTTTGTCTGTTTGGTCCGTTTTGTTTGTCTGTTTATTTTGGCTACCAGTGCCGTGTCCTGTGTTTTTTTGTTTAATACAATCGTTTATTTTCTGTCTGTTCTGTTCATTCATTAAATGCTGAGCGAAGCCATTCGTTCAGCTCAACCAAACTCCACCTCTCTGTTTATTTTCCTGTTTCTGGTCTGACGCCACCCACTCCGACTGTCTTTGTGACACATGGTGTCAGCACTGGGACAACAGCGCCTCCAATGTGTCAGACCAGAGCAGGAACCGCATTTTTCTGAAAAACTGGATTACAAAAAAAATATATAAATAAATAAAATGGGATGGAAGGAGGATAAAGAGGTGTAGGACAGGGAGGAGGAGTGCCGCCTAAGGGCCAGACATCCACGACGATTTAACAAGCCATCGCCGGGGTGCCTCCTCTGCGATCAGGACCATCTGTTCACCAACTGTCCCTTCCGCTGCCTCTACCAAGAGGGAGAGGAGGAACTGGCCCAGGAGAGGAAGGGGAGGAGGAGGCAGAGAAGGGGAAAGGAGAAGAGGAAGGCAGAACGTCCACCACCCAAGTCTCCACCATCAGAGGAAGAATGCCTGCTGGTTTTGCCTCCAGAGTCAGAGGGAGAGGAACCGTCTCCAGCACCAGAGGGAGATGAGCCGTTGCTGCCCTCTCCAGCGCCAGAAGGAGATGCCCCACCGCTGTCATCTCCTACAAGTGAGGAAGAGCCGCACCAGTCCCCTGCAAGTGAGGGAGAGCCACACCAGTCCCCTGTAAGTGAGGGAGAGCCGCACCAGTCCCCTGTAATAAGGGTAGACTACACGCCGCTCCCACTTCCGCCGCCAAGAGACTGCACGCCTCCGCCACCTCCACCGCCAGGAGCAGAGCAGCAGGAGCTGCCTCTGCCTCCTCCACCAGCAGAGGGTGAATGCCTGCTGGGTCCCTGTCCACCAGCAGAGGGTGAATGCCTGCTGGTATCACTTCCCCCACCAGCAGAGGATGAATGTCTGCTGGTATCACTTCCCCCACCATCACGAGGAGAGGAGCTGGAGCTGCCTCTCTGTTCACCAGAATGACCAGGACTCGATGCTGACAGAGACAGAGGGAAGCACGGGGAAGAACCGCCCGGCCTCAGTGGCCGAGAAGAGGGCCAACACCCGCACCCCAGCTTGTCCTGACTCCCTGCCTCGCTTTGCCCAAGGATGCCTACCTCGCTTCACCCAAGGATGTCTGCCACGCTTCACCCAAGGATGCCTTTCACGCTTCGCCCAAGGTTGCCTGTCGCCCCGCATTGCCTGGTGTTGCCTGTCGCTCCCCATCGCCTAGGGTTGCCAGCCGCTCTGCATCGCCTGGGGTCACTGGGACTGCTTCGCCTGGGGTTGCCAGCCGCTCCGCATCTCCTGGGGTTGCCAGCCGCTCCACATCGCCTGGGGCTGCCTGTTGCTCCGCATCACAGCAGGAAGTACTGTGGCCGGAACCCCATCAAGGGGAGCTGCCGGCCACAAAGAAGGGGGAGGAGGTCTGGAGACCATCAACCCCAGCAGCAGTTTTGCTACCGGAGATCGTGGGAGAGATCAGGAGACCTGCTCCTACTGCAGAAGATTTGCTGCCGGAGATCGTGGGGGAGGTCAGAAGACCTGATCCCACTGCAGCAGTTTTACTGCCGGAGATTGTGGGGGAGGTCCGGAGACCTGCTCCCGCTGCAGCTTTTTCGCTGCCAGAAGTACTATGGTCAGAGGCCCACCAAGGGGAGCTGGCTCCGAAGAAGGGGAGAGGTCAGGAGACCACCCCCTAAGCAGCCTTTCCGCTGCCAGAACTACCCCGTCTGGAGGAGCCAGACTGGGGACTATTGTCTCTGCTGACGGCCTTGTGACCTGTGGGCCCCTTGAGGCCTCAGGTCCTGGACTTTTGGGCTTTAAGGGGGGAGGTGGCCATTGAGGCCATGTGTGCTTTGCACGGGGGGGGGGGGGGGGGCATATGTGACAAAGTGCCCGCCCCTCTGTATATTATCTGTTATATGTTGCGTATGGTGTGTTAAATGTTGGTGTATAGTCAGTGGTACACGGGATATAAAAGGGTCTGTGTAACACAAGTGTTTAAAATGCACGAGGATTGCACAGCACTTCACGTGCAAGTAAAAAGTAATAATGTGTGAGCACGGGGAATTGCACTTTATTAATTCATGTGCAGTTGTACCGAGACTCCAATTGAATGATTGATTAGCAATCGAGTCTTGGTACAGCTGCATAAAAGCAACATGTTTTCAACCACTCTGGTTTGTGTGTTCGGTGAGTGGAGAACGGGATTGGAGACAGAGGTAAAGAGAAGAATAATAATAGTAATAATCGTTAAAAGAAGCTCACCATGTTTTGTCTGTTTGGTCCGTTTTGTTTGTCTGTTTATTTTGGCTACCAGTGCCGTGTCCTGTGTTTTTTTTTGTTTAATATAACCATTTATTTTCTCTCTGTTCTGTTCACTCATTAAATGCTGAGCGAAGCCATCCGCTCAGCTCAACTAAACTCCACCTCTCTGTTTATTTTCCAGTTTCTGGTCTGACGCCACCCACTCCGGCCGTCTTTGTGACCCATAAGAGCCCGCAGTACCAGTTCTAGATCCCACTTGGGAACTATACTTTTCATGGGAGGACGAAGCCTCCGAGCCCCTTTAAGAAATTGCACTGCCAGGAAATGTGCCCCAGGGGACACCGAGTCAGTTTTGTCATGGTACACTGATATTGCTGCCAGGTATGCCTTCAAAGTGGACGCTGATTTTCCTGCGTCAAACAGGTGTTGTAAGAAGGTTAATATCATCTCAATATGGCAAGTCACCGGATCGTGACCTTCAGCAAGGCACCAGTCTTGGAAAACTTTCCATTTATATGAGTACTGGGCTCTAGTGCTTAGTGCCCTAGCAGACTATAGTGTTTCTACTACAGCGTCTGGCAAACCTCATCTGAATAGACGGCTTCGTTCAACGGCCAGACCCAGATTTGGAGCTGGGCTGGGTTCGGGTGCCATAATAGCTCCTCCACTTGGCTCAGGAGGTCTTTGCACAGCGGGAGCTGCTACGGCTGATCCGACAACATGTCGGAGAGGAGAGCAAACCAGGGGCGTCTCGGCCATCTGGGTGCAACCAGCAGAACCTGTGCTCTCTCCACCCTGATCCTGTCTAGTGTCAGGGGTAATAATGGCAGTGGAGGGAATGCATGCAATAGCCCCTGTGGCCAGGGGTGAGCTAGCACGCCTACTCCCAGGGGGCCCCCGTCTCTCTCCATGGAGAACTATAGGGGGAAATAAGTGGACTCGGCTGTGGCAAAGAGGTCAACTCGAGCCGGTCGAAACCTCTCCCAAATGTGTTTCACCACTTGAGGATGCTGCCTCCACTTTGAGCTGTCTGGAGCGCCTCTGGACAGGAGGTCTGCGGCCTTGTTGTCCACACAGGGGAGGTGAACTGCCCTGATGGAACACAAGTTTCTGTGCGTCCAGAACAGTCTGTGTGCTGCATGGTGAAGGCCCGGTGAGCGCAGGCAGGCTTAGTGATTTATGTAGGCTACCACTGTGATGTTGTCTGTCCGGACCAGCAAATGTTTGTGCGCTAATTGCTGACGAAAATGTAATAACGCCAGGCTCACTGCTTGCAGCTCTTGCGCATTTATCGGCGCTTGCTGCAAATGTCCCTTCCACTGACCTCTTATTCCTCTCCCGTTCCAGACCGCTCCCCAGCCCAGACTGGAGGCATCTGTAGTGACAAATTCCCTTCTGTGAGGGGATCCAAGAGGAGATCCGAGGCCCAGATTTCCGGAGCCACCACTCCAGTGTCTTCCGGCATTGTCTGGACACTCGCACCAGCCGGTACTGATCTCAGACTGGGTGCACCTTGAGTGTATTTACCCAGGCTTGAAGCGGGTGCATTCTCAGCAGCCCTAGTGGAAGGATTCTTGAGGCAGCTGCCATCAGCCCCAACAACCTTTGATATAGTTTGACCTGTAGGAGACCGTCCTCTCTGAATAGGGAGAGTGGTCTCCAACGACCGAATCCGAGTTCAGTTTGATCCCTAGGAACACTGTGGACTGAGACGGTACGAAGTTGCTCTTCTATTGATGTATTGAGAGCCCTAACTTCACCACATGATCTATGACCTGTTTTGTGTGCGCCTCTGCACGTGCTTTTGACTGCGCGCAAACCAACCAATCGTCCAGGTAGTTTAGGATCTGAATACCCCGCAGCCTGAGTGGAGCCAGTGCTGCATCCATGCACTTTGAAAATGTGCGTGGTGCCAGCGAGTGGCCAAATGGCAGCATGCAAAATATATACATGTTGCCTTGAAAGGCAAAGCGCAGATATTTTCTGTGTGCTGGACAAATAGGCGTTTTGCAGGTTGATCGATTTGAAACAGTCTCTATGACCTTGGCTTGCGTCAGCCACAAATGCTGGCGAGCTGCCACTAACATCGCCAGCAACCTCCCTGATGCCTGACCTAACTCCCCTATTAGGTCAGTCATCGCCTTAGCCACCACCTGGAGCTCCCCTGTGTCTGCCTCTGTGGCTCTGTCCTGCAGCCTCTCCGCCAACTGGTTCTAGTAAAGTACCAGTATGGCCATGGCGTTCTCTGCTTGCACGGACAGCGCTGCCACGGTGTATGCCTTTTTCAGCGTCCGTTGTTCTGCAAGGCTTTGACAGGCAGGTTGGGTCCTTATCCCCCTTGGTCAAGGTGGAACCTTGCACCAACACCGTGACCGTGTCCCCGATAGTGGGGAATGCACCTAAGCCTGCTTCTTGGGCTCCTGCAGTTAACAGCAGAGACTCTGCTGTTCTGGAGGCTGAGGGTGCAGACTCTGGGTTGCCCCAGGCAGGGCACACCAAATCCAGGAAGTCTTGGCATAAGGGGAGTGCATGCTATGGGTGCCCTCTCTGCTGGAGGAAGCGGTTCCCCTTTCCCTCTTGTTCTGCTGGCCAGGGGACATCCGTGGCTGCAGCTGCACACTGCATTAGCGCCCAGAACTCCTCCCTCTGTGATACGTGTGGCAATGGCGACAGGGTGTTCCCCACTGTGGCCTGTCCGACGGAGGTGGCTGGGTCCGACATGTCCAACCTGGACGCTGTGAAGGACTTGCCTGGGCTAGGGGGTCTAGGCAGAGGAGACGGGAAACTAGACTGTGGGGGCTGGGGCAGCCTGCCCTGAGATTTTAATATGGTCTCCAGCATGGTCTGCTGGGCCCTTACAGTCTCAGCCAGCTCCACGAAGCGCCACTCGGCCGAGCTTGGGCGCCTTTGAGGTGACTGAGATGGTGAACGTCTGCACCTGCATCAGGAAGGGGAGCGGTGCCTGCGCAGTGACCGTCTGTCCCCTGGTGAACGTCCCCTAGAGTGGTACCACCTCAACGGTGACCATCTTGCATCCCCTGAAAGGTGTCTGCGCCTCTGTACCGGTGGTGGGGAAGGGGAGGGTGACCCAGTTTTGCAGGAGAGTTCCCTGGTCACTGTAGCAGGTGGGGTCCTGGACGACCTCTGCTGAGGCTCTTGGACCACAGATCTCAATCTCCCATGGCTTGACGAGAGAGACTGTGCTGGGGATAGGGCTGCTCTCCATTGCTTAGTTCTCTTTGAGAACTTCCGACATGGAGAGCAGTCCTGCTCACCTACCAGTGCCTTGGCCACGTGCTCTGGCCCTAGGCATCTGGCGTAGGATCGGTGCTTGTCCTGCCTGGGAAATTTTGCCGCACACCAGTCACACTGATGATAACCAGCAGAGGACCCAGCAGACTGGACCGACATGCTTTGAAGTTTTTTTGTTGTTTTTTTTAAAACTGCTGCTCTCAATGAGCAGCCTGCAGTTATGTTTTCAAAATGATTCACCGGTGCTGAATCAGTCGGTGCCGGGATCGACGTCAAGGCAAGCACTGTTGGTGCCAAGGTCAACATCGAGATGTGCTTGGTCGGTGCAGAGAGGTCGGTGCCAAGTCGATCGGCGCCGAGGTCGATCGGCGCCGAGGTCGATGCCGACGTGTATTGCGGTCAGTGCCGGGCTGTAGAAGGCCTCGAAGCTATTCCCCGGTGCGAAATCAATCAGTACCGGGATCGGTGTCGAAAAGAGCGCGGTTGGTGTCGGGAGGTCGTGTCGAGTCAATAGGCAACCAAGGTCGAGTAATGGCCGCTCACTAATCCCTGAAGACGGGTCGAAACCAGCTCTAGCCAGAAAACTGACGCGAGAATATAGCGAGAGCCAATTTACCAACTCTCGAGAGCATAATTACCGTGGATTTGTTTTGAAATTTATTTGGAAAAACCAAACAAATCAACCAAATTCGGTAAGCAAAAGCAAAAACTATCTACTACTTGTCTCAGAGAGATGAGAGAGAAAATGGCATTGTGCTACTGTGAGGACATTCCTCTTCAACAGGAGGTGGGAGGGACTTCCCCCTCACAGCAGGGGCTTGATAGGGCAGCTTTTGTATATTTGGTCAGAGGCTCTTCCTATTTGGTAATGGTTGTCATTCAAATTGAAAGGGAACATGGGGATTCTGATATCTGGCCCCTATGTTCAAACCAAGAACGACGTTTGTCGGTTGAAGACAACAGCATACATTGTAAGACGGGAGGAGTAAGAAACTCCAATCCCCATAATCCTGGGAGGTAGAGTCAAGTAATCTGTCTGCGGTAATTGGTACAGGTTTAAAGGGTGGACAGTATAAGTGAATGGAGAGAGAAGAGAGTTGATAGTAGGAGTGTTTAGAGCGAGCACATGGAAGTGCAGAGACGGCGGAGAGTACAGGTGAAAGGACTCTTGATAAGAAAGAGTTTGAGCTACCGAGTGGTGTGGTCGGTGTATGAAAACCAATAGTAGCTGTGTTTCCAAAAAGCCTAAGTACGGAGACAAGGGATCGAGAGCTGTATTAAGTGAGCTGCTGTATCAACAATCAGTCAGAAACTGCCAAGCCGCAGGCTGCACCTTGCAGCGTTCCCCAGCAGAGCGTGCTAAAAGAATACACTTACTACCAAGGCCTGTGTTGTAATACAAAGGACGGCGTTGTACTACAAAGGACTGTACCAGGGCAAGGATTACAAACATGTTCCTACAACCACCTGGTGGATTGTACCACCCAAAGAACATGGTACACTTACCTGGGGTGCTATATTGATCCAACGCTGGGTCAATACTTTGTCAACAGCTCTTGGATATAAACCTGGACTGATTATACCATTGCTGGAAACATCAATTTTTATTTGGCACAAGGCCAGCTCAGGCAAGGTATTAGGGAGGGTTGAAGAAGTGAGTTTAACGGGCAGGGTTTGTTTTGTGTTATTATTTTCATAACAAGGGTGATTAACTGAAAATAATTGCTTCAATAATAAAAGTGCCCTTCTTTCAAACAGAACTTCTGTCTACTTGTGTCACCTTTCATACTGATGGTTGGCAACCACAATCAAATTCGGAACTTATCATTCACTATATATACACTGAGTGTACAAAACATTGGGAACCTTCCTAATATTGAGTTGCACCCCCTTTTGTCCTCAGAACAGCCTTAATTAGTCAGGGCATGGACTCTACAAGGTGTCGAAAGCGTTCCACAGGAATGCTGGCCCATGTTGACTCCAAAGCTTCCCACAGTTGTGTCAAGTTGGCTGGTAGTGGAGCTCTACTCCGAATAGCTCGTTCCATCTCATCCCACAGATGCTCAATTGGATTGAGATCTGGTGACTGGGCAGGCCACTGCAGTAAGCTGAATTCACTGTCATGTTCGTGGAACCATTCTGGACAATCCTAGCCTTGTGGCATGGGGCATTATCCTGCTGAAAAAATCCACTAGCAGATGGATACACTGCTGCCATGAAAGGATGCACATGATTGGCAATGATGTTCAGATATCCTGTAGCATTCAAACGTTGCTCCACTTTTATCAAGGGGCCCAATGTGTGCCATGAAAACACATCCCACACCATCACACCGCCACCACCAGCCTGCAATGTTGACATGCGGCATGACGGATGCATGTACTCGTGGTTTTCTCCATACCCTAGTCCTCCCATCAGCGTGAAACAGCAGGAACCGGAATTCATCAGATCAGGCAATGTTTTTCCAATCCTCCAGTGTCCAGTGTTTTCATTCCTTAGCCCATTGCAACCATAGTTTCTTGTGTTTTGCTGAAAGAAGTGGAACTTTGTTAGGTCGTCGACTGTCATATCCCATTCGCGTCAAGGAACGAGGTTGTTTAGTTAAATTAGTTAAATGCCTAGCTATTTAGCATCCTCTTTTATGAAGATGCTAATATGAATTTTGACTATGTCCTTTTTTAGGCATTTAAATAGGACTACTACTACTATTATTATTATTATTATTATTATTATTATTATTATTATTATTATTATTATTATTATTATTATTATTATTATTATTATTATTATTATTATTATTATTAGTAGTAGTAGTCGTAGTAGTAGTATATTATTATTATTATTATTATTATTATTATTATTATTATTATTATTATTATTATAATAATAATAATACTAAAAGTAGATTGCAGCCCTAGTCACAAGCCACGTCAACTTGGTCACGCAGATTTGTATGATAAACTGTGACCAAGTTGACAGTAGACAAGTTTCCTGCCAAAAAGTGTCAATTATAGAAAAGACTCCATATTAATGTAAGATTATAGCTGTCTTTTTAAATCCTTACTTAAATTGGTGAAAATCATAAACCCATGACCGAGTTGACAATTTCGCGTGACATGATATTTTCAAAATTCAAATATATTTATTTATGTAAAAAAATATACAATTGTTTATTATCAGGGAGGCTGAATTGCCTAACAACTTGCAGAAATACATTTTTGTGAGATTTAGAAATGTTGGGACTTCAGCTTGGGACATTCTGTTCTAACCATGTTATGACTTCAGTGCGAATTTCAATAAAATACCATTTCATTTTTTTTTTTTCAAAACAGTATTGATAATTTGTAGTAAATTGATCCTACTTTCAAATATAAGCATTTAATTAAATGTCAATTTAAGATGTAATTGAAAAAAATAACTTAAATGCTCAGGTCATCAAGTCCAGATTTTCTGAAATCTCTGAATTATTAAAGTCGAAAAATATAATGTTCTTTATGATGCCAGTGTCTGTGGTTATAAAGACAATAAAAAGAAGGATGCCACATAGCAAGAAATAGCAGAACAATTGGATTGAAAATGGATGGTATGCTATCTCTATTTATTTCAGCTTCATTGTAGTCAAGGTGACGGGGAGTGCCACACACTGGTTTCGTATTTCTGTAAAATGATGCTCTTTGTTTTAATAATGATAATCACATCTGCTCTTTAACAAGCTGGTGGTATTCCCCCAACTGTTTCCTTTGTTTTAATGTGTTGTGTGCCCACCCATACTCTAATTATTTCTGTTTTATTTCATCTCCACAAAAAGAGCATGACTGGCTACAGTTGTTTTTTTTTTTTTGTACTTATTCTGTATTCATGTCGTTCGCTTCACTCCAAGTGTGCATACTTTATTTTGTGAAGGTCTAACATTTTAATGTGTGTGTGTGTGTGTATGGGGAGCACAACAAAATGTATGCTAAAAAAAGGGGGGCGGGCATTTAAAAAGTTTGCGCACCACTGCTCTATTGATAGATGTGGGCAAATAAGAAAGGCAGCTTTTCTTGATGTGAAATTAACACATTAAAGGGAATAATTCTGAAAATCTGAGTATCCACACAGCCCTGGTTGTAACGCTGGTCCTGCCCCACAGCCTGTTCACCCAGAGCAGAGACATGGTTACCATGGGAACGCCCTCAGACTGCAGCTGGCTGCAGCTAGAATACTCTTCCCACCCACAAGAGGGCAGCAGAGTGGTTACAGTACCTGCTGAAGGAGACCCAGTGAGTGCAGGCTGTCTCTCAAACTTATTTCAAGATCACACTTTACTGACTCCTAACACCAAAACCCCCCAGCAATTCTCACATTGCTATATTTACCGTTAATATTACTTCCTTGGAAGTGCTGTGTGCTTACGTGTCCATACTTAATAAGTATATGTACAAACATATCTGTGGTGGTGTTGCTGCTATGCCTGTTCTCTTGCAGTTGCTGTCTGAAATCAAGCAGAAGGCCATTGAAGAGCTGCAGCTCCTAGACCTGACAGGTAGGCAGGGAGGTAGAGGGCAGCTGGGCTGGGGATAACATGACGCACATTCAAATGGTCTTTATTGCATAACAAGCTGTACCGGCTATCATAATTAAGGAAGAGGGATGGGGAGTGATTAGGGGGAGGGGTTGGAGTGAAGCTCACCAGCACCTTGTTTCTGTGTCCCGGCCCACCCCTCACAAACACACAGGTATGTAGCTCACCATGCACACACTGACACACGCACACAGGTATGCAGCTTAACATGCACGCACACACACACACACAGGTATTCAGCTCACCACGGAAAGGCAGATCTACACATACTCCTTCACTAGCACAGTTGCAGTACGAGGCTTGTCCCCACGTTGATTTATGATCCATGATATAACGCTGCAATTCAGACCACATGGGACACAGCAAAGGTAAAGTAATGTGTTTCTTGTAAACATTGCAGGGTGTTCTGTAACACCTAAGTTGTAAATTAACTGTAGTTTTGTGTTTATATTTTGTATTTCTTTTGATGTATAGTAAATGTTTGGAATTATATAATTACTGTATTGTTTTTATATTTTATTGCGCATAGTCTATTTAGGTCTCTCTTTGTGTCAGTGCTCACTATTGACGTATCTGACCTGGCCCTGTGTGAACAAAGTGAATAAACTGCACTAAAGAGGCTGATCACTAGGTGTCTCTTCTCTATACAAAGACACTGGCTGATCTAGCCAGATATTTTTATAATGCCGTTAGGTAGGTAAGTGCAATAAGGGCCACTCAGACTGATTCAAACATCACAAACAGAATTGTGAAGCTACTTTAACCCTTTCCTTTCATATAAAATATATACTTTATTACTGTTCATTACCATTAGTCCAAAATACCTTTCAAAGTTTACCGCAGTACATTTGCATGGTATTTTTGCAGTTTTCCCCCATGGTTTTATTACACATTTACCTTAGTTTACCATGTTGTGTTTTTATTTTATTTATTTTTTTAATATGCTTTATCATAAATCTCTGTGCTTTGCAATGCCTACCTATTCTTTACCATTATTTCATTGTGCTTTATTACACTTTGCTATATTTTTACTATGGCAGACTCTGATAAGAGTAAATGTGAACAGTTGTGTGCTTAGTAATAGAAAGCCTTTATCATCTGACACTTGTTTAAAAACCTACATAACAACTGGTGACCCACCTCCCTTCATAAAAAGAGTCTCACTGCACTTCCAGAAGAATTGTGCCAAATACAAACCCCCTAATCCTTCATGTGTGTTTGGGCCCTGGAAATCTCGCCTGCTGTGTGCAATCACAATGTTCCCCCTCTAATGTGTGTGTGTGTGTGTGTTGAAGGCACTTTCATTCTCTGCCTGTCTCTTTTGTATTTGAGCTATTTCTCTGCTACACCATGGATGCTGACCCACAGGCTGGTCCTGAGATAGAGATGGTGGTGGAGCATCACGGTAAGAGAGGTGAGGAGGCCAGAGAACCAGGGGAACAGAACCAGGCATAGGGTCATGGACTGCTACTCTAGGGACTGGCATAGCTAAGGAAATGATTCCAGAAATGACACCTGTCATGCACTGCCATGCTCCATGCAAATAGGACACGTGCAGTTTTAAAAGAAACACGTTAAAGCAAGCAGGCATTTTCATTAAAAAGTGTCATGTGATAATATTTTTTGATATGTACTGGGATACAAAAATCAGATGTTTGTATTCACTACAAATGACAAAAATACCTTGTACTTGTTTACCATCTCACCAGAATTTGCATGACAGTTTTAAAAAATGGCAAATGAAACAGAGCTCTGTGTGATAGGTGAGCTTAATATATATATACAGCTCTGGAAAAAATTAAGAGACTGCACTGCAAAAAATGATCAGTTTCTCTGGTTTTACTATTTATAGGCATGTGTTTGGGTACAATGAACATTTTTGTTTTATTCTATAAACTACTGACAACATTTCTCCCAAATTCCAAATAAAAATATTGTCATTTAGAACATTTGTTTGCAGAAAATGACAACTGGTCAAAATAACAAAAAAGATGTAGTGTTGTCAGACCTCAAATAATGCAAAAAAATAAGTTCATATTCATTTTTAAACAACACAATACTAATATTTTAACTTAGGAAGAGTTCAGAAATCAATATTTGGTGGAATAACCCTGATTTTCATGCACAGCTTTCATGCATCTTGGCATGCTCTCCACCAGTCTTTCACATTGATGTTGGGTGACTTTATGCTACTCCTGGCGCAAAAATTCAAGCAGCTCGGCTTTGTTTGATGGCTTGTGACCATCCATCTTCCTCTTGATCACATTCCAGAGGTTTTCAATGGGGTTCAGGTCTGGAGATTGGGCTGGCCATGACAGGGTCTTGATCTGGTGGTCCTCCATCCACACCTTGATTGACCTGGCTGTGTGGCATGGAGCATTGTCCTGCTGGAAAAACCAATCCTCAGAGTTGGGAAACATTGTCAGAGCAGAAAGAAGCAAGTTTTCTTCCAGGACAACCTTGTACTTGGCTTGATTCATGCCAAAGCTGCCCGATTCCAGCCTTGCTGAAGCACCCCCAGATCATCACGATCCTCCACCACATTTCATAGTGGGTGTGAGACACTGTGGCTTGTAGGCCTCTCCAGGTCTCCGGCTAACCATTAGACGACCAGGTGTTGGGCAAAGCTGAAAATTTGACTCATCTGGGGGTGCTTCAGCAAGGCTGGAATCGGGCAGATTTGTCTTTGTGAAGGGCGCATGAGTCAAGCCAAGTACAAGGTTGTCCTGGAAGAAAACTTGCTTCCTTCTGCTCTAGTAAAGAATCCTTTGCTTAGTATGCCCCATGGTTCTGGAATGAGTTCCAGTCCAAACTAAAGCTGTAGACCCATATATCTTTATTGCAATTTAAGAGTAAACTGCATAATTTTGTGACTAAGAGTTGTAATTGTTTTAAATAGTTGACTAGACTCTTGTGTATTTTGATTATTGTTTTAAATGTGATTTGCCTGTGTCTTAATTATATTTTATTGTGTATTGTTCTTACTGTACGATTCACTTGCTGCTACCTGCTTGGCTAGGACTCACTCGTAAGAGAGGTTTTCTCAGTGTGACTAGTTAAATAAAGAATAATAAATACATCAATACATCTCTCTCTCTCTCTCTCTCTCTCTCTCTCTCTCTCTCTCTCTCTCTCTCTCTCTCTCTCTCTCTCTCTCTCTCTCTCTCATATAGATATATATATATATATATATATTGTGAAAGATCCATGCCACTCTCACAGTTCATTGCCCCTTTAAGACAGACCCAGGACACCAGAAATTGAATTTAAAATGCTTGCGCGCTATTTTTAATAAACACAAAAGGAAACAAACAAAACACAAAATAAACACCTAGCTCCCACTGGAGCACTAACTATACAGTCAGGATCGCCCTAACTAACACCCCAGACAGCTAAGCTGTTTACCGGTACACCAAAAACACAAAACCCCACAGTTTATCACAGTACCTTTTCTGACTGCTCAGAACAAGAGCACACTTTCTGCTTCCTACCCCTCAGCAGCCCCGAACAGACTGGTAGCATTCTTTAAATGCCCTGCACCTGGCTCTAATTTACAATTAACACCAGGTGCAGGGGATTACTAAACAATAAAACAATTAAACCATTAACACCCAAATGTGCATTCTCACATGTTCTCTGCAAGTGAGGATTTTAATCCCCTCCCTGCTGTCTTACTATATATATCTATCTATCTTTATATATGTGTGTGTGTGTGTGTGTGTGTGTGTGTGTATATATATATATATATTATATATATATATATATATATATATATATATATATATATACATACAGTACTGTGCAAAAGTTTTAGGCAGGTGTGAAAAAATGCTGTAAAGTAAGAATGCTTTCAAAAATAGACATGTTAATAGTTTATATTTATCAATTAACAAAATGCAAAGTGAGTGAACAAAAGAAAAATCTAAATTAAATCCATATTTGGTGTGACCACCCTTTGCCTTCAAAACAGCATCAATTCTTCTAGGTACACTTGCACAAAGTCAGGGATTTTGTAGGCATATTGTCAGGTGTATGATTAAACAATTATACCAAACAGGTGCTAATTATCATCAATTCAATATGTAGGTTGAAACACAATCATTAACTGAAACAGAAACAGCTGTGTAGGAGGAACAGCCCAGGCAGAAATTTCAAGGCAGACAGGGGTTTCCAGATGTGCTGTCCAAACTCTTTTGAAGAAGCACAAAGAAACGGGCAACATTGAGGACCGTAGACGCAGCGGTCGGCCAAGGAAACTTACTGCAGCAGATGAAAGACACATCATGCTTACTTCCCTTCACAATCGGAAGATGTCCAGATATGCCATCAGCTCAGAATTGGCAGAAAACAGTGGGACCATGGTAGACCCATTTACTGTCCGGAGAAGTCTTGTCAAAAGATGCCTTCATGGAAGACTTGCGGACAAAAAGCCATACCTCCGATGTGGAAACAAGGCCAAGCGACTCAACTGTGCATGAAAACACAGAAACTGGGGTGCAGAAAAATGGCAGCAGGTGCTCTGGACTGATGAGTCAAAATTTGAAATATTTGGCTGTAGCAGAAGGCAGTTTGTTTGCCGAAGGGCTGGAGAGTGGTACACGAATGAGTGTCTGCAGGCAACAGTGAAGCATGGTGGAG
Source organism: Polyodon spathula (assembly GCF_017654505.1). Classification (NCBI taxonomy): domain Eukaryota; kingdom Metazoa; phylum Chordata; class Actinopteri; order Acipenseriformes; family Polyodontidae; genus Polyodon; species Polyodon spathula. Next base: position 23,311,127 of record NC_054543.1, read on the forward strand.
GTTCCTTGCAAGTTTGAGGCTGCATTTCTGCAAATGAAGTTGGGGATTTGGTCAGAATTAATGGTCTTCTCAATGCTGAGAAGTACAGGCAGATACTTATCCATCATGCAGTACCATCAGGGAGACATCTGATTGGCCCCAAATTTATTCTGCAGCATGACAATTACCCCAAACATACAGCAAAAGTCATTAAGAACTACATTCAGTGTAAAGAAGAACAAGGAGTCCTGGAAGTGATGGTATAGCCCCCACAGAGCTCTGATCTCAACATCACCAAGTCTGTCTGGGATTACATGAAGAGAGAGAAGCAACTGAGGCTGCCTAAATCCACAGAAGAACTGTGGTTAGTTATCCAAGATGTTTGGGCCAACCTACCTGCCGACTTCCTTCAAAAACTGTGTGCAAGTGTACCTAGAAGAATTGATGCTGTTTTGAAGGCAAAGGGTGGTCACACCAAATATTGATTTGATGATGATTTTTCTTCTGTTCACTCACTTTGCATTTTGTTAATTGATAAATCTAAACTATTAACGTGTCTATTTTGAAAGCATTCTTACTTTACAGCATTTTTTCACACCTGCCTAAAACTTTTGCACAGTACTGTGTGTGTGTGTGTGTATATATATATAGTCTCTATCTCTCTCCTGGTATTGACTGTTGATCTACTAAAAAAAAAAATATAGGAAGATATTGCATAGTCAGGAACCAGTTAGGAGTCACACAAGTAGCCTACTGATATAATTGTGCACAGTTTTTGCAAAGGCTTTGTTGGGCACACAAGCCGTCGTCTTATATATTACAGATTATAAAACGACTCGTGTGTCTAGAAAAAAAAACGTTTTTTAGAAGGGCTATGTGGCAGAGCAGAGCTTGGCCCTTTAGAAATTGGCAGTTATGGGGTTAAATTCCCCTACCTGCTTGGGTTTATTGTGTTCAGGTGGCTGGGGTTGATTAGTTAATTAGAGTAATTAACGATCAATCAGCACCCAGCCACCTGACATAAAAGGAGGCCTCAGATTCCCATTAGGGAGATGAGGGAGCTGAGGAAGCACTCACCCCGTTTCGTTGACTCGACCACGACCACGACCACGACCACGACCACGACCAACGACCAAAAAACAAAAAACCAACCCGTAAAAGTAGGTCACTTTAGTAGTTCCCAGCTTGGGTCTTCTGGTTTTTTGTTTTTTTTTTTGTGGATAAAGCTAGTTCAAAACGAAAAACACCGAAAGATAAACACAAATTTAGCAAACACAAACACGCGGACATGTGTGAAAAACATTGTGTGTTAGTTTTTGCTTTTTGTGGCTTTCTATTTGTGTTTAAATCCTTTTGTTTTGGCCCTTGTGCCCTTTTATTTGTGTTTATTTATAATTAAAGCATTATTTTTTTGTAGTCTGTCTCTGGGCTTCTAGCCACTCGTCAGCCTGTCACACTTGGTGTCAGGGTGGGATAGTGCCTCTAAGAGGCTCAGAGCAGTACTGCAGGATTTTTTTTTTTTTGGGGGGGGGGGGGGGTTATTTATTTATTTATTTAATTAAAAAATTAATTAATCAAAAAATGGGAAAGAAGAGCAGACAGCGGCAAAGGCAAGAGATGCAGCAGCCGAAGAAATGTAAGCTGCTGCAACAACAGCCACCACTGGAGGACCCAGCCAGCATCTTCCCCTGGTGTTCCTGGTGCGGGAAGGAGAACCACCACTGGAGGTCCTGCCCAGAAGTAGCACCGGCAAACTGGTGTGGCCGTTGTGAGGAGGACGGCCACAACTGGGCAGGATGCCTCTACAATCAGGCCCAGGAAGAGGAGCAGTTTTCACCCTGGGCATCAGGGGCCACCCCACTACCTCCAGCGCCACCACCTTCACCACCATCCCAGGAAATATGGGACTGGTTGATGCACCCTGAGGCAGACCTCGTCCACGATCTCCCCATAGTTATCAACACGCTGTGGTGTCGAGATGGGGAGAGGTGGGAACAGTGGGAGGAACAACACCACCCAGCGTCCTTCCCGGAGGTTGTCCTCATGGTCGTTAATTACCTGGCGGTAGACATGGGAGATGCCCCAGTCAATACAATCACTTGATGCAAATTTTTTCAGGCCGCCCTAGCGGGAGGGTCCTCCATTATCAGCGCCGACTCCCGGTCGAGTGCGGAGAGGTCTGGGAAAACTGTCGCGGAACTCAGCATGGTTGCAGTCCTCCCGTCTACTCCCATGGTCGAGCGGTCCCGAGCCTCTGCCTGAAGTCCCCTCCAGATATTCCGGTGGGGCCGGTCCCACCATCGTTCCCAAAGGGAGGACTCGGTCGAGTCGTCCCACCTAAACTAACCTAAGGGTAGGAGCTGCCGTCCCAGAGCCAGAAGAGGGAGGAGCCATTGCCATCTCCTGGAGCCCAGAGGGGAGGAGCCACCACTCTCGGAGCCCAGAGGGGAGGAGCCGCCGCTCCCAGAGCCCAGAGGGGAGGAGCCGCCGCCCCCAGAGCCAGAGAAGGGAGGAGCCTGCCTCGAGACGGCTGGTCGGAGGGTCCCTTCGGTTTTGCCTCGGGTCTCCGCCTCCGCGCGAGGACGTCCGCTGGTTCCTAAAGGTGGTAAACCTCCAACGGGGTCCACTGCCGCGGTAGCCTGACTGAGTGGACGCCCAGACGACCCCAAAGCCTCCCAGACCACAGCAGAGGGATCTCCCGTTTCTGGTCCCCCGGCCTGCGGGAGGGTCCCAGGGGACGCGGACATAAGTGGTCCCAGGCGACTGCGGTGGCCTCCGGAGTTCCGCCACCAGAGGGAGCCGGGCCTCTGTCCCCAGAGGGTCCAGCGCCACTAAAGGGTCCGACTCCACCGGAGGGTCTTGGCTGATTGCAGCCTGTGCACTCTGTACATGGGGGGAGGTGTGTGGCAGAACAGAGCGCTGCCCTTTAGAAATTGGCATTTATGGGGTTAAATTCCCCTACCTGCCTGGGTTTATTGTGTTCAGGTGGTTGGGGTTGATTAGTTAATTAGAATGATTAATGATCAATCAGCACCCAGCCACCTGACATAAAAGGAGGCCTCAGCTTCCCATTAGGGAGGGGAGGGAGCTGAGGAAGCAGGTTGGTGTTTGTGTTTGCTGTTTTTTGGTTTTGTGAATTTTCTCATCCAGTGAAGGCATTGCCCAGCCTGGAAACATTTATTTTTGTAAGTTTTGCTTTTTGTGTCTTTCTATTTGTGTTTAAATCCTTTTGTTTTGGCCCTTGTGCCCTTTTTTTGTGTTTTTATAATTAAAGCATTATGTTTTTGAACTGCAGTCTGTCTCTGGGCTTCTACCCACTCGCCAGCCTGTCCCAGGCTAGTATTCTGATAGTATCCTAATACTAAGTGGGTAATCGGCATCACGTTTTTGGAATACTGGTATCCAGAATATGGATGGGTTCATTCGGAATACAGTGTTTACATGGCATGGAATAGCTGTTCAAATTTCCCACTATTGCCACTGGAATCCTGAAAGAACAGGACAACTAGAACAGTAGCCCGGATTGCATTATGGGTGCAGTCAATTGCACCTACCATGCACAGCAGGTGCGTGACCTCATAAAAACCCCACATTATCTCCTCCCTGTTTGCTCTGGTACTGGGGAATTTAATATGTTCCTCAGCACATCTCAGTAACGCGGTTATGAACCGGTCGAGGTGGCAGGACACGGCTGACTAGGTGATCCCCACTGTATCACCTGCTACCTTCTGGAAGGTCCCGGTAGCCAGGATACACATACAGACAGACACTACCAATTGCTCAGATAAGGCATGACTGCACAGGTTTGTTCTAGCCAGGTCATCATGCAGCATGTGGCATAGATGAGTCGAGACGATACCTGGACACGATTTGCTCATTGCTGAGCTCCTCATGTGTGCCAAGGTCGGTGCACCCTTTCAGCATATCTTCGCCTATGTCAGAGTTGCTGTTGCTCAGCGTGCCTTGCATCATTCACATCCACATGTCGACGGACACGCTGCATGCTACCCACGTTTCCCATTGTTTTCTGTTTGTAGTCAATGCTGGAATGGTAGTGTGTGCAGAGTTAACGCAGTCCTTTTCCAATCCTTATTCTGCGCGTCACAAACCTGGTTTTGTGCTTGGCGCATACCTTCGAATATACCAGGATCACGCATATTATCGGCCACTCCCCCCATATTGCACGATGCATACATTTTATTTCTGCACAGCACAGAATGGATTGTGACACGCAAAAAGGACGTTTCGAATTTGGCAACTTGGCACAATTTCGGCGCAACAGCCATTTGCGTCGCACATACCCCTCTGCGCGGTGTGCAAACCTTTCGAAGATCGGGCCCATGGTCTATTGAAAAGTCTATATTCACATTCAGTTCACCACAGGTACCCTCTAAGAAACATATGTTAGTGAATAATACAGAATAATTATTTTCACATTTGGAAAATTCATATTATAAAAATATTGTATAAGTTTCAGAACATTTGTATTTCTATACATTTTATGTTGTTTTTACAATAATGAAATACAATAGTTTCAGGTCTGCAGGTGCCCATTGTATTTCTTCAAAAACATTTACATTGATAATTCAGTTCTGATATGATTAAAATATTCTTCTTTAAAAACATATCTAAATAAGCTGCTAGAGGCAGGGTACATCTCTTTTTAATTTGATGACCCTTTTATTTCTGTTAAATTTATTAGAAGTGCATTTTATCCAGGAAAGTTTAAGAAAAGAAAGTCAATGGAGTATTCATATTTAAGATTAATATTATCTGTTGCATGTGATAGCTATACAAGGTATTTTATAAGTATTTTACTTTTTATCACTGCTGTTAGTTTAATTGAAGAAAAACAAAAATAAAAACATATGTGTTTTACTTCAGCAAAATAGCCAAAATGACGGGGCTTGAATTACTGGGGGGGGGGGGGGGGGGGTTGATCCCTTTTAAGTTTCTCCAAATAGTTTTATTTCCAAATGTCCTTTTTTCTAACATGTTTTAAGCTGACAGGTATCACTTAAAACAAAAAGGAACCTGTTAAAATGTGTTAATTGTATGATGACATTTCCAGCCTTGTCTATGCAGTTTTTCAGTACCAGTCAATGACATTGGGAAAGCATCTCCTGACAATCTGAAAGCTTCTCTGTGCATTTTACCTAGGCTAATGCTTATATTAAATAAGATTTAAATAGTATTCATTTCGTAAGTAAAGAAGTGACAACATTTCATTTGATCAGAAAAGGAATACGATTTAATACTAAAAAAAAATTAACAGCCAAAAAAATTAGCCTTTATAAAATGCGTAGTTATCTAATTTAGAAGGTGAGAAGACGCTTTCTCATGATCACTGATTGGTACCGAAAAATGGTATAGGAAATTTCATCATGCAATTAACAAGTTTAGGTTCCTTTTTGTCAGCTTACATCATGTTAAAGGGGGAATTTGGAAATACAACTATTCAGAGAAACTTGAAGGGTTTGCCTACGTGGATTACTATTTACCATACTTAATAACTACTTCAGAAGGAAATTCTCGTTTCTGCAAGCAGGGCACCTTCTAAACAAAACTCCTGATTAGAGGGCTTCATCTATTGCACAGCCAAAAGATAGGATATTTAACACATTTCATCACCTTTTAATAGTAGTAGTTTAATAGTAGAAAGTGGTTGAAAAAAACCTAGTATCTATTAATCACGGCACACTAACAATCCAAGCATAAACTGGAATAGAACAAAAAATATATACAGAATACCACGTCATATTAAATGGTAAGAAATTTAAATTTAAAAAAAAAAAAAGGAATTCTCTGAAGTAAGCATTTAATAATAGAAATATTGAGATATGTAATGTTTTCATACAGGAAGTTTGCAGATTGGACACTGGCCATGTCCTTAGTATCTAGGAAGCTTTGTAAATGAATTGCTTCCTTCTCATTAAATTCTAGCTGGCTCATCTGTACCTGATGGGTGGTCGCTGCTACAAGCAGTGCTGATGAATAGTGGCCTGCAGGAAGTCATGTTTCAACTAAATATAAGACTTTACAGCAGAAAATTGATTTTGACTGGATCTGCTATTTAGGACAGTTTTTGGCCTTGTTTCCTGCAGAAACTAAGCTTATGAAATCATTCTGTCTGTGTGTGCATGTCTGTTTCTGCTGTCGTCGTCCATTACCTTTTCCAAATTTGGCAGAATCCCATAAATTACAATAGGTACACCATTTACTGCCTTTATAACTGAGACAGTGTGTGTATATCTGTAGACACCAAAGTATTGCAATGTCAATTAACAATATCATCCTAAACACACCCATAGGACACTAGGCTTTATTAGTTTGGGTTATGCCCTGAACTGTTTACTTCTTGTTTGTGTCTTCTGATTACAAATAAAGTATGGTGTTTGTTTTGTGTTTTCAGCTTTGAGAAGGTGATTTGGACAAAGATGCAACACAAGCCATGTTTGCAGATTTTGTTAAGAAATGGTTGAGATATGCACCAGATAGAGAAGGGGAACAGGTCGCCAAGGGACACACCAGCAACACCAATAATTTTTTTGAACAGTTTTCTCAATATTTGTTTTCTAAACCTTTTGACAAAAGTCACTTAATTGTTCTGTGCACCCTGATCTATAAAGTATGAAGCCATCACAAAAAAAATAAATAAATAAATAAATTGTTTTCTCTATCCTGAGAGAAATTATCTGAGGATCTCTATTACCATTTTGTTTTCTCAAAATCCTGAGAAATTATTTCAGGAAAATGGAAGTAATGACTTCCATTTTCTCTAAATCCTAAGATAATTTATCTCAGTATTTGAGAAAACGAAATGGTAATATCAAGATCCTGTGACATTTATCTCAGGATTGCGATGGCCTCAATGAGCCACTATAGTAATAGTAAAAAAAAAATCATAATAGTAATTTTAATAAATTCATAATTTGGTTTATTGTTTACTGACTAATCAGTTGATGTGATCTTGGTTTTCTTCAGAATATTTACCAGTAATTAAATACAAAGTTACACATTATTTTACTGTAATTAAAGTCTGGGTTTAAGTTACATTTGTTACTGTATTAAATACTGTGAATACATTTTAAATTTTAATTTACAAAAAATTACATGTTTGTATTGATTGTTAAGGATTTAAATTATAAATTGGTTATTCAGACAACATTGATTTAACATTCTTTCAATGAGCAAAATGGGGTTGAATCAACATTGGATTTCAACATTGAATCAATGCAGCTGTCAACATTAGTTCAATGTTGAATCAGTGTTAGCCTGCTATCTGTATAGTTTTAACCTCTTCAACTCCAGATGTAAAAATGAATCTGCACTCCAGGTACCAGATTCTGAAATTATTGTGATTGGTATGGTTACCCCTTAAATTGGTTTAAAATAATAATATTTTGAAAAAAAAGCAATACATTTCTAACACTTATTAACCCTTTAGGTTGCTGTGTATTAGATATTTATATTCAATCAAGCAAAACAGACATAAGTTGTATTTTTTTTTTTACATTTTATTTTTGTATGAACAAAAACAAACTATATATTACTATATCTCAGTAGTCAGCAAAATGTATACACCGTGAAATAAGTTTTATATGCATAACAGAAGTATTCATGTTTTTTTTTTTTTGGGGGGGGGGGGGGGGGTATGTAAAGTATGTACCAAATTACTCACACAATATATAAAAGGAATACAAAAAAAACTTTTTTTGGTAAAATAAAATAAAATGCTATGTATATACTATAGATAGTTGATTGTTTCCTGCAGTATCTCCAACTCTTCTCAATGTCTTCACAGATAGATAGGGATTTTTGCATGGAACGCAGTCAGATAATAGTCACCTGATGATTTTAAGCTCTCCTTCCTGACTTCAAAACATATATCACATTACAAACACTGCCTTAGGACATGTATACAATCAGATAGATTTAAAAAATAAAATAAAAAAAGAATCCACACAATAGATAGCAAACTGAACTTGATAAATTTACAGTCCCAAGATGGATAACATTACTTCTGTATTAAGTGTTGTGCTGCTTGTCTTCTTGCTTCAGGGTTCTATTTTTTATTGATAAGGTTTGCTTTCTAAATAGCTAGACATATGTTTCAATTACCGGTATATAACCTTTTACTATTAATTTGTAATATGTCTTTTTTAATACTGGCCACATGGATAGCTTCACTTTACCTCTCCTCCTGCTGTCCATCCTCCCTCTCTCTCTCTCTCTCTCTCTCTCTCTCTCTCTCTCTCTCTCTCTCTCTCTCTCTCTCTCTCTCTCAGTGTTTTCTGAAGCTGCCAGTGTGGCTCTTTGTGTCTGAGAAATGGAGTTCATTCGGAGACAGGGAGAGCTGGGGAGAGAGAGGCAGACAAAGCTGAACAACATCACTGAGCAGATCTGTGAGCACAACATCTCCACTGCAAGTAAGACTGCGAGAGAGGGAGGCGAGAAAGAGAGGGATACAAGGGGAAGAGGGTGAGGTTGAGACTGAGACAAAGCTGAACAACATCACTGAGCAGATCTGTGAGCACAGCATCTCCACTGCAAGTGAGATGGGGAGAGAGAGAGAGACATGGAGGAGAGAGGGAGACAAGGAGGATAGAGGGAGAGTGTGACCGAGATAAAGCTGAACAACATAAGTGAGCAGATCTGTGAGCACAGCATCTCCACTGCAAGTGAGATGGGGAGAGAGAGAGAGAGAGAGAGAGAGACATGGAGAAGAGGGGGAGACAAGGAGGATAGAGGGAGAGTGTGACGAGACAAAGCTGAACAACATAACTGAGCAGATCTGTGAGCATAGCATCTCCACTGCAAGACAGACTGGGAGAGAGAGGGAGACCTCGCAATGTCGGGCTCAACAGGTACAGATGAAACTCACTACAGTGTTAGTACTTTCTGTTTAAGTAATAAAATCTCACAAAGGAATTGTGACATAAAAAATGCAATTAGAGCAAAACAAAACAAATACCCAGAGTTTTGTCTGATTGAGGGAGCCCCTGTGTGTGTGTGGCACTGTAAAATTGTGTATCTCTCTGTAGAGTCCTCAGAAGCAGCTCTGCAGTAGGTGGGGGGGCGTCGAGATCTCGGGGGGAGGCCACATTGGAAGATCTGAAGACAAAGGTAGGGGGGTCCAGTTAAAATATCTGCATACTATGGGTTTGGTTTCTAATGAAAAGCTAAAAGCTTGCCTCTGGCTTCAAAAGACCCTGATTAGCACAGGCTTGAGTCATGGAGACTGAACTGCTCCCTCCCTCACACCCCTGAGAGAAAAGGAGCTCTATCCAGTCTAGAGCAGGCTTTGTGCATGGAGACTTAACTGCTCCCCCCAACAACACCTAAGAGAAAGCAGACTCCCTCCAGTCTAGAGCAGGCTTGAGTTTGGTTATCAAGCTGCATGCTGTGGATTAAGAATAGCCTCTAGTGTTGGCAGTTCTTGTTCACTGCCCCTCTCTCTCTCTCTCTCTCTCTCTCTCTCTCTCTCTCTCTCTCTCTCTCTCTCTCTCTCTGTCTCTCTGTGTCTCAGGTCCTGATGCTGCCCGGCCTCCATGATCTGTGGGTCCCATCACCAGGGCTCCTGTGAGTCTGGGTGTTGGAGAGCAAGCTCCACTACAGGATCCTGAGAGGAAACCAGCAGCACATCAGGTAGGTGACCAGCAGCCAGTCCTGCCTGCAGCACTTCAACACCTCTGTTTTGAATTGCTGGAATATCTAGGGCTTCAGGTAACAATAATTGGGCAGTTTGCATACCAGGACCTTCAGATATTTTTTTGATCTGCATTAAAGACAATAATATCAGCTGAGTACAGTAGAGTACTCAGATATCTGTTACCCAGATACATGTCAGTCGTGTTTTACCGCCCTTGTATTAAGAATAAAATCAATCCCCATTTTTATATATATATATATATATATATATATATATATATATATATATATATATATATATATATATATATATATATATATATATATATTAATATATATTATATACAGTGCCCGAGAAAGCTTGTGAACCCCAGTGATAATTATGGAAATTCCATAGTTTTACCATGATAGCCTTCTTGAATCAAAAACAGTTTTTTCTTAAATATCCAGTAGGGTTTATATTAACCATTTTGAAACAAAATGATGTATGAAATTGACAAACAATGAGTAACCAAGATTCAGGGTTTGTGAAAAAGTAAGTGAACCCCCGGTTTTATCAGCTCAATTAAGGGGGTAATTAGGTATTTAAATAATTAGGTAGATCTTCAGGGGTGAGTTTGGGAGGTCCCACCCTATATAAAGATCAGAAACTTTGTGAGTTTGGTCATGCCACGATCAAAAGAAATCTCTGAGGACCTCAGAAAAACAGTTATTGATGCATCAGTCTAGCAAGGGTTACAAAACCATTTCTGAAGATTTGGGGCTGCACCAATCCACTGTCAGACAGGTAGTCTACAAATGGAGAAAGTTCAAGACCATACTCACTCTACCAAGTCCTACAAAAATCTCTCCAAGAACAAACAGGAAAATCATCAAGGAAGTCACAAAGAACACCAGAGTAACATCCAAGGATCTGCAGACCACTCTTGCCTTGGCTAATGTGAGTGTTCATGACTCAACTATCAGAAAAATACTCAACAAGAATGATGTTCATGGAAGGATAGCCAGGAGGAAACCACTGCTCTCTAAAAAGAACATTGCTGCTCATCTGAAGTTCGCCAAAGAGCACATAGTTGATCCACAAGACTTCTGGAACAATGTTCCTAGAAAGACGAGTCAAAGGTAGAACTTTTTGGCCTCAATAAGAAACGTTATGTTTGGCAAAAACCAAACACTGCATTCAAACAGAAGAACCTCATCCCAACTGTCAAGCATGGTGGTGGGAGTGTGATGGTTTAGGGCTGCTTTGCTGCCTCAGTACCTGGACGGCTTGCCATCATTGACACAACCATGAATTCTGCATTTTATCAGAAGTTTCTAGAGGAGAATGTCAGGCCATCTATCCGTGAGCTGAAGCTGAACCAAAAGTGAATCATGCAGCAAGACAATGATCCTAAACATACAAGCAGATCTACAAAAGAATGGCTGCAGAAGAAGAAATTACGCATTTTTAGAATGGCCTAGTCAAAGCCTGGACCTAAAATCCATTGAAATGTTGTGGCAGGACTTGAAGCAAGCTGTCTATGCAAGGAAGCCCTCAAATATCACAGTTGAAGTAGATCTGTAAGGAGGAATGGGTCAAAATTCCTCAAAACCGATGTGAGAGACTGACCAACAGTTACAGTCATTGCTGCTCAAGGGGGTGCCACCAGTTACTGAATCTAAAGGTTCACATACTTTTTCACACATGCATATTGACTGTTGAATCATTTGTGAATAAATAAATGTTGAAAAAGTATCATGTTTTTGTGTAATTTGTTTAATCAGGTTATCTTTATCTATTAGGACTTGGATTAAGATCTAATAACATTTTAGGTTTGAAATATGTGAAAATCTTAAGGCATTCACAAACTTTTTCTCGGCACTGTGTGTGTGTGTGTGTGTGTGTGTATATATATATATAAGCTTTTAGTGAACAATGGCTCTCATTCCTCTTCTCTCAACTCACTCAATTCTCCCACCATCAGGTCCTGCTTCTTTCTTTCAGACTGTCATCTCCACCCCACCCCCTCACCACCCTACCCCCTGCTCTGTTCCTCACTCCCAACGTCCATCCCCCATTCCTCACTCATTGGTCCAACACTCCCTATCCCTGACAGGCATGTCAGACCTGCTCCCACCCCCCTCAGTTACGCATTCACACACAGGCAGTCTCAGCTCTGTCACACTAGACATTATTTAAAGAGTACTCCCATCCCCTTCCCCAGTCCATAATCAGTTCCATTCCCATATTGTCTTGCAAATCAGCTGCCCCCCACTACAGTAAGTACAGTCCATGTGTTTTTTCTTTTGGGAAGTAATATTTTCAGAATCATATCGTTCTGAACTAAAATACTACTTCTGTTGAAAATATAGTCCTGTACCAACAAAACCAACTACAGTACATCTAAATGAAACCTACTTATTTTAAAACACGGTCCTTTCAGCTATGTATTTTTGACATTTTATATCTTTTTTGTTTTCCCTAAAAAAACGGACAAGGGTTGGAACGGGCCAAAATGCAATAATCAGATATGCGTCACAGTTGTTTAAGTCAAAATGTTATAGGGTCAGATATGTGAGTTCTGACTGTAATAATAATTAAAATATTAATGTTCTCTTAGTGTGCCAGGAGTGTTTTTTTTATTTTTGCACTCATGATCCACATTCTATAGTCTGCACTTGCTTGAATCCCTGCTTTCATCTCAGTGCATGGTGGCCCAATCACAATAACCTGCTGAAGACACTAGTGATTTGTTTTGTTAATGCCTCTGCATTCCGTTTCATTTTCATATGTTGTGGAATGAAACCACGTCCATGGTGAAGGAGGAGCTTGGGGTGAGTCTTGAACATTTTGCAGCTGCTCCTGGGGACTCCTGTTTTGTTTCTTTTTAGGATCAACTCACTGGCTCTTGTGTGATTTTTTTTAAAGAGCTAATGTTAGTTATACAGTCTCTAGAAATACTCGCTGAACAATCCATCTCTCACTGTCTAAGGAATCGAACCAGACTATTGACAATGTTATTGTAGGTGTTTCTTTCTTTCTCCTCTCTTCATTCAGAATCTCCTGTATTTACTGTATTTACAGTATAGTCGTAAATCTCGAAAAACTACTCACTTCTAAATCTTTTGTAGTCACTTTTGTATTACTTTAGTATAAATACATGTTAATTTGGATTCATGTGTTGTTTTTTTCTGACTTTATGTCAACGAAAAGACACACATTTGCCCGTTTTCCCATTGGAAATAGTGATATTTTGAAATATCACTGTCCTGGTCACAAAAGCAAAGTTTGTGGGGAATAATAGCCATTTTCTATACTTTTGAGGCATAAGCAATTAGGAAATAACACTTACTACCCAGGAACAAAAATTGTGTTACATAGTGTAATCGAGATGGCAGCATAGATTTCCTTTCAGTTTGCATTAAATCTTCAGTTTCAGAAACAGAGTGTTCAAGTCCTGATCACTTACAAATAAGTGTGTAACAAATTATATTGTAATAAAGATGTTTTATAAGTTGTGTTTGATACATTCTTTAATCACAAGCAACAAATCTCCCCAAGGCATCTCCATCACTGTACCCACTGCCTCTGCATTTTAAACCTGCCTCCGTCAAACTGCAGAGCGCCTCATTGATAGCTCAGGCGCTCAGCGATAGATTGGGAAAGAGTTTCTCATGCTCTGCAATGATTGCACCTCACAGGATCTAGGGTCCGTTTACAAGAAAAGCACAAACATTTACTGTTCAAAACTCCATGACCGTTTAGTCTATTCTCAAGTACGGATTGAGGCATCTCTTTATAATAATAATAATAATAATAATAATAATAATAATAATAATAATAATAATAATAATAATAAACTGAAGTAAATCTGCCAGCAGGCACTGAGTTTTAGTACCTGCATAGAACTGGATCCTGGATAAGAAGCTGAACACACCCACAGTGAACTGACCCCAGATCAGCCTTAGAAGAACAATCCATTCAGACCCTTCTGGTACAGTGCTGTGCTTTATTAATTCAAGTGTGCCAGGCACACACACTCCATACACCTCCAGATTGGGATGCACCCAACATGAAGCCGTTCTCTCTAAAGAAGTGCTAAAATGTAAGTATTACAAACAGATAGACGGTATCCTAAGGTTAACAATTTTGTTTTCATGTTTCATCACAACTAGACAAGTACTTCCCTTGCTATGTAAATGAAAAGATAGAAATAAAATATAAAGTGAAAAAGATTAAATAAATAAAAACAGACTGTGGTGGGTTATGGGAGGAAGTGACAGGAAACATGTAGTTGGGGTTGGATTTTTATTTATAGCACACCCAGAAATACAAAGTCCCGAGCAGTGGGTTTCCACACAATTTGCAAAAACCTGCCTCTGTTACCAGCTATGGTAAGCAGAGGCTTAAAATGAAAAACAAACAATCCACCAAGAACAGCAGGTGGCTTGGGCTCCCTCTCCCAAGCAGGAATGGTAGCTGTTGGAGATGCCAAGGATCACAGGTAAAGTCTGGGCTCGGAGGCAGCCTGCCTGGGAATCCTCAGTCTAGGTATAAAAACATAACACCAAGAAAAAAAAAACAAACTCACAGAACTTATGCAGCACGACCATCTCAGTTCAGGATAGGGAGACCAAATAGCACAACCCCACAGCGTAAATAGTGCCGAGCTCCACCCCTACAATCAGTGCACTGCCCCACCTCAGCCAATCGTGGAACGCAGCTACCGCTGCAGCTTCTGCCCCAACCCTGACTCAGCCTATCTCCTCTGTCTTGGTCGTTCCTGCACAGCGCTACCAGTAGTCGGGAGGGCGAATTACAAGAGGGACACCTTTCACTCCTGTCACACAGACCTTTTAATATTTCCAAACATGACCTTCTGGGCCATTAAATCCATATGCAGGACAAAAAGTATTGTAGTGTAAAGAAAAAAAATGCAATACTGCAAAATGAAATTCCTGGAAAACTCCATATATATGTCAATTGACAGTCATCATTATGAAATATTTATTTGATGCTTGTATGCAACTTGCATGTGTCATCTCACACTGGTTTCCAGTTTGTGTGCTGGTCCTCAGGTTGTGTTTGCTCAGGGTCTGCCTTTTACTGTTTATTTCTTCACAAGGTATTTTGCCAGAGTCCATTTTCTTTTTAGGACCCAAACATTTTAATCTTTACGTCACTTTCTCAAGTGTGACAGGAATCTATTTTTTTTAAATCTGTAGCTGTGTTTGTTAAAGGTCCTCTCTCTTTCTCACATTCTGTCTGTCTCTATCTTGCTTGCAAAGCTGTGAGGAGAAGTTGTCCGTCTCCCTTATTTTTCATGGGAATTGAATTGACAAGCTCCAAAACAACTATTAAATAAATAAATAAATAACTATTTTTCCAACAATAAATTGCCTAGATTTGCACAGGCCTGTGAACAACGCAGCCACTCTCATGTGCTGTGCTGTACAAACTGATATTCTTCCTTCTTCCTCTGCTAATAGTCTGACCTACATTATCCCATCTTTTCACTCTTGGGATTTGTTTCAGTAGCAGATTTAACCCTTGTCATTCTGTCTGAATCCCCCTGACCGTCAATGGATTGTTCTAGCGTTAACTAAGACATTGTTGGATAATTTTATACAGAATTATACAGGGTGGATGAATTATGGGTGCTACAGCAATGGTGGAGAAAAGGTAAGATGGACAGAGATTGCACATAAATGTTATAGCTAGAATTGTCACAGGATTTGCTCCCAGCTGGCCATAGAGAGTGCTGTTTTCCATCATTCAGTGGTTTGAATCCATGTGCAGTTCAATAAGGTTTCCATTTGCTTCAATAATCCATTTCTGGCAGGATGTTTTAAACAGCTGATCACTGCCAGGACCTGGTGGAATTATTGATTCCTGTTGAGAAGCTCTTAAAGCTGCAGCAGCATTGCTCTTGTTGATACAAAAATGGTGTACCAGGCTTATTCACTGACCAAAGGCAACTGTGTTAAGCCACAGAGCAGTTTTACGTTGTTATGCATTTATATAGGCTGTAAGGCTAAACTCATTGGGAGAGTATGTTGCAAGGGTTATCAGTATAGCTAAAAATATATATTTGAGTTTTTCTTCTCTGAAATACACAGCAGTACAAAAAAGAAAATGGTGAATAAAGTCAGACAACTCTATTATGTTTCTCCTAAACTAGAGCAGAGCTCACAGAGTTCACCTCCATAACTTCCCCTTTGCTGCAGGCTACAGCAGGAAAAGCATCATATTTTGTGCTTCTTCAGTTGCAGTGTAGTACAGATGCCACAAGAAATATTAAAACACTTAAAAAAACATTTGAACATTCTACCTCCAGATCTAGAGGCTTTACTTTTCTGCAATTTGGAGGTAAGAAAAGTGTAATGTTTTCTTTTTTTTTTGTAAAGGTACATTTTTTATTTTAGAGGATTTTCTAAAGGGTTTTTTTCTATCTGAAAACTTTTTTCCCTCAAGATTTCATGTTGTGCAAGTCCCTCCTTGATTAAGATGGCACATACTTTGTCACCACTGATTTCTATAGAATTTCTTCAGACTTAAGAGTTACTTTAACTACCACAACATAAGATCACTTCACGTGTATCTGGTATGAGGGCCATAATAAATATTAACAAACATTAAATGTTATTAATAGACGTTAATAATTAGGACACTATTGGTTGTGTGGCGATAAAAAAACTTAAAGAGTATAAATGTACTCAAATTTGGTTTGGGTTTTTCAATGTTACTAATGCCTATCGCTAAATATGCAATGTTTATACATACACGCACACTTACATGTGGTTTAATTACCATTATATATGATAAGAAACCAATATTTTACTGTAAAGGTTATTTAATCTCACGCTGATCAACGTAATGTAAAGCATTATTCAAATGCTAGAGGCACAGGAGTAAGTTATTACCATAACCCTGGTTCCCTGAAGAATGACAACCATTACCGAATGGGAAGAGCCCTCTCTGACCTGTCAATCACTGAGCATATATAAAAAGCTGCCCTATAATAGCCCTGCTGTGAGGAGGAAGTCCCTCCCACCTCCTGTTGAAGAGGGACGTCCTCACAGTAGCATATCACCATTTTCTTTTGAAATCGGAGGTCAGCTTGGGACACGACCTTAAAGGGTAATGGTTGTTATTCTTTTCAGGGAACCAGGATTATGGTAATAACCTAATGTTCCCTTTCAGTAGAATGATAACCACTACTGAATGGGAAGCTGTACCAAAGCTGTCATGGCTCCAGATTACTGACAGCACAGCCTCACGGCGATAGCCTCAGAGCCCTCATGATGCTTAAGGGCATGCCGCCTGCAACATGCCGCCTGGAGCCCAGAGAGGGCCTCACTCGTTTTCAACATTAAGGCGATAAAAACGCACAAATGTCTAACTAACTGTCCATGTAGCAGCATTGCATAACTCATCTAAGGAGGCTCCATGAAAGAGCCCACGAAGTCGCTTGGCTCTTGGTAGAATGGGTTGTAATGTCCCCCAGCAAAGGAGAGTCCATCTGTTCATGCGCCAAGTGTATGGCATCTGCCATCCAGTGCACTAGACGTTGCTTCAATAGGGCCTGACCTCTAGAGCGGGACCCATAGCAGACAAACAGCTGGTTGGACTGTCTCCAGGACACGGTCCTATCCAGGTAACAGCGTAGAGCCCGGACCAGGCAAAGCATGTGCTGTCTACAGTCCTCCTCTGACTCATGCAGGGGAGGTCTGAAAGTTTCCAAAACCACTGGTTGGTTAATATGGAAAAATGAGACCACCTTTGGCAAAAAGGCAGGGTTAGCTCTTAATGTTACCAGTGAATCATCACCAGTGAAAGCCATACATGTGTCATCGATGGACAGCGCATGAAGCTCACTTACTCTTCCGGCAGACGTAATGGCTAATAAAAACGCCACTTTGATGGAAACAGGGAGCAGCTCTGCTGAGGCCATGGGCTCAAATGGGGGACCCATAAGGACCCCCAGCTCAAGCTCCAGATCACACTTAGTGACGATGATTTTCACTGGAGGACGGAGCCTCCGAGCCCCTTTAAGAAACTGCACTGCCAGGAAGTGTGCCTCAGGGGACACAAAGTCAATTTTATCGTGGCACACCGATATTGCTGCCAAGTAGACCTTCAGAGTGGATGCAGATTTTCCCGTATCAAACAGGTGTTGTAAGAAGGTTAGAATTGTCTCAGTAGGGCAAGTCACAAGGTCGTGACACCTAGCAATGCACCAGTTTTGGAAAACCTTCAATTTATACGAATACTGGGCTCTGGTGCTAGGCGCCCTAGCAGACTGTGGTGTCTCTACCACTGCATCTGGCAAACCTCGTCTGGATAGACGGCTCCGTTCAACAGCCAGACCCAGAGTTGGAGCTGGGCTGGGTTTGGGTGCCATAATAACCCCACCGGTTGGCTATGAAGGTCCCTGCGTGGCTGGAGCTGCCACGGTTGACCCAACAACATGTTGGAGAGGAGAGCAAATCAGGGGCACCTCGGCCATCTGGGTGCAACCAGCAAAACCTGTGCTCTCTCCACCCTGATCCTCTCTAGTGTCAGGGGTAATAGCGGTAGCAGAGGAAATAAATACAAGAGCCCCTGTGGCCAGGGGTGAGTTAGTGTGTGTACTCCCAGTGGGCCCCCGTCTCTCTCCATAGAGAACCATACGAGGCAATGAGTAGACTTGGCTGTGGTGAAGAGGACGACTTGTGCAGGATGAAACCTCTCCCAACACAAGTTTCTGCGTGTCCCGGACAGGAGTCTGTGCGCTACGTGGTGAAGGCCTGGAGAGCATAGGCCGCCTTGGTAGTTTATGTAGGATACCACTGTAGTATTGTCCGTCCAGACCAGCACATGTTTGTGCACTAACTGCTGTCGAAAATGAGATAATGCCAGGTTCACTGCTTGCAGCTCTTGGGCATTTATGTGCACTTTCTGCTAATGTCCCTTCCACTGACCTCTTATTCCTCTCCCATTCCAGACTACTTTGTAGTGACAACTTCCCTTCTGTGAGGGGAGTCTAGGGGAGATCCTAGGCACAGATTGCCGGGACGGAGCCACCACTCCAGTGTCTTCCGGCATTGTCTGGACACTCGCACCAGCCTGTGTCGATCGCGTACTGGGTGCACCTTGAGTGTATTTACCCAGGCTTGAAGCGGGCGCATTCTCAGCAGCTCTAAGGGAAGGATTCTCGAGGCGGCTGCCATCAGCCCCAACAACTTTTGGAATATTCTGGCCTGTAGAAGAGCATCCTCTTTGAATTGGGAGAATGTGATTTCCAACATCCGAATCCTGTCTTCCGACAGTGAAGCAAGCATGCTCACATAGTTCAGTTTGATCACCAGGAACGCTGTGGACTGAGATGGTACGAAGTTGCTCTTCTGTTGATGTATTGAGAGCCTTAACTTCGTCACATGATCTATGACCTGCCTGGTGTGTGCCTTGGCGCATGCTTTGGAACGCGCGCAAACTAGCCAATAGTCCAGATAGTTCAGGATCTGAATACCACGCAGCCCGAGAGGAGCCAGTGCTGCATCCACTCCTTTGAAAATGTCTGTGCGCAGGACGAATCTGGACATGGAAGTAGGTGTCTTGCAGGTTGATCGATGTGAACCAGTCGTCTCGGACTGGAGGATATGCTGTGCAGTCAACATGTTGAACTTCCTCTGTTTGAGGAACATGTTGAGGACCCTGAGGTCCAGAATAGGTCTGATCCCTCTTGGGAACCAGGAAGTACTTGGAGTAGAAGCCTCTGAGGACATCGCTTGGGTTTACCAAGTGCCCAGCATTCTTCTGTTGAAGACTGACGATCTCCTGTTGAAGGAGAATCACACGTGCTGGTTTGACGGTGGTAAGGAGCACACCCTTGAAGGGTGGCGGGCCTAAGCGGAATTGTAGAGCGTAACCGTGTCTCATTGTCGATAGCACCCAGGAGAACTGGGTGCAGCCTTGCCATGGGTAATGTTCAGTGGTCAGTCCAGTTGTGAGAGGTGGAGGTGGCTGCCGGAGCCCCTCGGGGGGGTATCCCTTGGGCTTGGGAGGTGGCATGTCTTTCTTAGGCCCCGGCCTCGGTCTCCAGCCAGAGAACAGGTTCCCCCTGGCCGGCGATGGTCCCTTACTACCGGCTCTTCCTTTGCCTGCTTGCTTGTTCTGGGGTGGAAGGCGGCATTCAGGCCTAGTTGCCCATGTAGGCTGTGAAGGCCACCTTCGGCGCTATGGGTAGCTAGCGCCCAAGGTGGCCTTAAAGAATTTCGAAGTGACCTCCGTGGACTTGTCGGACCTCTCAAGGCTCACATCAATGGTCGCTCCAAATGTCTTCCCCGTTGTAATAGGGCATCTAATAGCGCTACCTTCTCGGTCTCCATGATCTTGGCCTGGGTTAGCCAGAGTTGTCTGCCATTAGAGACCTGCCTGATGCCTTACCTAACTCCCCCATTCGGTCAGTCATTGTCTTTGTCACCACCTGGAGCTCTCCTGCGTCCATCTCAGTTGCCCGCTTCTGCAGCCCCTCTGCCAGCTGTGACTGGTACAGGACCAGTATGGCCAATGCATTGGCCGCCCAGACTGATAACGCCGCTGATGCATATGCTTTATTGAGCATAGCATCAGTAGTCCTACAGGACTTGAACGGGCAAGTGGGGTCTTTGTCCCCTCTGGTGAAGGTGGAACCTTGCATTAGTACCGTGACTGTGTCCCCGGGGGTAGGGAATGTGCCTAGGCCAGCTTCTTGGGCTCCTGCCGTGTGTTGCAGTGACTCTGCTGCTATGAAGCCTGATGGAGCGGATGCCGGGTTTCTCCCAGATGAGGGAACCAGTTGCAGGAAGTCCTGGCACAAGGGTAGGGCTTGCTGTGTGCCCTTTCTGCCGGCCAGGGAACATCCGTGGCAGCAGCTGTGTGCTGCATCAAGGCCTGGAACTCCTCCCTTTGTGAAATATGTGGAAGGGGCAGTATAGAGCCCCCCGCTGTGGCCTGCACAATTGAAGTGGCTGAGTCAGACATGTCCGACCTCGATGCTGTGAAAGACAGCTCGCCTGGGCTTGAGGGTCTCAGTGGGACTGGGGATGGGGAGCGTGAATGGGGAAGTTCAGGCTGCCAGGTGGTGGGGGCTGTGAAAGGCTGATGACTTCAGTTAAAAAAAAATACCACTTTTATTACAAAAACGCAAAATAAAAGGGCACAATGGCAAAAATGTAAGATATTTAAACACAAATAAAGCAAAGAACAAAACTCACAAAACTAAAGGTTTCCAGGCTGGGCGATGCCTTCACTGGATTTAGAAAATTTCACAAAACCAAAAAAACAACCACAAACACCAACCTGCTTCCTCAACTCCTTCCTCCTAATGGGACGCAGAGGCCTCCTTTTATGTCAGGTGGCTGGGCGCTGATTGATCGTTAATTAAGCTAATCAACTAATCAACCCCAGCCACCTGAACATAATAAACCCAGGCAGGTAGGGGAATTTAACCCCATCCCTGCCAATTTCTAAAGGGCAGAGCTATGCTCTGCCACAGGGGCAGTCTCCTCTGAGACTTCAGGAGGGTCTCCTGGATGGTCTGCTGGTCCCTCACCGTCTCCGCCAGCTCCTGAAAGCACTGCTCAACCGAGCTTGGGTGCCTTTGCGGCAACTGGGATGGAAAGCACCTGCACCTCTGTGGGGAAGGAGAGCGGTACCTCCTTGGAGACTGCCTGCCTGCTGGGGAATGTCCCCTTGAGCGGTGTAGCCTAGGCGGCGACCATCTCGCCTCCACAGACGGGTGTCTATGCCTCTGCACCAGTGGTGGGGAGGGTGAAGGTGATCCAGGAGTATGGGGGAGCTCCCTGGTCACCATAGCGGGTGGGGTTCCCGAGGACCTTTGGACCACTGATCTCATTCTCCCCTGACCAGGGCAGAGAGACTCTGCTGGGGAGAGGGCTGCCCTCCTGCGCTTAGTTCGTTTTGAGAACTTACAGCAGACAGGGTAGTGCAACTCAACCGCCAATGCCCTGGCCGCATGATCTGACCCTAGGCACCTGGCGCAGGAGGAATATTCATCCTGACTGGGGAGTTTTTCCGCACACTGGTGAAAGCCAGCGGACGACCCTGTGGAGCGCACTGACATGGCAGGAGCGTCGGTGCCACCTATTGGTGTCTTTGATGGTCTTGTGTGCACCGATCGGTGTCGGTGCCAAACAGAGTGCGGACGTAGCCAGGCTATTAATCTGTGCCAAGTGTATCGGTTTCGGCGGTGAGAAAGCGTGGTCGGTGCCAGGCATTCGTGCCAAAGGAGACTGCGGTTGGTGCCGAGCAGTCAATGCCAAGTCCATCGGTGCCTAATCTCTTGGTGCCGAGTCTATCAGTGCTCTGACCGGTGCCAAGTTTAATCGCCGTTGAGAGCGGCACCGAAGATGTTTTCTACCAGTGCCGATCAATCGACGTCTCGGTCGGCGTCGAGGTGCTGTCCAAGCTGGAGTGCGGTCGATGCTGTGCTGATGTAGCCGAGTCAATCGGCGTCGCCATCAATGGTAAGCGTAGCCATGCTAAGAAAGCCTGAGGCTTGGGAGGGGCACGTAGGCCTGAGCTGCAAGGTAGCTGAAACCAAGCAAATCGGCGTAGGTGACGAAGCCGCGAGCATGCGGAGTCACCCTACAGCATCACAATAGCTCAAACAATGGTAATTTTGACTACATGAGGTAGTAAAAAGAGAATTACAGCTGCTTGCCAATCTCAAAAGAGGGGTCAAAACCAGCTCTAATCAGTAATACTGATGCGAGAGTCAGGCAAGAGCAATCTCAAGAAACACTTGAGAGTGTAACTTACCGTGTGAATAAATTTGTAGGCTCGAAGAACCAAACAAATCAGCAAATTTCCAGAACAAAGACACATAAGGCAATCTGTGACCTGACTCGGTGGACTGAGAGAGAAAATGGTGATATGCTACTGTGAGGACCCTCTTCAACAGGAGGTGGGAGAGACTTCTTCCTCACAGCAGGGCCCTCATAGGGCAGCTTTTTTATATATGCTCAGCAATTGATGGTCAGAGAGGGTTCTTCCCATTCAGTAATGGTTGTCATTCTTTTGAAATGGAATGTACAGATCAGTGCTAAACAATACATTTCTAATAAGATAGTGGAAAGCCTTTAAGCAACTAATGTACCGTAAAACTGGAAATTTTAGCTGGTATTAAATTTTCAGATTTGCTACCTTTTTTTGTATAATAATGTAGTCGTTGCCAATTATTTGTTGTTATTTTCTCCCAATTTGAAATTCCCAATTATTATTTAGACTCAGCTCACCACTACCACCCCTGTACTGACTCAGGAGGGCGAAGATGAACACATGCTGTCTTCCGAAACGTGTGCCATCAGCCGACCGCTTCTTTACACATTGTGGATTCACCATCAAGCCACCCAGGAGCTACAGCGCCAGAGGACACCGCAGCTCCCGGGCAGCTAACAGGCAAGCCCGTAGGCGCCCGGCCAGACTACAGAGGTTGCTGATGCGTGGTGAGCTGAGGACACATTGCTGACCTAAGCCCGACTGCTCCGCACCGAGCGCACTGTCCCTTGGCGCCGACTGCAACAGCTTGGCACAAACGGTGCTTCCTCGGCACCGATGCTGATTGACTCGGCACCGATCAACAACCTGGCACCGACGCCTATTGGTGTGTCCACCACGGCACCGACACCAACGCCGATTACTCAGCGCCGACTATGGTCACCGACGCCAACAGTTCGGTATCGATGTATATTGCTGTCACAAAGACGGCCGGGGTAGCATCAAACCAGAAACAGGAAAATAAACAGAGAGGTGGAGTTTGGTTGAGCTGAGCGAATGCTTTCGCTCAGCATTTAATAAATAAACAGAACAGAAAATAAACTGTGGTAACAAACAGAAACACAAGGACACATTCGCCAAAATAAACAGAAAAACAAAACAGACTAAACAAAACACGGTGAGCAGATATTTTACGATTATTATTATTCTTTTTATTCTCTTTACCTCCGTCTCCAATCCCGTTCTCCACTCACCGAACACCCAACCGCGAGTGGGTGAAAACATGCTGCTTTTATGCAGCTGTACCAAGACTCGATTGCTAATCAATCATTCAACTGGAGTCTCGGTACAACTGCACGTAAATTAATAAAGTGCAATTCCCCGTGCTCACATATTATTACTTTTTACTTGCACGTGAAGTGCTGTGCAATTCTCGTGCCTAAATACAAATATACATTTTAAACACTCATGTTACACAGACCCGTTTATATCCCATGTACCAATGACTATACACCAACATTTAACACACCACACGCAACATATAACAGATAATATACACAGAGGAGGGCACTTTGTCACAATTGCTCAACACCGATGCCCCTGCGACTTGTCAGTGCAGTCTGCAGGGTCCTCTGCTGGTTTCCACCAGTGTGACTAGTGAGCAGCCAAGCTCCCTAAGCAGGATAGGCACACCTCTTGTACTCGGTGCCTAGGGCCAGACCACGCGGCCAGGGTGCTGGCGTATGACTTGGACTGCTCTCCCTGTAAGAGGTTCTCAAAAATGACCAAACGTAGGAGAGCAGCCCTCTTCCCAGCAGGTTCTCACTCCTCAGGACAGGGAAGGATGAGATCCGTGGTCCAGGGTCTCTGGAACCCCACCTGCCACTATGACCAGGGAGCTCCCCCATACCCCTGGGTCACCCTCCCCTTCCCCACCACCGGTACGGAGGCGTAGGCTCCCCTCAATAGAATCTCGTTGGACACTGCCGAGGCGGCACCGCTCTGAGGCTATCGCTGTGAGGCTGTACTGTTGATAATATGTAGGCTCAACAGCTTTGGTACAGCTTCCCTTTCGGTAATGGTTGTCATTCCACTTGAAAGGAAACGTTAGGTTATTACCATAACTCTGGTTCCCTGAAAAGAATGACAACCATTACCCTTCGAGGTCGTGTCCCCAGCTGACCTTCGATTTTGAAAATTGTGATGTGCTACTGTGAGGACAACCCTCTTCAGCTGGAGGTGGGAGGGACTTCCTCCTCACAGCAGGGCCCTGATAGGGCAGGTTTTTTATATATGCTCAGTATTTGACGGGTCAGAGAGTCTCTTCTCATTCCGTAATGCTTGTCATTCTTTTCAGGGAACCAGGGTTATGGTAATAACCTAACATTATACAGTATGTCAAAGAAAATATTAAAGAAAGGTTGATGTTTCTTATGTGTTTCACTTAAAACCGGACAGTAGGGCATCCGGGTTTGTTCATTCTTGCCATACGGACACAAATACCAATTCCCGGACTGTCCGGGTCAAACCCGGACAGGTGGCAACCGTACCCACAGTCTGTGCTGAATAGAATTTGAGTGAGGGGCACAGGTGGGGGCATAGCACTTGTTGCAGAGGAAATGTAAAAGTATTGCTGTGCCAGTTAGTGAATATATATATTCTGGAAAATGAAGAAACAACATTTACAGAATTGTAGTTTTGCACAAGTACAGTGTATTCCAATTAAAGAAATAGTTGATAATTGCACTAATTGCACATTCCTGTTATGGTTTTAAAAAAAAAGGGAGGGGGGGGGGGGGGGGGGATTTCTTAAGAAACTGCACATGCAGTAGATTCCTGGGAATTACATATCCCATGTGCCTAACAGGTTTATGCATTTAACCTGAATAAGGAATATACAATTTCATCAGAAATGTACTTTACAATTGCATGCAATTACCAGATATTCTATTAAATGTATTACACTGTATATGTTGCTGATAATTGCATACACTGGTTAATTGCATAAATCTTTTAGGCACCTGGGCTATGCAATTAACAAGAATCTACTGTAATAGTAACTTAACATGATGTGCTTTGTATTATTTAAAGTTGAGTTTCAGTGCTACCCTTGTGAACTCTCTCTTAATAAATTCAGTACGCATTGAACATTTCACCAGCAAATTTATTTGTTTCAATTAGGAAAACAGGAACTTGAGCCCTCATGCTTAAAAAAAAATTGCCTCTCTTCACTTAGAACATCTTTTTCCAGAGATATTAGGGCAATTCTAATTTCTAAAGGTTTTCTTGCATTCATCTAGAGCAGGGCTTCTCAAACTCGATCCTGGGGACCCCCGGTGGCTGCTGGTTTTCATTCCAACCGAGCTCTCAATTACTTAACTAGACTCTTAATTGAACTGATAATTTGCTTAATTAGACATGTTTACTTGTTTTCAGCTCTTAAGCAGTTGCAGTTCAAGTTACTTATCAAATGTTACAGCTAACTTGAAATATGCAACTGTTCAAGAGCTGAAAAGAAGTATTTAAAAATGTCGTCAGGTGTCCCAGGGGTTCCCAGGCCAAGTTTGAGAAGCCCCTGATCTATTAGGGTGTTTTTTTTTTGGGGGGGGGGGGGGGGGGGGGGGGGGGGTGTCTGGCAACACTGACAAAATGGATATTGGATATGTAAATCACACTGGCTGTGGCCAGCAGGTGGTGCTCACGGTCTGTGTACTGCAGGCAGCAAACCAGCACACCTGGGATGGGGAAAATGCTAATACAGTGAAGGCATGACAACATTTGCTTCACTAAGGGGGAGGGAGAGGTGTGTGAACTAGCATGTTTCGCTTTGAACATGTTAGATATGAGGCTGGTATGTGCAGACTAAATGATTAAAAAAAGAAACATTATCACTGCCCTCTTTAAAGGACTGGTAAACTAGGCTCAGTTTAAAATCTATTTTCTGGTCTCCGTCCCTCTAGAGACAGTAAAAAATGGTTATCACCAATTCAAAATCTAATGGA
This sequence comes from Polyodon spathula, assembly GCF_017654505.1. Classification (NCBI taxonomy): domain Eukaryota; kingdom Metazoa; phylum Chordata; class Actinopteri; order Acipenseriformes; family Polyodontidae; genus Polyodon; species Polyodon spathula. The sequence goes on from NC_054543.1 coordinate 23,337,503, forward strand.
GCATTTGCATTTCAGAGGGTGTAAAGGCATGGGCGCTCTGTTAATATGCAGAGCTTGTGAACTCGAGGGAATCGCTATATTTAACACTGATGACTGGGAACGGATGCATCCTACAGTCAGACAAGCAGCCACAACATGACGCCCTCCAATGATTCTCCAGAGGTGTGCAGACAGAGCCACATGCCTGTATTCCTGCAATGGGGTCTCGCGTATCAGCTGTTATACTTTACGATCACGTGGCTCCAAGTCCCCTGCACATGTGCATCAATGGTGAGACGCACACACACTCCTCGAGTTACATGAATGAACCTCCTTACACACAGAATACAGATGCGATACACGCACACAAGTACACCTTCACTGCATATTATTTTTCAAACATTCTGAGCACGTGCGGACGTGTAGAACAAAACGAATCGCACAGATTATCCAATCAGCGGATACCCAGCCGGATTTGGTGCTGTACTGAAGCCAATCCGCGCTTCTTAAAGGCGTGTTCAAGGAGTTTCACTCGGCGCGTTTAAAGAAAGGCAAAAATGTCAATTTTTTTTTTTTTTTTTTTTTAACGAACCCATATTAGCTTTAGTATTGTGCTCTAGCTGTTAACCTACCAAGCTGGTAAAAACAGATTAGTTCACGTGACGGTCAATGCAGGTTTTATTTTTAGATGTAAATAACTGTTACTGGTTCACGAGGTAGCTGGTTAAACTGCTATGCTGTGAATCCCCCAAGCCTGTAAATTTCCGACTTCAATCGATTGTAGTCTAATCACATTTCTGTAGTCTCGTGCACATTGAAATATATACAAATTGGTTGTTAGAAACGAATCCTATCGATTTACAAAACTAGATTCTAGATTACTAAAGATTATATATAGGTGTGTGTGTGTGTGTGTGTTGAGAGAGAGAGAGAGATCGCAGATGTTTTTATATATTATATAATTTCCTGCAGATCTTCACATTATCATACACTTTAAAATCGCGCTAAAACGAGGAGGGTGTGCTCGATTAAAGGCAGTGAGTGAGTGTTGGGACTCGATTTGTGTCAATCAGAGCTTGATTTATTGATTTATTGACAGGGCATACGCTCATAAAGGATTGATATTCAAACATGTTATATTCACACCCTAAAACCTGCTAGGAGTGTTTGGAGGGTGTGTGGTATGTATCAAAAACTAAGGATCTTACATCAGTAACAATGGGACACCACATCGCATGCTTTTACAATAAGTTCGTACAAGGCTGTCTAACCCTACAAGAGTGTATACAATGTGTATTTTTAAAGGGTTACAGTATTACATATTTGTGTTCTACGAGATACAATATACCGGCACGGTCATAACCCGAGCTGGTATTCTACTGAGGTCTAACTTCGGTTTCAAGATAGCTGGCAGTATTTCTATGACAGCTTGGTATTTACTATTTCACCTCCAACTCTATGTTACACGGCAAACCAACAGTGAAAATGAAGGAGTCTCTTGTACTTTACCAGAATATTTACATTAACATCAGCATTGCAAAAAACAACCGAGGACATGACCTCAGTGTCCTCATAGCTAGTTACGGCCATGTGTACCGGTATCCATTTCTGAAAGTATAGGAAACCTATAAGGATGTCATACGACTGCAAAATGCTAAAGACAATGAACCGCACGGGTATTTTGATATTAAAAAACGTAACTACTCTTAAGACTTCGATATCGCCAGTAGCATCACCGTACAGTGGCAACCGGCGAGCTCTGTCTCGTGCACGCGCAGCGTTGTGGGCGCTGCTGCTGCAATGGCGGCGCAGTGACAGGGAAGACGGTAAAAGCAGCTGGACTTCAATTAGTTTGATTTTCTTTGCAAGAGCGAGTTAACCAAAGGGGAGTGGAAAAAAAAGACAAAGCAACCCGAACAAGTCAGCAGAAGAGGGCGAGTCTCGGGGCTGAACAGTTCTTTATTTTTTAGCAGAAACCCCGATTTGCATTGCTTTCTACTAACCGCGGACTGTGTCTGTGTGCATAAACCACCACCAAGATACCCTGGGATCTGCCGGACCGGACCGGAATGGCTGAACGCTGTTCCGCCGGTTTCTTGCTGATGGAGCCGACAGCGGCGATATCGATGACTCTCCCCGCGGAGGTGCGGGAGAAGCTGGCAGAGCTTGAACTGGAGCTGTCGGAAGGTAAGCATGATCTGGCAAACCAAGTGAGGGATGGTGCGGTTTTGCCGGTGTATCACTTGGTTATTGTCAGTGTATTTGCATGCTGTTCGATTCCGTTATTCAGATATTGTTATTATTATTGTAATTGCAGTTGTTTCCAAAGTATCAAATGCATTGAGAATAAGTAAGCGTTTTGCATAAGCAGGTATCTTGTCCAGATTTTGTCTCCTGTGTGACTCGGTCAACGGCATAAGTAGTGCATACCAATCTGTAACGCATGTAGTACTGCATGTCATCCTATTTTATTACAATATGAATCGCTTAGAAAAGGTAATTTATTTGGACTTGCATACTGATCTAACTGTATCTCCGATACAGAATCATTGTAATAAATGCCGGTATGGATGGGGTCTGTGTGGTACTGTAATCACCAGTTATAATTATTGTGTAGATTAGACCACAGTCAGATCACTACAGCATAAATACTCTTTACTTATTTTAAACGGTGTAGATTTTGATTTCTGGGTTTATAGTAGTGCAAAACCAAAATCTATTTTGCTGTTTTGTTGTTTTAAAGTAGTAGATGTGATATTGTACATCAGTATTTGGTTTATAAACAATCAAGCATTCTCTGTGGGTTTTAAAAAGAGGAAGTCTGTTTAAAAATGCCAGGTATGTGTCATTACCTAGCCTGTGTCGATCTTGCCAAATCAGTAAACCGGTCTTATTAACGACAGTGCGTGCATTATGTAACCGGTCTTCAACAGTGTGATTATTTTGTACATAATTACTGTGACCGGAAACTTTTGACCAAGGGCGCTGGAACTAGGGGTGTTGGGGATGCGGTAACACCCCCTTGGCTCTGCATGGCTCCCATCATATACAGGGGGTTACAGTTTTGTTCAATGGCTTTCAGCACCCCAACTTTAAAAATTGTTCCAGTGCCACTGCTTTTTCCAATAAATAACAGCCAGTGCAATTAGTGTCACACGCTCGACTGGTGGTACAGAAGTAGCTAGCATATAATTATTTTTCTGCATATCCCTTTTTACTCGTTACAGTACCACATTTATTTCACAATGGTCAGTTTAACACTGCGCAAGCGTTTCAAACCTTGAGCGAGTACAATGGTTATTAAAAAAAAAAAAAAAAGCTCTCAGATCGCTGACAAATTGACACCCCGGTCTCCTTGACAGGAGCACGAATGAAGTAATTCAGACAGCTAGGTAATCTTGTTTTTACTCCAGTCGCGGGTGGTATGGGCGTGTGAAGAGGAAGATATGGTCTTTTGACTTCAAAAAAGGCTCAGGAGTCAGAGAGAAGCTATTAAAAGCAGCTATTCCAGACACGCTGTGAATATTGCTTCCCACTGCGTGTTGCACTCCAGTAATTCTTCACGTTTTCCTTTCAAGGCAGATATTCCGCTTGTTGTTCATATGATTGTTTGTGAGAACGCTTGAATTAAGTTGACCGTTGGGGTAGTTCAATTCTAAATGATCGAGCACCATTTGTTTTGAATTTAAGGTTTTGAATCATACAGGCAGGGCCGCAGCCTGGAATTTTGGGGCTTCCCTCTCAATTCAGCTATAGCGCATGTTGACAGAATTTACCTTGTAAACAACCTTTTAATTTTATAATGTATTTTCTTTGTATTTTAACAAAACCCCACTTGTCACCCATGAACAAAGACATATATTATTGATTAAACTACAGTAAACCTTTGAATAATTAATTTCTAAACTATTTAGATATACACAATCATGTTTTTGTATGTTCTTATTCTACTACGATTAATAGCCCATGTCAAAGAAGCAAAAACAGCCCACGTTTTTCTTATGCAGATACGAGCAGTTACAGACAGCAGCTTAACTGATTGCTATTGTACAGTTGAAGTGTTCTTAGATTCTTAGATGTTTATCAGTTAAAACACACTGTTTAAAAATAAAACTCGCTGTTCAGATTCAGAACATACGATGTGTTTTCATAATGTCCAACTAGTTTTTTGTAATATGTTGTGTGTGCTTTACTTTGAGAAATAATAAAACATTTACCCAATTATATATATATATATATATATATATATATATATATCTATATATATATATTATATATATAATATATATAATGCCAATTACGGTATTTCCTTTCTTTTATTCTTCTCCTTAGGCTTAGTGTTTTTTTTTTTTTTTTTTTTTCCTAGAACACCAATGCGTTTAGATAATAAACTCTATAGTCATTAAGGTGTTGCAGAAATATGTTTAGTTGTTTTTAGAGTGTAGGTCGGCAACCTTTCTCTTTCTGAAAGCGACTTGTTTTTCTCTTTATTTACACCACTTACCAAATACTTAGGGTTCCTGTGTCACAGCTCCCATTCGCTTTTCTCTCTTCTGTTTCTCTTTTGCTTTCGCGTGCTGGATTTAAGGTGATACTTTTTTTTTTTTTTTTTTTTTTTTTTTAAATCTGCCTACAATCACACGTAACATTTATGCATTGAGCGCGAGCATAATGCACACTGAGAATCCGTTTAATGCGGAAAACACGGATTTTCAACGATGTTTTTGCTTTAAATTTACGTAAACATACTGCTTCTGGTGTACAGAGGTCAAGTTTGAACGAGGCGCACTGTCAACATTCATGCTGAAACGTAAGTAATTGCAGTTTGCTTCAGTATCCAGTGCATTGTTACGAACGAGCTTATTAACCCTACTGTTATGTTCTGAATTTAGGTACATTTATTGTGTTTTGGGTCATATTGACCAGATGCAATTTCAGACTAATTTAAACAACCTTAAATTGATTAAATGTTTTTATTTGCAAAGGTTTTACTGTTTTATGCTATTTTGGTCCAGGAGCTGTGATAAAACGTCTTTGACTGCCAACCTGGGAGCTCCTCATTTTGGAATGTTTTTACCAGTGAGATGCTGTTGCAATACTGACAGAGAAAATTGGGCTCTGCCTGTAGATATACATATTGTTTGGTTTTTTGCTTATAAATGTCTACAGACAGGTGCAGCCATTTCCAGACATAGAATAATAATAATAATACTAATAATAATATAATAATAATAATAATAATAATAATAATAATAATAATAATAATATAACAAATTAAAGAAGTCTACATAGATAAATGCCATGTCAAAGTGACCCGAAACATCTTATTTGTATACATGACCTGTTCTAAAAAAAAAAACCAAACAAACAAAAAAAAAAAAAAAAAAAAAAAAAAAAACATCTCAAAGGTTCTATTTTCTGTGTATAAATTCATGATCCCAACTTAGGAAAAGTCATAAAATATTATACAGAAAATGAAAAGAAAAATTGCATTTAAGCTAATTGGAAACTAGAGTCAGGTCAAGTAGACATGAAACCTAATAGGAGGGTTAAATGCAGAAAACAATAAAAATCACCCCTAAGATTGGGTCAGAGAGTTTGGCAATAGCCATATAGATATATAATCACTGAGTGTACAAAACATTAGGAACACCTTCCTAATATTGAGTTGCATCCCTTTGTGCCCTCAGAACAGCCTCAATTCATCGGGGCATGGACTCTACAAGGTGTCGAAAGCGTTCAAAAGGGATGCTGGCCCATGTTGATTGCAATGCTTCCCATAGTTGTGTCAAGTTGGCTGGTAGTGGATCTGTATTCTGAATAGCTCGTTCCATCTCATCCTACAGATGGTCAATTGGATTGAGATCTGGTGATTGGCCAGGCCACTGCAGTAAGCTGAATTCACTGTCATGTTCGTGAAACCATTCCTGGACAATCCTAGCCTTGTGGCATGGGGCATTATCCTGCTGAAAAAATCCATTAGCAGATGGATACACTGCTGCCATGAAGGGATGCACCTGATTGGCAGTGATGTTCAGATATCCTGTGGCATTCAAACGTTGCTCCACTTTTATCAAGGGGCCCAATGTGTGCCATGAAAACAAATCCCACACCATCACACCACCATAACCACCACCACCAGTCTGCAATGTTGACACACGGCATGATGGATGCATGTACCCATGTGGTTTTCTCCATACCCTAGTCCTCCCATCAGCATGAAACAGCAGGAACTGGGATTCATCAGACCAGGTAATGTTTTTCCAGTCCTCCAGTGTCCAGTGTTTTCGTTCCTTAGCCCACTGCAACCGCAGTTTCTTGTGTTTTGCTGAAAGAAGTGGAACTTTGTTAGGTCATCGGTTGCCATACCACTTTCGTGTCAAGATACGACGAGTTGTGCATTCTTTTATGGGTCTTTTGGCACCAATGTTGTACTGGACTGTCAGTTGACTAACTGTAGCCCATCTTTTGCTCTGCACAATTCGTGTCAGCCTCCTTTGACCTCTTTCATCAATGAGCCGTTGGCTGGATGTCCTTTGGGTGGTGGACCATCTTTGATACACACAGGAAACTGTTGAGCGTGAAAAACCCAGCAGCGTTGCAGTTCTTGACACACTCAAACTGGCGTGCCTGGCACATACTACCATACCACGTTCAAAGGCACTTAAATCTTTTGTCTTGCCCATTTACCCTCTGAATGGCACACATACACAATCCATGTCTCAATTGTGTCAAGGCTTAAAAATCCTTCTTTAACCTGTCTCCCCTTCATCTACACTGATTGAAGTGGATTTAACAGATTACATCAATAAGGGATCATAGCTTTCACCTGGATTCACCTCGTCAGTCTATTTCATGGAAAGAACAGGTGTTCCTAATGTTTTGTACACTCAGTGTATATTACTACACAAGTATTTGTGATGTTTAAAGTAAAATGGTAAGTTTGTTTATATTAGAAATTGCACTGATGAGCTTGTAACTTCCTTAGAACTTAAGAGTACCAATACATGTTTCCTGTGTTAACTGTTATTCAATAGTACTGTTTGTTTATCTTGTAAAATGACTTTGGGGCTCAATTTTAGCCTTTTATTGTAATTGCGGAATAACACAGATTTTTATAGTTTTTTTTTTTTTTTTTTTTGGATAATTTTTTTTATATTTTTTTATTGCGGAAAACTAGGATCCTTGGTGATGACGGTTTGACGTGTGAGGTCTGTCACACGCTCACAAGCAAGCCGTTTCAAGCAAACCATGCTCAGCCAAGGAAAGGGGGGAAAAGACATTTAACTATTATGGTATAATTGGAATGCAAAAAATATGGGTGTAGAGTACGAAAATATTCCAGGACTTACAGCTGTAACTGGTGTGGGTTACAGTGCTGTGGGTGTGTTTCTTTTGGTCTATTCTATGAATTGGCACCTCAGCCCATTGAATGGAAAGGCAAGGGCTGGACACCAATGAAAGCACGTTGTTCAAAGATGTACATCTTACCATTCAACTCAAGAGCAAGCTTGGTAGTCAAGACGGAAGTGTGTGTCTTAAGCTGATGTCAGTATTATTAACAATTCAACTGCTGGAAGGAGATTCACTACACTACCTGGGGTGTAAGGAGTTGCCCTTTTGTTGGTTTTTGTAAATCACTGGGTGGAATCAGACTTTTGGTCCACTGCTTATGATCCATCATATCCAGGTCTCATTAATCCAGCATTCTGGGATCTGTTGGCTACTAGGAACCGGGCGAGCATACAGCCGGCTCTTGTTCGTACATTTTCTCATGTTTTTTTGTGAAGTTGAATATTTCCATACAGAATGACCCAGCGGGTCCTGGTTGAGGATCAAAAAACAGAAAGCTTTCAGAGATTTCTGTCTGTCTGGTGCTTGCCACTAAATATATACTTTATACAGTCATGTGTAAGAAGCAAACATAAGGGGTGTTACCATTCACTATGTATCAAGGAGTCAGGTAACTTTCTTTACAGGTTGCTTTCTTTTGATGTATCCTATCGAACTAGAGGGCTGGATCCTGTGTATGCAAGACCGAAAGCACAACACAGCTCATTGTAGATCACCAAATGGTTCTTAATGAAAAAGTGTGTTTTATTGCTGGTGTGGATACTTTGTCCACCTAACACATTACAATCAGGGAAATCACATGTATCATTATACATATCGTATCACAACATGCATATCGTGATATGTATCCTATCATATCATATCATGAGATTAGTGTATCGTTACACCCCTAGAAATGACTGCCACTGGAGATGAGCCGTCCCCACCTACCATCGTATTCGGCATCAAGCCATTCCCAGTTCCTGAATTGTCAGTTTGTTGCAATTGTACAGTAATGGATACATGGAAGTGGTGCATCTATTTTCTGGATAATTCTGACTATTTCTAAAATGGATTAGGCGTATATGTGGATTTCTCAAATACAACACACTAGGTTTAGAAAGGTGCTGCTTGTTGGTACCTACTCTCTTCCTGTGATGTAGGTCAGGTTCAGAATCTGATCTCAAACTGGAAATAAATCTGTATATCCCACACCTATCAAAAAAGGGACAAGGGTGAATGTTGCTAATGTTAATTAAAACATAAGCACATAAGGAAACTCATGAATGAGAGGAGGCTGTTCAACCCATCTACGCTTGTCCTGTTCCTAGTAGCTGTGTTCTCAAAACTGTCAAGTTGATCGTAAAAGATCCAAGTGATTTTAGCATCAACAGCATGACTAGGTAATTAGGTATCGCTTGTTAGTGCTACTTTTTCTTTTGATGAGCAGCTTTATGCACCAGTCCATATCAGCACATTATTATTGCACATAGAATGATGACAGTAGAATTTTGCTATTGCCTGCTTTGAAATCTGAATCAATCCGTCCTGTCAGAATTCATGCAAGCTTTAAAGTAGAAATACTGACTCTGTTCTCCTCTCTACCCCCCCCCCCCCCCCCCCCCCTGCAGTGCCCCCGAGTCTCTGACTGTGGTGCTGTATACAGGGTTTTGACAAATAGTAGAATCACCTTCCATAGCAGTGTCAATAGGATTTGGGATTACCACAGGCAACCAGGATGGCACTAGTTCAGAAGCCATATCTGTTAAGAGCTGCACAAAGAGAGCGTCATCATTTTGGAGCCTGAACCTATAGAAACAATGTATGCGTGATCTTGGAAAACAAAAGATAAAGGCATGTTGACTGACTCGTTGCTCTAAAACAGGTTGCCTGCTATATACTACCAAATTGTAATTTAAATAGCACACCTTTTAATGTAAACAATGAATCATCTCAATTGTTTCTTTCCCAAGTCTGCAGTGTTATTTGTAAGATTTAAAAAGAGGCGTATGTCCAGACAGAATGTCTTTTATGAAACCAGTGGTGTGTAGTGACTACATCCTTTCCACAGTAAAGTGATCAATTTCCTTTAAGGATCGTAGCCTACAGCTAGAAAAATAGTTTAGCTCATTTCTTCGTCGTCAGAAACATAATTAAATTAAGAAACGGTATTGGTTTAAAATAGCTAATTATAGCTTCATTAAAAGGCAGGTAACGTGGAAAGAAATAAACTAAACAATAATGAAATACGCAATTAAGTTAGCTTACTTCCTTTGGGAAAGCTCCACCTTGAGCGCAGTACCTTAGTTCCTTTTTAGCATAATATGCTTTGCTATTGTTACTGTCTTATTTGCTTTCTTATTCTCTACGTGTTTACAACTGGCATTACGTTAATGGTATTGATTCGTACACGACGAGGCGAACTACAACAAAACTAAGAATACTATCGTATCACCCTTCTTTTAGCTCTGTCTTACTGAAACATTGCTTTTTTTTTTTCTTCATTGGTGCAGCCGCCATGTTGCGTTTCAGCAGAGACATGGAGTGAAGTCACATGATGTACGGTGTCCGTTTTAGGACATCCTCAGACCTCACCTCTCCTCGCATCAATCGACATCCCTCCTTGAGTCAGTCCTCACTCCTCCTTGACTCCATCGTCAGACATCAGACCTCACCCCCCCTCGAGTCAATCCTCACCCCTCCTTGACTCCATCGACAGACATCATTCTTCACCCCTCCTCAACTCCTCATTCCTCACCCCTCCTCGACTCAATCGTCAGACTGCTTCAAGCCATACTATCCCCTCCCCTTTTTTAAGGTTATACTGGAATAGCTGGACAGAAATTTAACAGTACAATTTTACTTGCTAGAGAGACCGATGAGTACTATGATTTTTTAAAAATAAAAAATTTAAATACATAAATTAAATAGGCCTATTTTAATGTGTTATGCGTTAATTTAAAAACATGTTAATGAAACTACGTAATATATACTTTCACATTTTTTAAATTACTTTTAATATAGGTCGCTTGTGTTTCGCAATGTTGAAAATCAGACTATGGAAACCACAACTGTGTCCTTTAAATGAAAACATACACCAATAACTAAGTAACATGCTTTCTTTCCGTTTTATGTATTGCTTTATTTAAATTTTAAAAGTTTATGAGTTAATGTAAAATGTGAAAATAATGTATTAATAAGTAGGCTATAATTGAAGGTCTATTCAACAAATTACAAAATTTATAGTGGCTAGCTTCTATAAAGTGATGTATCAATCTCGGTTCCTGCAGGCAGGTGCATCACACAGGGCGAGGCAATCCTCACACAGGCAGAGGGCAGGCGTGAACTCGGGACCTCTTTCACTAAAGCATAGTGCCGATACCGCTGTAGAAAGGAGCCGGCTAGGTTGGTAGGTGATATAATCACATACAAAGACATACCGCTTTTGTACAGCGGTATCGGCACTATGCTTTCATGCGATCCTGTGTGGATTGTTGCGCCTGCCTGTGCGAACCGAGATCACTACTATAATATAATAAAATGCAATAAAAACATTAGATTTGGTTGTAATTATGTAGTTAAATTTACATTGACCTCATAAAAGGTAAAGTATATTTCATTTGTATAAATTACGGAAATCTTTCACGATTACCGTACTTCAGATCAACTAATCTTGAAACGTAATATGTGATTACTAATTATTTCAACATTGCAAAACACAAGCAACCTACATTAAAAGTAATTAAAAAACAAAAATTGAAAACGTATTGTAACAAAAATAATAATGATCCTTCGGTCGATTTCAGGTCTAAACTCGATCTTTATTTATTACAATAATAAATGATCAAAGACAATTTAAGAAGGTTAACTAACAATTTAACAGGTCACTGTGGGCCACGATTTACGTCGCTAAAACAAAACAGTTATAAAAAGTAATCTCAGGGTGGAACCAAAAAGAAATCTCAGGGTAGAATTATTCTATTTCGTTTCTCTGCTTCCAACAACAACAAACACTCCCCTTGTTACTGGTGTGCAGCACCAGCGAGTCCCGCCTCATCCAACACTACGACCAATCACCAGCAGTTCCTTTTGCTGATATATTTTCACCAGTTTCAAAACACTTGAGATGAGTTCTGAAATGATCATTTTTTAAAAAGAAAATAAAAAAAAAACCCGTCAGTGTGAGCATTGTGATTTTTATTTTTACCGGAGTATTTATACTTGTAAATAATGCAGGAAGATTACACTTCATTGATTTTAGTATCCAATTAAAAACTTAAAAACTGTAAAGTCCATGAGCAGCACCCTCTATAGAGACAGAATCGCCGACGCCTGTGCCCGAGTGAGCTCTGCAGTAATGTGACGTGCATTTTTAGAGGGAAATCCGAGAATCAGCTGCAAGACAGACATAAATATGCTTATGTCAATGCTTTGTAAGAATGGTCTCAAAATAATAGGTTTACCTCGAGAGGCTGGAGGCGTGAGGTTGATATTTATGATAACTTGCAAAAGTTATTAAACTGAATGCGAAGGTTGTTGCCAGTTGCTGCAAAAAATGCACCCCTTTTAGCCTTAGAGGGAACGCTGGTCATGAGTGCATACAGGCAAGTGTGTGCTACATATTAAGTGTTTCTAATTCTGTTTCTCTGTTAATTTCACCTCTATAGTGCATTCAGTATACAATCAAGAGGAGCTGACTGCTAGGGTTTTTAGCCCAGAGGGCTACATTCTCAACTAGAAAATGACTTTGTTGAGGTTTTCCCCAAAGAAAGGAAACTGCGTGAGAACATTGTTTTTAAACTCCTGCACATGTTGCTTTTTATGTGTTGCTTATAAATGACTTGCAATCTCGTGTTTGAAAGGGTGCAGAGCTCTACTACCTTTTCAAGCATTTCATGAAAGACACCAAAAATAGTGCGGTTTATTCTCCATGCCTCCAGCCTGCCCTGGACTGGAGGGAATACCCTTTCTCTTAGGGGGGCGACAGAGGGAGCATTTCAGTCTCTGTGCCACCAGCCTTTCCTGGACTGGAGGGAGCACCCTTTTCAGTTTTAATCCCCATAATTGTTCCGTCTAAAGGCCTGGTCACACAGGTGACATTTGTCAACGGCAACAAGGCAGCGACAGATGTTGCCGGCTTGTCGCCTCATGTGACCACCCTGGGCAACACGCCGACGACATGTCTCCCACTTTCTGTTCAATACGAGGGAAACATTTTCAATACCAGCCAAATTTAATAGTATTGTCACATGATGATAAGGCTAGACCATAACGTCTGACAGACAGCGTATGATAAATTCTGATTCCTGTATTTCATCCAATTATAGTGTATAGATCTGCAATACAGTGTGTATGTTGACAAGTGAATGTTAATGTCCACGATTACAGGAACATATTTAAACTACAAGTAAATATATCTTACAGTACTAATATGTATGTATTTAATATGTTTTATCTTAAATTAATTTGCCATGTATGCAATATGCCTGTCATTCCTACATTAATCCCCAATCATAACATCTTTCATTTTAACAGTAAACAAAGTTAAATTTGTTTTTAAAAAATCTGAGGTCTGCCTTCTTGTTCTCAAGCCTTCAATTAAAAGTACAGTATTGCAAACATTGTTTATGAATACCTGTATATTTATTATGTTTGGCATATTAAATATGTAGACCTACTAACTAAGTAATTCTACTAATGTACACCTTTTTATTTAAGAAGCAAATACAGGTTTGTTAATGTAATTGGTACATTTTATGTAGTAGTCTTCCTTCGCAGCATGTTTACGCCTTGTTGTAGCACTGTTGCTACATATGTGGGTGTAAGTTTGTAAGTTAGCCTGGCCAGGTTAAACTCAATTTCCCATAGTTCCTTGTTTTCACCCTCTGTTCTTCCTCTCCCCCCATTGGCTCATTCAGATATCCACTCCTCCAATCTCAGAGCTCCTTGGAAGCCAGTACCGGTATTAAAGCTGGCTGGCCAGGCCAAGGAGGACTCCATTTTCTCTTGAGGAGTCAATTTACAAACAAACAGCATATTCCTTAATTAACAGAGTAACTGTAACTATTTTAGATAAATACTGGTGCATCCATTTTCTCTTTTCAAAATCGTGTACTTTGTCTAAACCTTTCTTTTTTGTTTACACTGTTATTTATTTAAGTTTAGTTGCTGTTCAAGGTCTGTTTAGGGTTTGTTTTTTGGTAGTGTGTTCCTGATCCTCCGGATATTTTTCAAACGGCTGTTCACCATTCAACCCGGAACTACTCAACAGACTCACCATTCTACGATCGCTGTTGTTTCATCAACCTTCATCCATCCTCATCAGTACAGGACTGTTTGGGACTTCATTAATTTTGGTGAGATTATTCATTTTCTGTTTGCTGGTTTTTTCTACTTTACTTTGATACTTTGGATCCCGTAGTTTTGGTTTGTTCTTTTGTTACTTTGGATTTGTTAGGCCTAAATTTCATTTATCATCCATTGCCATCAAGACTGTCTTTGTAATTGTTTTCCCCATATACTTATTCATTCACCTTTGTCTCTTTTGCCTGTTGGTGTGTTTGTGTGTGTGGGTTTATTGGAGACCCACCGGACACCTTATTCATTTCGCTTTAGTGTTAGTTTGTTTGGATGTTTGTTTAATTCACTACTTTCTTACTCACCTGTACCTTCCACTAACTGTTATCTGCAATATGTTGTTGGCATTATATTTCATTTATTACATTATAGTTTACGAGTGTAGATCGAGGATCGGCTCCGGTCCAGGGTGCAGTTGCCCAACGAGCAAATAAGAGATTTTGCCTATGATTATCGTGCACTGTGCCAGCCGGATTTGGAAGAGGTGGAGGTAGTGCGACGGATACTTAACAACAGTAATCCCAAACTCGCCAGCTGTCTGAGAGGAACTGTGAGGACAGTGGCAGATCTGGTATGGGTGGGTACCCAGGTGGAGCGTGACAACACTGCCCAAAAAGAATACTGGGCCAAAGCCAACTCCAACCAAGCATCCGTAGGCAAGAAAGGTAACTGTGGGGCCTTCAAGAAGCCTGCTGAAGTCAGTGTGGTGAATCCAGAGGAGAAGACAAAAGTACAGCTGCTCCCAAAACTGTCTCTTCTGGTGGTGAATATTGAGACGCGAGGGTTCCATGGGCCTGCCCTTCTGGATACAGGATGTACTTTCACACTCATGCAGGAGAGCCTGTGGAGGAAGATTTCTCGATGAGGGGAAGTACTGGACTCCGCTCATAACCAGAAGTTCTCATTGGCAGATGGACAGTCACACAGAGCGAAGGGAAGTATACGACTTACTTACCTCTTCCATGATGAGATCTGGTTCTTGGATACTTACATCCTTGCAGACTCTCACTTAGCTTTCCCTATAATCCTAGGCTTGGATTTTATGGAAAAGACTTGCACTCAAATTGACATTCCTAACAAAAAGTACGGTGTAAAACGACTCCATAGATTCACTTACCATCCTTTTCGACAGGTATCGGAGTTACAAGTTTCATGGTCGGAACACATACCTAACATGAGTTTGTATTTCCCTGTTAGTCTTCAGTTGCCTTCAATCGGTAATACCGAGTCACTCCAAACCACAACCGGGACCGTGTTTATATCATCTGACAGCCAGGAGTGATGTCAATTGCAATTGGCCAGGCTCCAGCAGAAGTGGCTATCAGTCTGTACTGACCAACTGGGAATAACGAAGGTGATTCGACACACCATAACCACGGAAGATGAGATTCCCGTCCGAGGATATGCGTCTAGGGTGTCTCTCTTGAGGAAAGCTCTCATAAAGGAACATCTGGACGATATGCTTCGAGATGGAGTGGTTGAACCATCTATCTCTCCTTGGTCATCCCCGGTGGTTTTAACTGAGAAAAAAGATAGTGGATATCAGTTCTGTGTCGATTATAGGAAATTGAATGCCAAGACCATCTTCGATGCCTATCCTATGCCACTCATACATGACATACTGGAATCCTTGAAGGGTGCATCTGTGTTCAGTTCAATGGACTTACGCAGCTGCTACTTTTCAACGGCTTATGGAACGTGTGTTGGGAGACCGCGAGGGAAGGTCTGTTTTGAATCTAAAAAAATGCAATTTCTTTAGACCTTCCCTTCACTTTTGAGGACATGTAGTGTCGGCGGAGGGTATAGCAGCTGATCCCCTGAAGCTAAAAGCCATACAGAATTATCCAGTACCTACTAACTTGAAAGAGGTGCAATGGTTCCTGGGGTTAGCGGGTTGGTACCATAAGTATATTCCCAAGTTTGCCGACACTACTGCTCCTCTTAACCGCCTTAAAATGAAAAATGTCCCATAGAAATGGGATGCAGTGTGTCAGCAAAGTTTTGAACTGCTAAAAGAAGCTTTGATCAGTCTGCAGGTCCTGGCTCATCCGGATGTCAACGGGACTTTCAGAGTCTACACTGATGCAAGTGATGTAGGACTTGGAGCTGTGCTGACCCAATCTCACCAAGATGAAGAAAAAGTGATTGCCTTTGCTTCCAAGTTACTCAGCTCAGAGAAACTACTCTACCTCTGAAAAGGAGTGTCTCGCTGTTGTCTGGTCAGTGGAGAAATGGCGGCATTATTTGGAGGGAGTAGAGTTTGAATTGGTCACTGATCACGTAGCACTGTCCTGGGCTTTCAAGAATCCCAAGATTTCCTCCCGACTGACCCATTGGACTCTCTGTCTGCAGCAGTTTACGTTTCATGTTCTCTACAGGAAAGGTAGTTTGAACATTGTGCCGGATGCACTCTCCAGGGCTCCGGTAATAACATCTTTAACCTCATCTACTGCAATCTGTGTAAGCAAAGCCTTTGCGAGTAGTGGGGACCTTCCGAACACTTTGGACCAGATTGCGGTCGCTCAGTCCAAGGACCCTGCTATCGCCAAAATCATTAAAGATCTTGATAACACCACTGCCAATGATGATCGTATTTCCTTTGTATTACAGCAAGGACTACTGTATTGTCAGGTGCCGATTGCTAATGAGGGGTATAGATTTCAGTTGATTATACCTGAACAGTTAACTACTTCCTTCCGTCAGTATTATCATGACAACCCTTCTTGGAGGGCACCTTGGTAGAATGAAGACCTTACGGCGCATCCTAGAGGTTGCCTGGTGGCCCACTGTACGAAAGGACACATGGAGCCATCTGAGAGAGTGTCAAATTTGCCAGACCTGCAAACCTTCGAACAAAAAGCCAGCCAGTTTCCTTCAATCCACGACTGTGAAGGAGCCTGGAGAGATGCTAGGTCTGGATTTAATGGGTCCCTTCCCAAGGAGTAAAAAAGGTAACTCTTACCTCCTTGTCATTGTCAACTATTACACCAAATGGGTTGAACTATTCTCCTTAAAGGATAGTAGAACTCCCAAAATTGTGAGTATCTTAATTCAGGACATTTTTACAAGATGGGGAACACCGCAACATCTTTTGTCAGATCGTGGTCCTCAATTTACCAGTCAGCTACTCTCTGAGGTTTGCAAAACCTGGGGGGTGATACAGAAACTTACCACCAGTTACCACCCACAAACCAATCTAACAGAACGAGTCAACAGCACTCTTAAAACTATGATTGCTTCTTTTATCGGAAACAACCATCAAATGTGGGATCAATGGCTACCCGAGTTCCGGTTTGCAATCAATACGGCCAAACATGATACCACAGGGTTCACACCAGCCAAATTGGCTCTGGGGCGGAACCTCAAAGGCCCTTTGGACCGTCTCATTGCGGTTTCTCCTGCCCCTAACACGGATCCCTACCAACTCCTTGATCGCCAACAGGAAATGGCGAGAGAAGTAAGGAATCGTGTCTCTAAAGCCCAACAGCATCAAGCTCGGAATTACAATGCTCGAAGAGTACCCTGTCAGTATGCAGAAGGTGAGCTGGTCTGGATCAGATCACATCCCATATCTGATGCCTCTGGTAAGTTTTCCGCTAAGCTTGCACCTAAGTGGGTAGGGCCGGCGCTTATAACCAAAAAGTTAGGCCCTAACAATTATCGTAATACAATGGGGAGAGTCTGATAAGCAGGAAACCATGAATGTAGTGAATCTTAAACGCTATTACGGCATTCATCCCTTGCACCTCCGGTGTGTGGGGGGGAGATTATGTAGCACTGTAGCTACATATGTGGGTGTAAGTTTCACCCACCTATCCCTTTAATTAGGGATGGTAGCCTGGCCAGGTTAAATTCAATTTCCCATAGTTCCTTGCTTTCACCCTCTGTTCTTCCTCTCCCCCCATTGGCTCATTCAGATATCCACTCCTCCAATCTCAGAGCTCCTTGGAAGCCAGTACCGGTATTAAAGCTGGCTGGCCAGGCCAAGGAGGACTCCATTTTCTCTTGAGGAGTCAATTTACAAACAAACAGCATATTCCTTAATTAACAGAGTAACTGTAACTATTTTAGATAAATACTGGTGCATCCATTTTCTCTTTTCAAAATCGTGTACTTTGTCTAAACCTTTCTTTTTTGTTTACACTGTTATTTATTTAAGTTTAGTTGCTGTTCAAGGTCTGTTTAGGGTTTGTTTTTTGGTAGTGTGTTCCTGATCCTCCGGATATTTTTCAAACGGCTGTTCACCATTCAACCCGGAACTACTCAACAGACTCACCATTTCTACGATCGCTGTTTTTTCATCAACCTTCATCCATCCTCATCAGTACAGGACTGTTTGGGACTTCATTAATTTTGGTGAGATTATTCCTTTTCTGTTTGCTGGTTTTTTCTACTTTACTTTGATACTTTGGATCCCGTAGTTTTGGTTTGTTCTTTTGTTACTTTGGATTTCATCTGCATTACTTCACTGGACTTGTTAGGCCTAAATTTCATTTATCATCCATTGCCATCAAGACTGTCTTTGTAATTGTTTTCCCCATATGCTTATTCATTCATTTCGCTTTAGTGTTAGTTTGTTTGGATGTTTGTTTAATTCACTTTACTTTCTTACTCACCTGTACCTTCCACTAACTGTTATCTGCAATAAGTTGTTGGCATTATATTTCATTTATTACATTATAGTTTATAACAATAAACCGATTGTTTGTGAAATTGACACCTCTGACGTCCCTGTTTTTGCTGTCTGTCACTCTTTCTGACTTAATTAGTTATAGATATTGGGCTGGTAGTTTTTCCTTAGGGAGGACAGTACAACTGCTTCTCAGTTGTGCAGAGTGATCGTTACATCGTGACAAAAATGCATTATGAATGGGTTGCATTACATTTTTGCCTGTGTGTTGCCAGCTTGTCGACTGCAGGCTTGTCTGCTGTTTGACCACCACAAGCTGCAAGGCAACACTCAGGCAACACTTGTGTTTCGCTTGTTGCCCTCAACAAAAGTTGCCTGTGTGACCAGGCCTTTAGAGCAGAGGTCAGCAACCTCAGCATAACAAGAGGCAGCTGTGGCGGCCCACAAACCTGCTTCTGGTCCACCACCAACAAAACGAAACAATTTTTAACTCAATTATCAGGTTGTAATACCTGCACAATACCAGCGAACTTTCAGAAACACAAAACATGGAGTACAATTATACTGTATTTATTAAACAAAAAAATTGAAATCTTTGAACAAAGACATTACCGCTAAAGCTCTGCTATCATCTTTTCAGTCAACAATTAAACGACATAGAATTCACAATGCAAAACCACACATAATTAAAACAGTACTTAACACTAATCTGCAACCGCAAAGATAAATAACTATTTAAATGGGTTTCATTTACACTTACCTACTGCCTATTACTTCTATCTTTCTCAAAGACAAAAAAAAAACCTCCAATGAAAAATAAGTGTGCAAATAGCATTTTGAAGGTACATGGATTCCCAACAAAAGCAGCTGTAACTCACAAATGCAGGTTTAATCTATTCCCATTTAAAATTACATGTGGTTATTAAATTGTACATTTTGCTCTCAGCAAGGGAAAAAACAATTCTCTTAACAAATTAAAACAAACAAAAATGCCTGCATATACCTTCATAGAAAAAACAGAACAAAACGTCACCATTGTCTCTGATGAAAAGTGCTTGAAATTACCGGTGCGTGCGAAAATTGAGCACCCTTGCTCTGCTCGAGTGACTGAAAGTCAGGGGTAAGTGTATTACTCATGGCACACTGGAGTTGGGCTTACAGATTTGCATTGTTCAGTCGTCTCCTGGACATGGATTTAAGGACATTCACTGTGGAAAAAGTGGCTTCGCACAGGTAGGTTGACCCAAACACTGACAAAATCCCTGCTCTAATTTCAGCATAATCCTCATCTTGAAGAATGACACACCATATGCTCAGAATATCTGATTTGGCAGCATCACCTTAGCTTTGCAGTAAAAGTAAGTCATTTTCAAATTGCTGGTGATTCAGTGGCATTGGTTACTCCAAATGTCGTATGTTCTTGACAGGAAAAGAGAAGGGATCTTTGAGGAGCGCAAATGGCAGATCCATTCTTTCAAAATCCTGGAAACACTGTGAAAACATAGGCTGAAGCTCTTTCAGCCATGCCACATAGTGCTCGTTGTCAGACTTGCCATCATCAGCCTTCATCAACTGGATGTCGTTTGGCTATATCAGAGATTGTTTTCTCCTTTTCTTGTAGTGACACATTCAGTTCGTTCAAGTGCCCTATAATTTCTGTCAAAGTACAAATCCCTCAGCCAAGCATCATTTTCCAGGTCGAATATCTGTTTCTCTTTCAAAAACTCGACCACATGTGGCAACAGAGTTATACATCTCAGAGTTATAAATCTCCTCAGTATGTTCCCCCGTCTGAGCCAAAGTACCTTGGCGGGAAGAATGATTTCCTTGTACCTACGCATCAACCTTGAGCAAAAATTCACGCAAACTGCACTTGATTCAAAGTTGCACGGATGAGATTAACTACTTTGATTGGGTTGTCCATACAGTCTGGCAATAAGTCAGATTGCCACATTTACGCACACAAACTCTCCTGATTGATAATGCAATGAAAAGCAAGTAGTTGCTGGTCCGAATGCAATTCCACAGTGCTTTCGCACCAAAGCCAAAAATCCGATCATAGAGCCCGTCATTGCTGCAGCACCATCTGTTGTGCGAGAGACAAGTTTTTTGCAAATCAAGATTGAACCATGCCACATCTCAAAGGAAGGCATAAAAAATGTCCTTACCTATTGTGCGGTCTTTCAATCTGTGCAGGGCAAGGAGCTCCTTTAATTTCCCCATCTTTTGTCACATACCTCGTCCAAATGCACAGTTGGGCTATGTCTGTTAAGTCCGTCGATTCATCCAAAGCAATAAAGACAGACACTTGCGAAGTTCTTCTTCTAGCTGCCTCTCCAAGTCCTCGGCCATTTCCCTTATATGTGATGCAACTGTTTTCGCGCTGATAGGGATGTTTTTTGCCATCTGACTGATTTTGTCTTTTTCTTTAGTGTGGCGATTTTCCGAAATTACCACCACATGTGTAACTATGCAGTCTTTAACAATGTCTCCATAAGTAAAGGCTTTTTTTACTTCTTGCTAGAATACAAATCGTTTTGTAGCTTGCAAGGGCTGTTGGCTCGAGTTCTGACGTGAATTGTCTCAAGACTATTTTTTGTTTCTGGTGGCATTGTTTCAGTCGCTCGACTTCCACTTTGCGACTATCATGGCCAATCGGAAATTTATTTGAAAAGTCCCCATGAACCTTTTCGAAATGTCTTTTTATATTATATATCTTGCAAATCACAAACTCGTTACACAGTAAGCACATAGGTTTGTCATTGATTTCCTCAAAACAAAAATAATTTTCCAATGAGGTTGAAATGCGTGGTTTTCTCTGGAAATGTTTCTTACTAGGCTGGACTTTTTGGGTTGTGGCTCTTCTGTTGATGCATCCTCGCACTGGCACTCCAACTGCTATTGCCACTTGTATCAACTTGTTGAAGTAGTTGATTTTTTTGGAAAGACAAATTTGTCCATTTTATTTAATTTGGTCAACTTCGCCTCTGTCGTTCTGCTGGCTCAGCACTTCGCATACAGTTACTGCATAAGCATTGATTATGTACTTCCATGTCCTGTGTGCCTTGGAACTGTTGCCTAGCAACCATTGATAGACTGCGTGTGGTGTGAGAAAATCACTCCAGAAACAACAACACAAAAGCTGGCTGCTCAAGTGCCGAGGTCGGCAGATCAGATTTAATGAGTTTTTAAAATGTAATACATTGATAAAGAAACTCAGAGGGGCTGCCACCAAACCTCAAATGGGCCACCACTTGCCGATCCCTGCTTTAGAGTAATATTAAAAACAACAGAGTTAGGAAATAGGTTTTATAATGCCAGGGGCAGGGAGTACAGTACAGCACAGCACAGTACAGTACAGTACAGAGCTTCAGCACATTCGTTCTCACTCCAGACTCGGACTCCTTGTTTTCAGAACAGCCTTTCTACTGCAGGGTTCAGTACCTGTTAATGAAAGAGCTGCTTATTTGTAATTTAAAATGGTGTTCCCTGAAGCTGTGCTCAGCGTGAACTGTATGTACACTTTGTATAGACTCTGTGCAAGTCTGTTCACCACCCTATGCTCAGATTGCTATTCCTGTGTGTGCATGTGGATGTGTGTGTTACCAACTTTATAGTTCTACATACACAGTATATACAGGATTGAGAGAACTGCTTGTGAAACTTGCTAATGACTTTCTTCAGCAAAAGTTATTGATTGTATCATAGTCTTGGCTTGTATGGAGTTTGTTGGTCTATCTGACTGTCTGTTACACTTTTTAAAGTTTTTACATGTAGTGTATGTATAATACCATCCGACTGAAATGACATTTATTAAGTGCCTTTAGCAAGCTGACTGTATCAAAATGTGGGGGTCTATGGAGAAACCTGTTTGTCTGTTTCTCGGTGACAAAGTTTTTGCAGTACATACTGTATAAATGTAGAGAATTTTAATTCAGTTATGGTGAAACCTGGACTGTGCGATTGAGTATCAGAATCCAGGATTATATGAAGCTGAATAGAGTTAGTGCACATGATAGGTTTTATGTAGAGTTATATTGCTCTATAATAATGAAAATAACTCTGATCTATATTTAACGCCCTTTTATTCTGTCTACTGACTTTTTACCGAAATATTCCCGGCCCCAGAGACTGAGCACATCTCTTTTTTTCAGCACAGAGCTCCTGTGTGGTGGCTGGTAGACCTATATATGTCTCTAGTAATTAGCTCTGGATAGGGCTGGGGTGCCACAGAGGGGCAGAGTCCTAGTTCAGCAGTCCCAGGTGCATTAAGAATTAAGAAGCAGTGATTGTGTCAGGCCATGCCCACGTGCGTGGCAACAGATACCATTACAGGAATGGCAATAAGACTCCTATTGCATAGCAGTTTAACCCACTCCTGGTTTTAGTACAAGCTTGATTAGTCAGTGTATAGATAACAAGCTCATAGTAAAATCAAGAACTGCTATACAATTTTTCCATCCCTACATCACATACTGGGCCATGTAGTAGTAGTTCAGACTAGACTTCAAGTTCTGGTTGTGTATTATTGTAGTTCAGTTACCCCAGTAAGTTCTTTTAACAGTGGTTTAGGCCCCCTGATCTTGTTCAAACCATGAACTATTAACATGGTCAGCTCTGATTTTGTATAACCATTGCAGTCTGTACTTGATATAGGGCTACACAGCTAAACCAGTTTCAATCCAGACCATGAAATTTCAGAAGACGATCGTACACCACACCACACACTCATCATCCATACCAGAAATACATGGAGCATGCTGTACCAAAGAATTGCATTAAAACAATCAAAGTCATCCCAGAGTGGCTCATCCAGTTAAAGCGCTGCCCTGGGAGTGCAGGATGAGTGATACAGTTTGGACAGCGCCAGTCACATTGGTTCTCACACTCCCGGGGTGGGGGATGGGAAACCGGCAGGGACTAGTTCTCCTCATCGCACAACAGCAAACCCTACTGGCTTGACACTGAGCAAATTCAGTGGATAAAAAGCAGGGCTGGTCTCTGTTCTCAGAGATCAGTAGTCCGTCTACCTATGCTCTTGATTGCTCGGAGTAAAAGCTTTCTGCCTTTAAACATCTGTACTGTGTGGGGATCTGCTGCGGTGAGGAGGGGGAGGGGGAGGGAATAAATAATAGTTCACTCTAAAATAAAATTACTAAAAAGTTTACTTTCTCTAATCCATTTCTAAGTTTCTGATACAGAGAAAGAGTTTTACGTGCTTTGTACAGTAAGTTTTGGTTCTTTCCTGTTTCTCCCCCCCCCCACAATTGAAGTGCAACAGCACTGTGTGTGTGTTGTGTGCAGTAGCTCCTCTCCCCTGTGCTTGGAGTGTTCCAGGTGTCAGGTTTGAAGAACGATCTGAGGTTTCCAAGGCCCGTCAGCTAGTTTAGGTGATGGTAAATGCAGGTAGATATCCTTTTGAAGGTCACATTCCTCACTTACATTCCACGTTCAAAGTCCTGCTGATTTTGTGGAGGTGTGTTTATAACAGCTTTGTGCATTGTAGCCTGGACTGAGCTCTGAACTTGACCCTCTCCTGCAACCATCAGCAAACCAGAAAGATGCGCAAATATCCCCTGTCCCCACAACCCCACCAAACACAGGCAGCTACCAGGAGCCTTTATCCAGCTCTTACAGGGAGGCTCAACTAAAGAACACTACCCGGTAAAGTTTCTTTTTTGGGAGTTAACCTGTGCAATACTACAGCGCAGTAAGCTCCACATTTCACTAAACTAATGATTATTTACATAAATGTATCTGTTGGATGTTAAAACATGCTTGACTATAGTTTTGTAAAACTGTAGAACCTGAAGTTTGGGTGGAATCGGTTGGATCTGCTCTCCCTATAACTGACTGGGGAGCTTATTTGAGTGTCTCACCATTTAAAATGACAAATATTTGATAATGACAGTTATTTTCAAATACTAAAAAAACCCACAGCACTGTGAGCGCGACGGTGCCAGAACCTCTGCAGTGACAGGACTGAGTGCCTGCAGAGTGAATTCAGTCCCAGCGTTCCAGTTCATTCACACTGCACTGCAATGCAGCATTTAACCTGTCCAATATGAATCCCTGCCGTTTAACAATGAAAAACAGATTGCTACAGAGCTTAAGGGCTCAGGAAGGTATGGAGGTTTCTGCAAATCCCCTGCAAAGATGAGAATATTAAAAATGAGCATAACTTTTTTTAACTTTCATAACTTTCTTTCTCAGATTTGAATGATCTTAGCTGACTTATTCACAAAGCTCTTACCCATTAATTATTTAAAGAAGATATATAGTTTGATAATTCATTGTTAAAGAAGCAAGCAACCATAAAGCATATCTGGGGAAAGAATATTGGTTACACTCTTTTTGCATACCAGTTTTACCCATTCCATGTTTTACCATGATTGAATTGCTCTAGTGTGTAGGGACAGAAACAAGCAGAGGTGTGTCTTATTAAACTCCCAGTAAAACCAGGAATGGATCAGACTGGTCTGCAATGGGAGTCTTATTTCTATCCTGACATATTAAGTACATGTTGTTAATGTGTGAAGGCCCAATGTTGTGCTAAGTGCACATACAGTAGTTTATTAGAACACCTCAAGATTTGTTATTTGTGTCCTTTTATATCCCTACCACCTGCATGAGAATTTCAATCTTTGGTCAGTAACCAGCGATACAGAAGAAATAGGTACTTGTCTGAAAATGTAATTAGACCACTTTGTGGTTTTAATTAGGCATCTTAAACAACTCCTAAAAAGTCTCATGCATTGTATCATTTGTGGCTATATTTCTTTTCTCTTACTATTTTAAATGAAATGCATCTGTCGGCTGTTAAAGTCATCAATAAATTAGACCATCACTAATTTGCCTACCTTGACAATTTTCCAAGATTTCCAGGAACGGTGGTTTGATTTTATAGACACAACAATTCAAAACTACAATGGGTGTTGTAGTAAATGTGCACACTACTGTAGTAAATATCAGTAAGTGGTAACTAATGTACAGTGTAACCAAGTGCAGTTAATGGGACTGTATTTTAAAGTGTATCCAAAATGTTTCTGCTGTTCATTATGCTAGTTTATGTTTTGGTTTTGTCTGTAAGAAACCAGTTTGTGGTTATAGTTGAGAGCTGCATCACATCAACCTATACTGTGGTGCAGCACGATTTGCTCTCTGCTGTAACCTGAACATACAGATACTGTACAGCATAGTGCTGGAAGGCTGTCTGAAGCACAGGGTCCACTTTCATTTCAGACAGTGACCCATTTCTACCACTCGGCGTTTCATTAGTTTTTCTAAAGAATTGAATGTATTGTATGTAAAGTTCAGTTGTTTCTTGCTCTGCGGTATTCCTTGAACCAGGCACCAGTAGCAGTTTGTCATTGAATCTATTATGTTTGTTTTAGAATTTCTCAATATAAAATCTGGCTAATTGATTTGATTGGGACAAAGGAATCTGTAATAGAATTGAGTATAGTTATTTATTTGGAATCTAACCTATAGTAAATGTTTGCTAGTATGTTTTCTTTAGAAATACTAAAATAATATTACTGAGTAATGACACATGTTTAGACAAAGTCTTTCTCAATGTCTTTAGTTCAAGCAGAATCTGGGTGTACAGTACTATATAAATACATTATTATTTATTTCTTTGCGGACACTCTTATCCAGGGTGACTTAGTTATTACAAAATATCACAGTAGGGTCATTCCATATGAAATCAATTACCAAAAACCTCAAACTGCCTTGTTTTGGAATGTCCATGCACATTTGCCTTTGTGAGATGTGGTTACAGTGTAAATTTTAGGACTGAGTGAGATGTTCTCATGAGATGCAGCTCATCAAAGTTGACCCATTTTGGACCCCTCACCCCACCTTTCCATGGTCATAACTTCCTCTATTGACACAGAAAGGTAGTTTTGGTGGTGTTTTAAATCTCTTGAATACCACTATATTCTTCATTCAATGGGAGTTCTGTGAAGTGTAAGATAAAACAAGTTGTGTGATTCTTGTGTGATATTTGACCTCACCCAGGTTAAATTGCATAACCTTGGATTTTTGTCAGTGTTTGATAGATTGAAGCCTAGACCCTTATCTATATTTCCTGCAAGTTTCATTTTGTGGCTGCTGTTGATTGAGGCACAGCACAGAGTTGAATGCAGAGTGTCAAGTGAATCTTCTAAGTGAAGCGATTATACACCTAATACAATTAAACAAATATTTAGTTGTAGTCGAGTATACTTACCTGTTATATTGAAGCTACAGTGAACTGGTGTAGCTTTAACAGATTCATGTTAATTAATTAACCAATTTGGCCAATTAACACATGTGATTAAAGTGTAGCACAGGTGAGTTAAATGCAGACCAATACTGAAATGTGCCCTTTATAAAGTGAAAGAAAAGAAAACCCAACTATATCGACTAAGGTGTGTCATTAAACCTGGTACTCTTCCAAAAACATTTATGTTATACTTATCAGTTTAACGTTCTTGACATTAAATGTTTGTATTTGATATTGAAGACAATTTGTTACATCAATGGCAAGTACTTTCAATGACTTTCTTGGTGTTAAAGACACTAAAAGATCCCACCTTAACAACAAAGCAGATCAAGGACCACCAGAAGCTTATCTCTGCGTGTGGCCAGAAGTTACGTTACCCTTCTATGAAGTTGCTAGCCCACAGTCCCCCTGACCAAAACCAAAAGATCTGAATGGCTCCACTACAAGCTGCCCCCTGGGAACTCCCGGTCACTCTTGGCAATAACATATCCAGGATTCGAATCCATGATCCTATAGGGCTATAGGGTGCATCCTGCACTCCACGCGGAGTGCCTTTACTGGGTGCACCACTCAGGAGCCCCAAATTTCACATGAATTTTGATGTAAGGAATATATAGTTCTATTTGAGAGCTTTAAAATGACACCAACACCAGCTTTCTATGTCAGTTCTAGAGGAAGTTATGACCATGTAAAGGTAGGGTGGGTGTCCAAATAAGGTCAAGCTTTGATGACCTTTATCTTATCAGTGGGAGGTCACTCAGGCCTGCAATTCACAGTATAACCATTTCTTCCTAGGACTATAATATGTGCAAAAGTTTAACAAAATCAGAGGAGGTCAAGTGAAAAATTGCTGTTTTTTGATTAATTTCATATGGAATGACCCAGGACAGAAAATCACGTTAAAGAATATCGCATTCCAGTTAAGACCAGTCATAAAAGTTTTTAAAATATTAAAATAAGAGCAAAGTAAAGAATACAGTAAATAAATGCATGTAAGCGTGAGTTTGACTAAGAGGAGTTAACGTGTAGTAAAAATATTTGCTTATACGAGTATAGTCCATTAAGAACACATAGCAAGTAAGACAAATGGATGAGCGCAATTTCAAATAAGGGACTTCCAAGTGGCACATCCGGTAAAGGCAGTCCATCGGAGTGCAGGATGCGCCCTATAGCTTGGGGATTGGCGGTTCGAATCCAACCTATATCACTTTTGACCGTGGACAGGAATTCCCAGGGGGTGGCGCACAATTGGCCAAGCACTGCCCGGGTGGGGTAGGGGTTTAGGTCGGCTGGGGAGTCCTTGGCTCGCTGCACACCAGTGACCCCTGTGGCTGGCCATGCACCTGCAGGCCAGCCTGTACCCAATTTTGAACTGCGTGGTCCTCAGGCGCTGTAAGTTCTGGATATGGCTACACGGACAGACGGCTGATGGCACTCATTTCGTAGGATGCGGGGGTTTCAGCAGTGAGCCTGGTTGAATAATAATTGGACATTTCAAAATTGGGAGAAAATTGGAAAATTAATAAAAATAATTGTTAAAAAATAAAATTAAAATAGGAGCAGTTACCAAAAATGTGAATATGGATATCGAAGAGTAAAATCATGTACAAGATACAGTGAATAGTTATAATTAAGAGCAGTAGTAGAATACGGCAAGGTATGCAGCAGTTCAGTACGAGTACAAGCTGATGCAAGTACCGGTACAATAGTGTGCCATATAGTCCAGCATAGTCGAGAGTTGTGAGGTTTACAGATGCTCTCTGAACAGGTGTCTCTTGAGGAGGTGCTGGAGGGTGGTCAGGGACTGAGCAGTCCTGATATCTGTGGGTAGGTCATTCCACCACTGAGGGGCAAGGGAAGAGAAGGAGCAGGCTTTAGAAGTGAGGGAGTGGAGGGGAGGTACAGCTCATCTTCTGGTGGCAGAAGAGCAAAGGGGTGAGAGGGGGTGTAGGAAGAAATAATAGTTTGGAGATAGGAGGGAGCAGAAAGGTCGAGACAGGGATAGGCGAGTACAAGAGTTATTCAAGGCCTTGAAGGTCAGCAGCAAGATCTTAATGTCAGTTCTATATTTAACTCATAACCAGTGCTGAGATGCTAAAACTGGGGTTATGTGGTCATGCTTTATTTTTCTTGTTAAAACTCGAGCAGAATAATGTTAATGTATTGCAACCTATTAAGAACATTAGTCAAGCACACGTAAACAAGGCATTACAGTAGTCAATTCTCGATGAAATGAAGGCATGTATCAGTTTCTCAACATCAGACATTGACAAAGATGATCTAAGGCGAGTGATATTTCGTAGGTGAAAAAACAGATACTCTACAGCAATGTTCCTTCTAATTTTTTTTGTACTGAGCACACGCACACACACAGTATTATCTACGATCAGAGATACGCAGGAAGCACACACCAATGCAGTTATCAAAAAGTCCACTATAACATACTTTTCTGCATTTGTATAATTTATTTTAAATGGTGGTGCAAAGATGTTGCCATCTGTTCGAGTTTTAAGATAGCGAGATCTTGTGTTGTAGGAATTTGTTTCTGTGTACTATAATAATAATAATAATAATAATAATAATAATAATAATAATAATAAGATTTGCAAGCGCCATCTTCTCATCAGTGTTAAATTTTACACTATGTCGAGAGATCAGTGGGTGGGCACTGCATGTCTTAAAACACGCTCAATAGACTATTGCTAGGTAGCTCTTTGTTTCTCTTAACCAATAGGATTTCCTCAATGTCCAAACTAATATACGCAAAGCAGGTGATTGATACCTCTGTGGCGTTGCAGCATATATATCCAGAAAAAAAAAAAATGTACATTTTCAGGGTCCTAAAGCTAGAGGAGTGCTGTGTGTGAGATTTTTAGAAGTGAGCGTGTGCGGTGCTGTACGGCCTGATGTTTTTGGTGAGCAGCTCCTGCCAGATTGCTGTGCGGCCGCACATGCACGCAGCATAGTGGGAACATTGCTCTGCAGATAATTCTAAAGTGGGCCTCAAAAGACAAATACAATTTAACACTTTTTACTTCATACATAGGACTAATCTCAAGCCCGTCGATGATCAAACTAAAACTACCAACTTCACGCAGCTGATGCAAAGAACCCAATAGCATGACCTCTGTCTTGATAAGACATCTGTTCACCTGTCATTGTCATTTTTACACATGCCTACAGTACAGTAGGACCAGATATCTAGGTGTAGGATTATATACAATACCGCTTCATAATCCTGAAGGCTCTAATTATTATGAGTACACAGTGCTACACTAAAGATATTGAGCACGAATAGTCAAAACATGTGTCACTACTCATTAAGATTCCTTTAGTAGGCCTATTTCTAAATGTAATGCTGTACTATTGACTTTCTTTCTTTGTTTCATGTTCATATGTTGAAAATGACAGGCTAGCTGCCCACACACTGGTAGAAACCTAATGGAGTAATTAGGTAAAAGGTAAAGTGCAGAAAAATATTTTCAGCAGCAGGAAGAGTTAGAAAGATGGGTGGGTGGGTCGCAGATATTGATATCCCATAACAAAACCACATATTGAAATTCCATAACAAAAACACCAGCAATGCTCCAGTTGTTTGTCTTCAGGAGTCAATTTTACTGGCTACACACGGTTACACACAAATGGGTATGCCAATTCTGGTTGTGTCTGTGCGTGTGTACCCCACATATAATCTGACACATACCAGTGTCAGCAGTCTCTGTTGCAGAAATGTATTTGTTGAGGGTACAATGGACTTAAGATATCCCTCCCAGCCCCTCTGCAGCAGGAGTGTGAGTGTCTTTTACTTTCGTAAACATTTGAACTTTAGCATGAAACACGCTTAAACTTGAACATGCTGGGAATCTTTTTTTTTTTTTTTTTTTTTTAAAGGAGATTTGATCTCCTTTCGAAAAGCTGAAGTTAAATAAAGTTAATGTTACAGCATGAGAAACACCTTGAGAGTGCTGAAGAGAACTTTGGTAGTATTACTTAGCTGTTTGCGTCTAATTTTGTTAAATAGGAGTTAATTAAAAACTGAAGTAAACACTTTGAAAATCAGACCATTTGTGTCCAATCAGAAAAGCCATCATTACATCTCTCCATTTTTATATATATATATATATATATATATATATATATATATATATATATATATATATAATTACTGCAAAGTGTATTTGTGTTAAAATCATGTTTACAGCATTTAATTCATTAAGGAAAAAACTGAAGGACTACTGAAAATGAAATAAATTGGTTTACACTGTGCACATTTGAGCTGCATACTTTGGTCAATGGTTAAATGTTGACGCACGTTAATCGTTTAGACTCTAAACTGGTATTACCCCGGTGGTGCAGTAAATAAACAAATCCGTTTAGGCACAGTGTAATAAAGCACAGGCATTCTTAATAAACATGGCAAACCAGGGTAAACTATCGTAAATGCTCATTCTTCATGGTACAGAGGGCCGAGATTGTCACAGTCGTGGTGGGGTGTGTAGTAGGAGTGCTGAATCTTCTTGAATAATGCTGCAGTTGTGGAAGGGAGGGAAGCGGGGTTTTCAATCATTCATGAGAAGCGCACTTTGCTATAATAGGACTTGGTGCAGCGTGTGCTTGTCGGTGGATGTTTGTTAGAGCTAAGCAGGACAATATTAGCTTATGGCTACAGAGAAGTTTCAGAGAGGAATGAGATCATCTTGTAGAAAACTAGGTAGAAACAACTCAGAACAGCCTTGGGTTTTGTTTCAGTCAGTTTTTGCTGTTGTATTGCAGTCTGATGATGAACATTTCATTCCAATTTGAATTGACATGGACCTGTGAGGGTTTAGTACTTGAGGAGCTGAAAACTATGGATGTTAGATTCCATTTCGTTTTCTAAACATTTCAACACGTTTTAACGTATTGGGTATTTTTGTAACCAATCAAAAAAGCCATCAGGAAAAGCCCTCCATATTTAAGTGCTGTTATTTTTATTATGTGCCAACATTTAGATATAGAGAAGACTTTGAATAAATAACCTTGCACTGATATGAGTGTGCTTTTCATTATGTGTTTATAAATACCTTCATGTGAGTTTGAATCTCTGGTCTTAGAAATGGTTTATAATATGTGCCATTTGCAACGTATGCACTGTTCTCATGCACTTTCAGCGATGGAAATAAGACTTGTATTGCATAGCAGTTTCCTCCATTCCCAGGTTTTACTACGAGCATGATTAGCCACAGTGTGTCAATATATTATCGGTTCATTGCTACAATAAACAAATATCAGGCAATGGCTACACAGACAATCTGTGGTACCATCGTTTTCACACAGACACACTAAGCTGCCGAGTCATTCTGAGTAAACAGGCCCGCTCCTGTTTCAGCCTGCAGCAGGGGTAGGTTATGACTATAAACTGTAAGTTCCGCTCTAGCTCAGACAGGAAGAACTAAAATGGAACAAAGGAAAATGGATCTCTTCTTGTTCTGTTTTATTTTTTTTTGCTTTTTGGAGTGGTATTTTGTTTTTGTTCCGATAAGATTGCGCAGGAAACAGGAAGTCTGAAGAATCAGTTTCCAGATAGAACTCGGGTTAAATAAACATGTTTCATTGTGTCTTGAGAAGAGGTCGAAAACGTGGACTGTACACATTGCTGATTCGTATCACAAGGCCAAACATTGTTTTGCAGATGCATTTTGAATGTTTTGGGCATGAAAGGGATCATTTTTGGAGAGTCATTAGTGACTGATTATCAAGTTTTAATGAACTATTTTGCAAACTGGTATTGATTTTGTCCTTGGTTTAATTCAATCTGTAGAAACAACTACTGTACAGTACAAGAAGAGAAAATAAAAATGCAGTTCTAGCCAGGAAACGAAGAGTTAATATTCAATTGAGTCAGGGCTCTGTTGTAGCTTTGTAGGTACTGTAGAATGTGTACAGGTTCTGGAATATTCACAGTGCAACAGTGAGCAAGGAGATTACATAAACTTGCAAGGCAGGCTAAGAGTTAAATATGGAAAAATATTTTTTAGAACCACCTTGCGCAAGTTGATTCACAGTTGAATATGAGTTTCTAACCCTGCTAACATATCTTTAAAACAAGAGGTACGAGTTCCAGTATGTGCCAGTGTAGAAGTATAAGGTACGGTCCAGGCTGGGGGTGGAGTGAAGCTGGGATCTGAACAGTGCACTTTACTGAGATTAATACAAAGTCTAATGGAAATGAAAGACTGAGAGTCATGTCCTGAGCCAGTAAAATAATATTTCTGTATAATAATAATAAGTCTGCTGTTTTGTTGAGAATCAGATCCTTACATTACTAATTCTGGCTCAGAAGAACATCCTCCTCACGTGTGCTGTAGTGTTCACTCTGTATCTTCTCCAGCATTCCAGACTGTGTGCTACAAACCAAAACAGAACACAATCCAGCATGTCCTTTCAAAACAGAACCAGATACTGTCTACATCTGGGGGGCTCAGAAACAGAAAGGGGAGGGGAAGGTCGGGGGTTGAAACGTTTTGGAGGGGGACTCAAAACAACCACATCCACAGAACTCGGTTCTTTGTGGTTTTTACTTGGAAAGTGCAGTGAATCTTTTGTTGTTTTAATTACGAAAGTCAGATTAAGAATAATACAAAATTTTGTATATAATTCTGTGAAATTCTACTGGTAAATGATGTATCTCTAAGATATTAATGTATTTGGAGGGGGGGGTGCGATAGACACAAGGCACTTTGAAGGAAGCTTGGCAAGGGTTCAGGACTGTTGTTCTAATTAAGTCTTATTTTCCTGATACATTGTACAACACTGTACTGCAACACTGTGTGTGAAATTCAGTGGGCTACCTTGACAGTCACGGTTGTACAAACAGAGATCAGGGGTAAAACAAAGAACATCTACAGCATGTATAGAAAAGACTTTGGATTAGTTTTGAGCAAATGACCTTACTCTTCACATGTCTTGCTGCATCCTACCCCTACTGTGTGTTCAGAGATGGAAATACAGTAAGGCTCCCATTGCACAGCAGTTGGATCGATTCCTGTTTTCACTGTGAATTTTTAATAAGACACACCTCAGCTTATTACCTACAGTATACACTGGGGCTAGTAAAACCTGGCCTAGAATGGGTGAAAATGCTATGCAATAGGGTTCTTATTTCAGTCCCTGATATTTGACATGCATCGTTGACAATTGTTAAACAGTGAGGAGAAGTTTAAAGGTTTTAACATTCCTAGTGATTTTATGGTGCCTAAGAGTTGCACAAGTAAAAGTGGGAGTTTGTTACGGCTAAAAGGGCTTAGAACCTCTTCATAAAACTCAGCCCCCTGAATGTGAGAAAGCACTGTTTAATCCACACACTGCACATCTCACTGCCTGCAAGTGACTGAGTGAGATGGAGGTGGAAACAAAACTAGCCCATGCTGAACAAATTCAATGGTTTTGTGGTTAACTGCATCTAAATTCGAACGCATGAAAAGAACACATGCTATGAATATGACCACTGTTTACGCTGTCTAAAATAATACTGTACGTCACACTTTGTCAGTTCAGCCCCTATATTTATTTAAAGCTTCCCCTTTAATGGAATAGAAGCTTCCCGCACAGCCCAATAGTTACTGTTTGTTACTAATGCAATCCAGCATCCTTGTATCTTCAGTTAGTTCACGTTTTAAATCTTTAATGTAACTCAGTATTTCATAGAACGCTGCCACCACCGCTGTGCAGTGAATAATACAGAATGCTGCACGCGGGTCTCTTTTGTAAGAAAGCCTCTGCTACAGTGGATTGTCAGCCCTTTGTACAGACTGCTTGACAGCGAGAGCAATGTCTTCAGTGTCCTGTTTCCCTTATAAAAGTTTACCGCAGTAGTTTTGCTTTAATTGCAGTGTGCTGGATCAGAGTCATGAGTCAATCTAAAACACCACACGCCAGTGTGACAGCTATTGACAGCATTTGCCATTTCCCCACAGGGTTGATTTTAAAAGGGTTGGTTTGCCAAACGATACAGACTCAAACTACTGCACTTGACTTTGAGTCAATTGGTGTATTTGTAGCCCAACAACACAGGAGTGCCCTGTAATGGAGACCGTAGTAGTTACTTTGAAATTCTTGGTAAGGACTCCTATAATGCAAAGAAAATCCCTAACCCCTTAAAAGCACGAACAACATTATCACTTCTCCCCCTTAAAGGAGTGCTAGCCAAGGCTTTAAAATCCATTTTTTAACCTCTTATTAGCACAAGCAACATTCACTAGTTCCCCTCTTAAGCGAGTTATAACCAAGGTTTAATATCCATAATTGCTGCCCCCCACCCCCTCTTTTCTTGGCACCTAATGACGTGCTGTGCTATAATTCGAACACGTGATGTACAGTAATGGGTATTTATCAGTGCCTGGTGTTGTGTTTAAACAGTCTTGCTTTAATGACTCCTGTGTTTATTAGCCTGTGAAGGCTCTGCCGCCTGCAGTGCAAGGGGAGTCCTGAGAGTGTGGATTAAATCCTGCCTGGCTGGGACCCCCTGCACTGGGCTGCTCTGTCGCATCATACTCTGGGACCCCTGCTACTCTCCCTCATGACACTCAGGGACCCCTAACTGTGTGTATACTGTGTGTGTGTGTCACTGTGTGTATACTGTGTGTGCGCGTGTCACTGTGTGTACACTCTGTGTGTGTGTGTGTGTGTCAGTGTCACTGTTTCTGTATCAGTGTGTACAGTATGGGTGTGTAAGAGGTTTAGTGCAGTAGAAAATCCACTCTAGATAGCCGTGGTCTCAGTAATCTTCCTGCACGGACTTGTTCAAAGCAAAGCTGCAGTAATACTCTTTAGGTTTAGAGGGAATTACTCTGAGGCAAGGTTTACTGCTGAAAACAAGCAGGCTTTTTGTTTGTAAAACTGCCCAGTGCTTTAGAGTGGTACTGAGACTGCCGTCCTTGTTATGGCTCAGTGTGGGGATTTCAGTGGGGCTTTATCATCTACAGTATAGAAGCACACCAGAGATAAACATGCCACAGGGCTGGCAGCGGGGGTATATCCACATGTGTTGTGCCTCGTCTAGCCGATGTAGAGTGCTGAATACTGATACTGGCACAGAACAAGCCATCGATCACGCTGACGCAATAAAATGATGGCCTTCCATTTCAACAATGATGAACGTTTGTTGTGATTACCACTTAAGAACTTGTTACCTTAACTTACAAGTTACTTAAGTTAGTGTCTCATTTCTCTTTTCATTCAGATTGTGAAACAGAACACTTGCCAAACAATAGAGCTGACATCCATAACTATTAACCACTTAATAGGGCTGGATTTAGAGGCACTAAAAGCAACCTGAGGAATTCATTGGGAAAAGTTTTGACTAGATGTCTGTTTCAGTGACATTGAACTTACTCAGTTTCTTTTAGTATTTCTAAATAACATAACTGAACTACTGTAAGAACCCTTTTTTTATGAAAAACAACAAAGTATAACATGACTTTCCAACATGAAAAAAAAACAAAACAGCAGTTTTCTAGGATTTTCTCGTCCTGTTTTTTCGTGAAGTCATTTCCAGGTTTTGCAGCCCCCGGATGACCCCTTTGTCTTTTGGCACGGATTCCCTGTCAGTCCCTTCTTTGGCCATGTTGTCTGCTTTGTTCTAGCCTGCCTGCACCTCTGGGTTATGTTTCCTTTCCGCAAAACATGATGGGGAGCTACAGGGAGTTCACCACTGGCTCTGATCCAGGAGAGAGGGTGGGAATGCTGGCTTCTCCCTGAGATCTGCCTTCTTCTCCAGCCTCGTCTCTAGGAAACTATGAGAGGTGCACAGCCCTGAGGAACTGCCTGCCTCCTCTCTTAAATACCCACCCACTTTAGTATCCACATCACCCAATGTGCTCAGACGCATGCCACACAAACTATGTTATAGTTCATTGCTCCCAGCAGATCATAATGTAAGCAGGTGCCTGTCTCTGTCATACTTCCATTTTAAAACGGATCTATAAAGTTTTAGAAAACTAAGTCAAGTAGATGATCGTTTTGGCTAATGCCTTCATCAGTGTGCAAGACTTGATTTCTGTGTTCTCCATTGCGAGTGCAGTTTATAATTTTATTAATAAAGTTTTTTTTAGAAAAATGTAAAAATATAATTTTTTATCAAATGATGTTAAGCAGTGAGTCCTTACCAAGTTCATCACGCTTAGATAATGGGTTCTCTAGTATAAAGAAACTTGTGCAGGTCCTGAGCTGGATTTTTTATATCATTTTACAGCACTGCGGAATCACTTTGGATTGCATCAGTCAGTGGTCAGTATTCTGATGGGATACAGATTAATTAGTCCAGCCCAATAGTAATACACTACACATACATTTTCTTATATCTGGGGTTACTATGGATAAAGTTGTCTGACACTCTGTACCTCTGGTGATGCAGTGGCTTGTTAATCAAGTTTATGCCATTGGAATCAACTCACAAACCTCAAGTGCTCTCCGGACCAGCGGTTCACAACCTTAAGTAACACTGAAGAGAATATAAACCTCCCGACCTGTCTCAGCCAATCAGCTTCCCAGTAGAGTTCTCATTGTCCTGTTTCACAATTCTGAAGCTGCAGTACAGCCAGCACTCCTTTACCCAACCCTCCTTTACTCCTTTCACAGGTTCCCCTGATGGGTAAACGAGAGGGACGGGTTTGAGACATCCATTAGATTACGAACCAGAACAACAAAACAAAATATCTAACACCATTATACCAGAAATCATCACTAAAAACACATTCTGTACATTTTAGTGTGTGTGTATATATATATATATATATATATATATATATATATATATATATATATATATATATATAAAAAATCCAAATGACATTACGTTTCCAAATAAAATGCTGTGGCAAACTGGCCTGATTGGTGACGTCAGACCCAGAAGAAACACAAAGAGCGCTTGTTTGCACTGGTTTATTGTAAAATAAAAGGTTTAAACAAAACAAAACACTTAAAATAAACGGTGCAATGACCAAATGAACAGACAGACAAAACAGTGGAAGAACAGACAAACAAGTACCATGCTGGTGCTTCCAGCAAGTTTTATTTCTCCTCTCGACAACCGTTCTCCACTCACCAAATACACAACCCCGAGTGAATGCTTTGTGCCTCTGTATATACAGTTGTGCCGGGATTCAATTACTAATCAATTATTTACTTGAATCCCAGCATGTGAACTAATTTGTGCAATCCCCATGCTCACATTCTATTACATACTTTATCTACACGTGAAGTGATTGTGCAATCCCCATGCCTAAATACAACAATATATTTTAAATCACTCGTGCTACATAGATCCATTTATGTCCCGTACACCAATACACCAACATATAACACAAAAATACACACAGGGGTGGGGCACTTTGCAGTTTATAGTGTTTCTGCAATTTAGGTTAAAGTACTGGAAAACAGCACACTAATGAAAAAATAAATTAAGACTTGCAATATAAAGCGGGAATGCACTTATGATATGAGCAGTACTGTCGCATTGCACTTGCTTTCACTTTATTAAATGCAGTATCTGTAACAATACACTATTGTAACTGTTAACTTTGTTCAGTTAGTAAACAAGAAAGAATCAGTGTACCACAAGGTGCTGACTGACTATATGCCTTTGTTAGGAACTGTTTACTTGGAGAAGAGCTTATTGGATTGTGAAGAAACTTGCTTTAGCAGTGTTGAGTGTTTAATGCTTCTGATCATTTCAATTAAAATGGTCCTGTTGACATTTAGCTGTGCCTCTGCAGCCTGTGTTGAGTAACATGCAGGATTACACACTGCGATTGCAGGGCTTTCAGAAGATCCCGTGGATCGCTGTGATGAGTAACATGCAGGATTACACACTGCGATTGCAGGGCTTTCAGAAGATCCTGTGGATTGCTGTGATGAGTAACATGCAGGATTGCACACTGCGATTGCAGTGCTGCCAGAAGATCCCATGGATCGTTGTGATGAGTAACAAACTAAGGCCCACTTGATTCCCAGACACTCATTTTCCACAGTGGAGTAGTTGTTTTCCTTGAGGAACAGCTCCTACTAATATATAGGACAGACTTCCTTGTTTCCCCCTAACCCTGTAAAAGGACCGCCTCCAGTACCACCCCAGATGCATCCATCTGGACAAGAAATGTCTGGTTAAAATCCGGGCTCTGCAAAACAGGATCTTTACACAAAACTTCTTTTAGATACTGGAACACATCCTCACATCCCTTGGTCCACTTTACTTTGATGGACAGGTTTTCTTTATCCGCTCAGTTAAAACTGCAACTTTAGACGAAAAGTTAGGAAGAAACCGTTGATGCCACTCAATAAGACCCAGAAAGAAGCACAATTGCTTCTTGGTATCGGGTGGAGAACACTGTAGAATGGCCTCAACCTTCTCCACCTGAGGTCTAATCATGCCATTACCCAGATAGTAAC
This sequence comes from Polyodon spathula, assembly GCF_017654505.1. Taxonomy (NCBI): domain Eukaryota; kingdom Metazoa; phylum Chordata; class Actinopteri; order Acipenseriformes; family Polyodontidae; genus Polyodon; species Polyodon spathula. The sequence continues at coordinate 23,376,496 of NC_054543.1, forward strand.
CTAGGTACTTGGTTGTCTGCCAGTCGAAACCACACTTTTGAGGGTTGACGGTTAATACGGCTTGAGTTTCTGTATAACAGCTGTGAGGTGTTGTAGATGTTATTCCCATATCTGGCTATAGATAATGATGTCATCCAGATACAGCAGCAAAATTGTCATCTCCCTTCGATACCAAATTAATAAGCCTCTGGAAAGTTGCTGGAGCACCCTGTAAACCAAAAGGGATAATTTTAAATTGCTAGTGACCAAAGGGTTTCCGGGAATGCAGGAGTCCACTCACTAGAGGATTACTCTGTGACTCCCAAGGACAACATGACCTCCACTTTAGTTTTCAGTACTGAAAGAAGCTTCTCTTGCACTCGATAGTACCACTGACGAGTTGGATCCACTTTCTTCAACTGGATATGATGTTGCACAAGTTGGGTATAACCAGGTTTCTCTTTTGGAAGACTTCTGGGTATAGCCGAGACTGGATCACCTCTTGCTGCTTCGGGATAAAATGATCCAAATCCCAACTCGAATCGATTGGCTGTAGGAAAGTACATATCTTCCTCCTCATCCTCTGCAGCTCAAATGAAGGGATTTTGGCTCACTTCCACACATGAAACAGTTGTTGTTTCTTCCTACGAACCATACCATAGTCAGAACCAGCATCTCTCACAAATTTTTCCATCATACTTGGTTAAAACGTTCTACCAAGCTGGGGGTGATAAGGGGTGGTCTTAATTGCTTTAATTCCCAGGAACTGGTAAACTTGTTTTTACCAAATTTAGATCTAAAATTAGTGCCTTAATCTGTAAGTACTTATCGGGGTATATCCACTTGTGGCAATTTGACCGGTGATTGTGAACAGGTGTAGAGGTGATGCGGTGCAAAAAGAATCTCAAACAATTGTAATCTGGTAGGAAAGTGGTTTTAATTGTAATCCGGGTCTGGTGACCAACAAAAGAATAATGCTCTGGCAATACACAACAATGTGTAATGCGCGGAGCCAAACAAACGGGTTTACAGTCCCAAACAATAAACATTATCTGCCCCACAATACTAAAACACGGTCACCAGTCCCGGGTGCGTGTAGTAGTGCTCGTGGTGGGGTGACAGGTTATTTGGTGACAGTTCACGCAGTGCAGTTCCGGCTTGTGCTGGCCCAAAAGTGACAGCTCCGGAACATGTTTAGCCATCTAGTGATACAATAAACAAGACAATTACTAACACTCAAAACAAACAAACACTCATGAATATTCCTTGGCAGTTTCTACTGCAGCTCTCAGTCCTTTCCAGGTTAAAGCGCAAACCCCAAGCGAAGGAAAAGATTAGTGTTTCTCTGGCCCCTTTTATGCTACCCCGCATGATCCCTTGGTAAATGATTTCAGCTGCGTCTATAGCTTGCAGCTGCTACCTCATTTACCTTCCAGGTCAATACGTTCCTGCAACAGAGTCTCACTTCCATCCAGGTTGACGGACTTCCCGACCTTGGAAATGAACTGTTAGGCCAGCCCGTCCAAATACTTTTCCTTTCGCTATTTAGCACCCTCACCGGTCGAGAGGGAGATTTATAACCTTAAGTCATTGTATTTCTGTCACACCACCCTAGAAAACAGCTGTTGTAGCACAGCCTCAACCTGTCTTGCCTTCACATTCTTTAAAGGAAGTGTCTCAGGATAACATGTAGAATAATCACGTCACTAAAATAAACCTGTTGCCTGACCAACTCCTTTCTAATGGGCCGACCATATCCATAGCCACCCTATTTTCACCCTAAATTCTGGGTACGACCTTATATGCTCTCCCACCTCATTGTGCAAGCTTGGCCAAAAGAATCATGTGCAATTCAAGCTGGCGTCGTTTGTTTACCCAAATGTCCTGCCCAGGGAATGGCAAATGACAAATTATTGCTTCTCTGCTCCTAAGATATCATTAACTGAGACCCATCTCCTGACTGTCTATGCAACAAACCCTCTTCTAGAACATATGGTTTTCCATCCAAATGCACCTTCTGTTCCCCACTGCTCTCCACCCTGTCAAAGAGAGGCTGTAATGTATTATCTGCTCTCTGTAACTCTCCCAAATTAGTTGATACTTCAAAGTTATCCACTGCCTATTGCTACTTAGGTAACTCAAACTTCCTGTTTTTTATGGTAGCTTTTAACTTTTCAGTTCTACGCTCTCTTGCTCTTACTCAGCCTATGACTGCCCCCTCCCCCCCAGCTCTCTGTCTTGCTCAACTCTGGAGTGTATGGGTAGATCTTGTATCCTCTCCGTGCTGGTATGAACACCTCCGCCAGCTGTGCTTCCTCCAGAGCTGCTGTTGGATCGTGTCCTTTTATTCAGACCATGACTTCTGCATTGGTCATGCGTAGAAACAGTTCTAAGATAATTAACTCTCCTATTTCCTCCTTGGTGTGTTTCTCCATCTGTATCCACTTCTTGTACTGCTCTTCCAATCTCACATAAAGCTTTTTTCGGGTCTCTCCTTGCAATATTTCAGTGGACTGGAACTGCTGTTTGTAAGAGTTAATCTAATTTTTTTTTTTTTTTTTAAGATTGCGTCTTTCACTTTGTCATAGTTAGTAGTCAGAACTCATAGCTACAAAAGCTTTACAAGCCTTTTCAGTGAGTAGGGCAACTAGCCATATGGCCCAGTTCCCTTTATCCCACAAATAAGCTCTAGCTACTCTTTCAAAAGTTGTCAAAAACTGCTCAGTGTCACATATCTTCCAATTTCTATAACTTTGGTTCCATCCAGCCATACCTTGGACTTCCCCATGGCTCTGCTATCTGTTCAGTATCCTTGGAAGTATTAACTCCACTTCATGTTTCATCATCTTGCTCCCTTTGAAGGCCTCTCTTTGCCTCCTCTTGCAGCTGAATGGTCTTCCATCTTTGTTCTTGTTTTGCTCCTTCTCTTTCCAGCCACTCCTCTCTCCTCGCTTGGATTTGGAGGTATGCCTTAAACATTCCAGCGAGCTCTGCCATCCCTGACTCTCAGCTGGTAGATGAAGCTTGTGTTGAGTCTTCAGGATCTGTGGTCACCTGGGCTGTCGCCTTCTCCGCCTCTTCACTCTCCTCACTTTCTTCTGGTGGGCAGCATTTTGCTGTCATTCTGTTGACTGCTAACCTTCTACAAAACTGGAGACACTGTAAAGTTGGGTTGCAATCCTTTTTTCAAGAAATGTATTTCTTCCAAAGTGGCCATGTGCAGCAAACTGACAACTCACAACAAAAACAAAAACAAAAACAAAACAAAAAAAACTTTTTTCCTAACAAAAAAAGGAAAACCTTCCGTTTTGCAGGATGAAATTTATATTAACCCTTTGCAGTCCTATGTCGGACCAGGTCCAACATTACAATTTTCCCTTTCCAGTCTGATGTCCAACATCATCAAAAAGACTAAAGCACAGGTCTCTAGTCAAACTTTCTCCGGAAAAAGCAGAGAAAACCTTTCAATGGCTGAGTGAGACCGATAGGAATGAAAAAAAAAGGCGTATCAGATAGCCCCGTGCATAACATAGATAACAAGGACATAAACAAAGGTTCTGATAGCTGGTTCTGCACCCAGAGCTCAAAGAATATCCCAGACATTGCAGAACTTTTTGAGATGTTATAGTAATAAAGTAAGGACTTGGATTGCATTATTGAGGAGTTTGGCGATAAAGGATTTATCAGTATGCATGTCTATAAAGAGGTATGTGAAAAATACAGCGAACAAGGGGTGGGGCTTGGCTGGAGATACAGTACTGAGTGTCTTTTTGCGATTTCAGAGCGTTTTAAACCTGTTAAAATAAATTGGACCTGACGCACCTGACAAGCGCTGAATAAATGGACAGCAAAGGGTTAATACCTCCAGCATTATAAGATGTACCACCTGATACCACCTATCCCTCCTCTTCTGGTCCCAGACTGAACCCCTTTTGGAGCCACCCATTAGGAAAACTTCTCCCCTGGGAATCAACCAACATTATTAAAACCAATTAGTGGTTTATCATACAAAATATAGTTTGTTTTTCATATCAATAAATAGTATAAACATTCAAGTCATATGAAAATTATTTCATCAAACCATAACTAGAATTAAAATGTTACTTTATTTAATTTATACCTACCCTACCACTGTTGGATGTATCCAGGGGTCTCGCTATTTAAAACTATACAGTAGGTAGAAATTCATCAGTGCTCTCATTTCATCATTTGGGGTAAACCCAAGGTTATATTATTTTCCGCCCTCAAAATGGCGCCGACCTTATCCAACACTGCATCAAATGGTAAGTATTTATAAAGTTATTTATTTTACTTTTACTAATAAACACTCAAGGTGAATTTTACAACCCACAATAATCTGTAAAACATCTAAAGGCAAATTAAGTTGTGCAAAATATTCATTTGTTTATTCTTTTAGTGCGCTCATGCCTATCGCATATCAAACTGAAAAATACGCACCTCCTTCAGTTGGCCATGTGATTAACCGCATTCAGCACGCACCCTTTTAATATCAACATTTTTCTTTTTCATTTCAACTCGTTTCACCACCCTTCACCAAACAAAGGTTAGTAAAAATGTTAAACCCAGTACAGTGCAGCAGTACTGAGAAAGGGCAGTCCACATCTCAACAACAGTGTTTTTTTCCTTGCATTGTTGTTTTTGTTAAACAGTCCATGTGCTTTATTTTAAAGTAGTTATTTCAGAGTCCCAATATGATGTAGTACGCAGTTCGTATGGGGCACCATCGCACCAGTTTTTTTGTTTTTAATATACTTTACAATGCTTGCCTATGTTTTACCACACTTTCGTTGTGTTTTATTATAGTTTGCTATGCTTTAACTATGGGAAACTTGCTACAGTTTGAAGTTTCTTGGTGCTGATGGGAGCAAATGGCTTAGAGAATCTGGGCATCAGTGTCAAAAAGGTCATCGCAATGAGCCTGAAAATTTTACTGCAGTCAGTCCAAAAGGAGAGAGCTGCTAAAGGAGGCTGTCGCTCGCTCGCTCTCTCGATCTCTCTTTCTCCTACTTTCTCTTACTTTCTCCTACTTTAGAATCCTTCAGTGGCAAAAATAAAACAGTTTAACAAGAGACACACACACGTAGCTGGCCAGGGGTGTGCCTCTGTGCTGTGATGGTTGTTTCTCTGTGTTTGTAATTCTCAAACGCTCAGGATGAAGCTCCATTCCAACCACAACCCCCCCCCCCCCCCCCCACCAGCGCTCAGGAAGTGAAGAACAAGGGGAGCTCTGGGAAACCCTAATCCATTGCCTCATGATCTCATACTGTGTCTGTGTGTCTGTGCGTGTGTCTCTCCCTGTGTTAGTGTGTGTCAGGTTTAAAAGGGGAATTAAAGAATCATTTAAAATCCTCAATGGCGGCTCATTCTGTACCACAGAATCCTGTCTCTGCACTTCGTGTTTCCCTGGTGTCTTGATTCCAGCCACCTTACCTCTGTCTGGTAGGTTTCCATTGGCCAATAGACTGAGATGAGAATTGGGACAGTCATCCCAAGTTAGGGATCTCTCCAACTAGCTTCTAAGGGAGGAAGTGACTGAAAGTCCAATGAGAAGCATACGAGAGGTGGCTTGTGCTAATCGCGTCCAGGACCAGAGGACACAGTTGAAAATGAAGTGGAGATAGACATAGTACATAGAGGAGGAGACACTTTTCTACAGTGGTGAGAGTATGGAATAGGCTGCCTAGTCTTGTTGTTGAGGCAGAAACACTTGGACCCTTTAAGACCCAACTTGACAAAGTTTGAGCTCAATCAGCTACTAGGAACCGGATGGGCTGATTGGCCTCCTCTTCATGCATTTATTATGTTTCTTATGTGTAGATTAACCGTTACTGGAAATGACACTGCAGCTCTCCCAAATCCCAAATTACCAGTCTACTGACCATCAGCCCCCCCTTCAGCTCCTCGCTGCCCCTCGCTTCCCTCACCTCTCCAGGGGCTAATAGACTGTTAAACCCAGTCTGAGCCTGTCTGCTGTGCTGTTTAATATAGATCATTACCCTGCCATCTCTTTACAGTCAGGCTATAATCTGCTATTGCCAGGATTGCCTCCCAGAGGAGAGAGCACGGTTTGCTTTTTGTACTGTAGCCCCCTTGGAGCCTAAAACATGTGGAAAATAGCAGCTGGGACAAATATTCAAATTCTATTTAAAAAAAAAAAACAAACAAAAAAAACACATTCTATACATTTTACTAAAGAGTATTTTTCTTGCTTTCCATGTCTCCCTCTCTCTGTCTTTTTTCCATTTCCCTTCCTCTCCCCCTCTCTGTCTTTCTGCCTCCCCCCTTGTACTCTCTCTTAAGTTCAAGTTCAAATACTTTATTGGCATGACAAGTTGAACACGTTTTGCCAAAGATACAATGCATTGGAGAACATAAAAGAACAGACAAAATCTCTCTCTCCTCTCTTTATTGGCATAACAAGATAATTACATTCAGCACATGTAATCAAGAAAAAGCTTGGCCCACGGTAAACGTTGATGTTGTTATGTAGTAACAGTAACAAGTACAAAACAGAACGTCTCTCTGGCTTTGACAGGCTGTTACATATTCAGCAGCAAGTTCTCCAGTTTTTCTTTACAGTGCACCTGAAAAAATATTTCTCCTCCCCCCTTGTCTCCCCCCCCCCCCCCTCTCTGGACAGGGTGTTGCTGGAATGTGTGTGCGTGGATAGCTGAGTTTGTGTACTGCGGTGTGGAATGGTATTGTGCCGGTGATGGGTCAGTGAGTACAGTGCTGGATTCACATTTAGTGCTGCCTAATGCATTCCAGGGGCTCTCCACAGTGTAGATAATCATGTGTGACTGGAGGCAGCCAGTCTGCTGGGACAGTACTACTGGAACCAACAGAGGGAAGGAGACTTTGTGTGAAGAAATAAGTTACCTCTGAATATAAATTGCACCCCCTAATTTAAATACCAAAATAAGACCGCGGATGTAAGTTGCCTTCATATCTATAAAAAAAAAAAAACACACTTTTATCACCAAGCATGAAATATGATGTTATAATTGCCAGAGAAAAGAACTGTGCTACCAAACTGGAAAAGGTCAACCTAACTACTTATGAGTGATGTGACCGCAGTTGGAATTGGTAAATCCGGCACTTAGTGAAAGTTAAGACCCCTATTGCAAAGGGCGAAATCAAGGTCACTCCCCTCAAATTGTGCCCAGGTCTGCACCCACAGAAGCAACTTTAAAAACTGCCCCTGTAGAAAAACACATCTCTGGGTTGCCGTTTGTGTAGCTGCTGAACTTGGTGTTGTATTTTATTTCAGTTTTTGAGTGTGAATCTTGTGGATGGAGTGAGTGAGCAAGAAAGTCAAGTGTTTCCATGGAAACCCCTTTGGAATCTTGCCTGTTGTCCCGGTGCTCTGTCGGCAGGCTTTGCCATTTCGATTTTAGGAGTGGACCTGCGGGAATGTGCAGCAGATCTTCAAAATGAGGTGTAACAATTTTACAAATGTGACTGAGGGAGAGGCCTGTACTGGAGGTGTTGAATTCCAGGATTCAGCAGGAGGGGAAATAAGACAGTCCAGCACCTTTTTAAAATAAATAACAAAGTGAAAAAAGGAAATGTTGCATTCCATTTCATTTTCTAAATGTTTACACTTTACATTCTGTGAGCTTAATGATAAGACTCCTATTGCAGAGCAATTTGAGCCAGTCCAGGATTACATTCGTTCTGTGAGCTTGTTAAGACACCCATTGCACGGCAGTTTGATTCATTCTACGTTAACCATGTGACCTATATCGCAGAAGTTAAATAAATAATTAAATATAATTTGTACATGGCTTGGAGAAAGACAACAAATAATATTAACTAATTGTGACTCCAACCTAATCTAGTGCACAGATGTGTAATGCCAGCAGCACTAACCGAAACGTGATCCTGAGTACCTGTTTTCTAGATGGCACTGTCTCCTCGGTCGAACTAGTTTGGGTCCCGTCTAGCCTACCTATAGCAGACAACTAAAACATAAGAGCAGCTCCAGGACTCGACTCAAAACAGCTGAACACAATATTTGAGTAATTGCAATGAGAACCACTTGAAATGATTGCAAACACCATGAAGTTGTTGAGACAGTAAAACTCTTTGTATTGGCTCACTGCTGTCTTTCCATCTTCTTGTCTTTGTGTCTCCTCCATCTGTTTCCCCTCTCCATGGTCACGTGTTGTAGCTCATATCACTTCTTCCTGAACTGCTATGTATGACCGTGTTGCTGCAGAAGGCATTAAAAACGCTTTGCTAGTTTCCTGACCTCCTGCTCTGCACTGCTCTGTGTGACCGGGTTGCTGCAGAAGGCATTAGGAACTCTTTGTTTCCTGGTACGACGCTAGAGCTTTGCTAGTAAGGATCTGCATGGGCTTGAATCGTCCTGTCAGCAGCTTGGTTTGCATTCATTACAGTACCTGCCTCTGGGTTTCAGAAAGAAGGCACTACCTCCCTGTGTCTTCAAAACTCTTTCTCCCATCATTAACAGAGCTCTTAAATGCTCTTAAGCAGTTGGGTTTGCCTGCCGGTGACAGTTAATTCATTTAGCAGGCCAGTCTTGCTAATTTGCTTCCCAAGTAGGTTAGTCTGTTCTATTTCTCTGAACAGCCAATGCTGTAAATTCAAAAGGTTTTAATGTCTTCAGTCAGACTTTTTGTCAGAGAGTTGTACCACAGTGAAGTAAGGGTAACACTGCCAATCTCAGTATACAGAGCAACGGCTGTTTGTTTGGTTGTCCATCCGACTGTTTTTCTGGAGTTTTGCACATATCTAGAGAAGCGCTTGACTAAATGTGATGAAGCTTTAGCTCCGATTAGTGAGTGTATTTTTATCTTGGGGTATATGATGGAGGATGTCTGTCTTTCTGACCCACTGTAGCAATATATGCAGCACTTCCAATTCAACTTATAGCTAGAGCACTGCTTGACCAGTTTGGTGAGGCTGTTCTCCAACACAATGGAGTGCAGCTTTGACAGGTGGTAATGTCAGTGATAAAGCAGACCACAGGCTTGTTTCATTCTGGGTTATTAAAGAATTTAATTGACCTTGGTCTGGCGTGGGATATACAGTACAGCAGCACAAGATCAGACACAATACTGCCTGACTCCACCAGTTTGAGTTAAACAGCAAGTCAGTTTGTATCATTCTTATTGTAACCCAAAAATAAACTATTCCAATTATTTGACAAACATTTAGACTAGAAGGGTCTCTCACTGTCTTCAGTCAGAAAGACTTGTAGTCAAAGATTTATACCACTGTTAGTACCATATATGCTGTTCTGTAATTGAATGTTTTTATGGGTATGGGTGTACAGTATTGTTCCTAGTCTAGGTTTGTTTGTACCTGTCAGTGTTATGAACAGGACTGCATAGATTGCAATTTTGTAGGAAATTGCATGACTGCCATAAACCTGATATAATGCACATGTGTATTTCTTCATCAGTATAACTTGCAGATCCAATTAAAGTGATCCAGTGCAAGTCTGGGCAGACCCTGCCTGCAGGATGCAGATTGTATTGCTGTGCAGTACGGCAGTGACAGCAAGGTGTTTAAATCAGCAGCGGAAAATGAGTAATTAATGAAACAGGCTATTCATTACCAGGGCTGGAGGGAGGCTGCCTGCCATCCACCCTATTCTAATGCCAAGAGCAGTTTCCACACTCTGTCCTGATGCAAACTCCTGCACTGCACTGCAGTACAGCACAGAGAAGGGCTGCCATGGACAAGCCTGTTGCATAGTTCTGTGTGTGCGCGTCTATGTGCCTGTCTGTCTGTCTGTCTGACTGTGTAAATGTCACCACACCCACACAATCAGGGATTGTTTTCCATGTCTGTCTGTGCTATTTGCACCAGCTCACTCACTACCTTTCTTTTGCATGTCTACTTTTCTTTATTTCTTGTCTTTTTTGTCTGTCTCAATTTCTTTTGACTGTGTTTGACTCTTTCTTCATTTCTCTCTCATCTCTGGAATACATGGGTACAGTTGCGAGGAAACCTCGGGACATTCTTTAGCACATTAGTGAGAGACGTTTGTGTGCAGGCCACTCTTCATTTTCACATGTGCTTACAGTACACTGGGGATCTCATGTTCACTGTGCTGTTTCGTAACACTGTGTTTGCTGAAGCGCTGCAGCATTACTTTACAGTGTGTAACAGTGTATATGAGCCTGTTTCAGGAACGTCAGGACTGCTGGGATTGCTTGGTTTCCTGTGTGCTGTACATGCTCAGTGATCACTCACTGACCATGTTGTGAACGCCCTTTCCAATCAGGACTGATTCATTGGACCCTGCGCTCTCTCTTTCTCTCCTCTCCCTCTCTCTCTCTCTCTTCTGTAACGAGTAAACAAGGTAAGAGGACCTGGTGGAGGTCAATTATCATCACTCACCTCGTCCCACTCTTACACACCGAGATTAGACAAAATGTGTTGGAGAGCACCTCTATAATATATATATATATAGTATATATATAATATATATATTCTATATATATAGTTTTTCATAGATATATATATATATATAAATATCCGGGGATAATCATACTGTTTCTTAGTATCCCATTTCGTGCTGTTTGTGTACTCCGGGATATTTGGCCTGAGGTCACTCTGCATGCTGTACCACTCTATTCTGAAGTTTTATAAAACTCTTTTTTTATGTTTAATAGACATTCCTGAGCACAAGCCATGGTTTTTTGTGGTTAATAACAAGTTCATATATTATGTGTAGGAGTCTCTTATTACACAAGGAATCATTTCTCACAGTTTGAGTAGACAGAACCCAGACTGCACAAGATGACATCTCTTAGAACAATAAGAGACACCCGTCACCTAACTTATTCGATGATGGTAAAATCAAACTAAAATGACTTCCATTTAAGGTGTGATTGTTGCTCTGCTTGCAGTAGGTATTTGTACTTCTAGTACATGCCAGTTTTTCCTGCAGTTCTCTTCACAGTGACTGAGAAGCTGTGTCCCTGGTGTAAGAAGCACCGCAGGACTATAAGACTGAGACATCCAGCAACAAACCAGCCTGGAGAACCTGTCTGTGTTAATTCTTTTTAGCAAAAGCATATTTTATTATTTTTTTTTTTTTACTAAAATTACTGTACTGTGAGTATTTCAAGTTATGGCTGTAAGGAGAGGTACTGTACTGAATTGATTATGCAAGTGTGATGAAACTCGTCAAGGACTTTCTTCCACACAAGTGTTTCGAATCTGGGTAAATATGTAGGTGGCTGTCCATCCGTATGCGTCTCATGCTTGTGTGTTTACACTGGCAATGGATTTTACTGTGATGCGGTTAGCTCTGATTCTGTAGTGATAGCTTTGGGTGGGTGTGTCAGTGTGCTTGGATCAGTTTTTATGCTTTCATTGTATTCCTAGTGTCTGTGCTTGGATCCGTTTATTTGTTGTATTCCTGGTTGTCCCAGTGTCATGGTGAGCTGTGCGTACTGTTCGTGCTGCAGCTTGTTGAGTGCACTGCCTATGAAAACAATCTAAGCGTTTTTGTGTGATAAGAGCTTGCAATCCAGCCTGTGTTGTGTGGTAAGAGCTTGCAATCCAGCCCGTGTTGTGTGGTAAGAGCTTGCAATCCAGCCCGTGTTGTGTGGTAAGCGCTGGAAATTCAGTCCATGTTGTGTGGTAAGTGCTTGCTCTGTGCCCAGGTGAGACTTCTCTCAGTTTCTTCCTCTGTAGTTTGTCGGTACTCATGTTCCTGTTGAGTGAAGGCTTTGTTGTTCTTTAGCTTTGGTTTGGGTCTCATGGTTCGGGTGTGCGTCTCTGATCACACAGAATGTTTTCTGTTCTTTCAGTTTACTCGTCTGTAACCTTTTCCCAAATAACGTATTTGAAGGTAAATGTACTGATATTTCCTGCACTAAAGCATGAGGCGATTAGGGAGGAGTCAGCTGACTAAGCAGCGTTCTCGGTTTCTATTGCCACTTGTTTGATACATTGCAAAAGATAGAGCAGGGTTTATATCATGTAGCGGATGATAGTTTGAGTGGTAAATCAAAAGTGTGGAATTCTTTTGGAATCATAGCAAATGAAAAGAATGAACACGTGACTGGATTCTTTGCTTGTAAAACCTGTCATTATGTTTTTGTGAACGACAGCCACAAAACTGGTACCTCTGGGAAAGCGCAGCCATATCTCCCTTTCAACTGGTGGCATGAAAGTAATAGACAGGTATTTTATTGTAAAGTAAGTAGAGAGAGTTAATATGTTACAATATGTTAAAATATGTCCAGACCACTAGAGAAAGCTACCACGCTGTATAGCCTATTATATAAACTCAATCTGTGGAGACTGGTAGAGGTATCTGTGTGTGAATGTGAGAGCATGAGAGAGCCAGTCGACACAGGCAGTAGGTAAAGGACAAACACTTGCGGGTTGGGTTGGAGGTCTTATTAAAGCGGTTTGGGTTGGTCACGGGTAAGAAAACTGTGTTGCAGCAGGGTCAGGTCGAGTCCTGTAGTAGTGGGTCCGGGTGATAAGAATCAGACTGCTCAGGACTCTGTCGCAGATCACACTGCTGCCTCACTGAGAATACAGTACAGCATGGACACCAGAAATCATTGATAACACATTCAGAAAACAGCAGTATGATTAAACAGGCATTTGGTGATATATAGTCCGAAGGTGCCTGTCTGTCTTCATGTTTCTGTCTCATTCACAAATGGGGACCCTTATGCACTGACCCTGTCCGTCTGTCACTCTACATGCTGAACATGGTAACTGCCATGGTTTTGCACCAAACTTATCACACACTGCTAGCCTCCTGTAGAAGTTTTGGATCCAATAAACTTGATTTTATGCAAGTATAACCTTCCAGGTACTGTGAGGTTATCATGCCATGATGAGGACCTTCTGTATGTGTGTGTGTACGCACTGATTACAATTGTGACAAGGCTTTCATCACTTGAGAGTATACTGTATGTGCAATTTTAGATACTTTTTTTTTTAAATGTATAATCCAAATTATAATTTGGTGTGTGGGTGTGTGTCGCAGCAATGGGAAAGGTCACCAACGTGTCGCATATATTTTAAAACAAGACAGTCATATTATCACTGTAGAACAGGGAAGTCAATAATATAGAGTTTAACTGTTTAAACGCTTAAACGCCATCAGAAGTAGGCATGTGAATCATAGCCTTAGCGATACAGTAGTGAAAAAATAATAACTATGTCAAATACATTGTTGCCCAGTTACAGCCAATAGGAGCAGACTCCATAATGCAAGCCAATGAGAGTTCAATCCAGTTGTAACAGCAGCCAATAGAGGTGGGATTACATCACTGCGAGAAAACTTGTCCTGTCTCTCTGATTGTGGCACAATAAGTGCCCGATCCATAAATAAATGTGGAATTTATCATAATCATTTCAGTCAAATCGAGTGTTTCATTTGATACTGTATGTAACTGAGAAACTTAGCAGCTGACTGGTCTTAAAGGATCCCAGTGACTCTGCCTCAACAACATGACTAGGAAACCCATTCCACCCCCTTGCCACTTTCTGTGCGAAGAAGCGTCTCCTTCCGTCTGTCTTAAGTCTCCACTTAATTTCCTACTGTGTCCTCTGGTCCTGGTTAATGTGCTGTGCTTGAAGTATTGGTCAGGGTTAACTTAATCTTTTAAGTTTTTAATCAATACTTCAATCAAGTCCCCCACTACTGTAATTCTTCTTTGTTCTAGGCTGAATCAGTTCGGATTTATAAGTCCCTGTATTCGAGTTAAGAGTTCACATCCTACCATCCTTATACTGCAATCTTCAACTTTGAATAAATGTTTTTATATCAAGTCTGGCTGAATTGTCATTCAAATAAATAGTATCTGAATAAATTCTCACACTTAGACTTTCTTACTGGAACTGACCATAGTCCAGTGTTCGGAGGGCCATGGTATTTAAAAAAACAAACAGAAAAACACAAGAAAAGGCTCTTCGCTTCTACAGCATCCAAGGCTGCCCCTCAAATGTTTAGTCTGTTTGAAAGTGAGAGATTGAGACAAGGCCCTTGAAATGTGAGCAACACTGTTTCCTGTTCATGGGAAACAAACACAGAGCACTTCCTACTGCGGTCATGGGCAATGGAGTGCTGCTCAGGATGAGATTAGAGGGGAAGGGGAAGGGAAAGGGATTATGAAGAACTACCCCCTCTTGATTGTGTGGCTAATACAATCTACAAAAAAAAATGGCTACAGTTTTACAAGTGGAACAAAAAGTGACGCAAGACTTTGAATTTAAATTCTCAAAGTAGTCGGAGAATGTATTTCATTTGTAATGTTGACAGAAGGTAACTTCAGATGATTTGTATTGGCTTATTGCTGCCACTAATTGCTTATAAAGCCATGGCGAGCTTCCTGTTCATTTTATATATAAAATCAATATAAACAATATTCCACTGGAATTTTTATGTTAAAACTTCAAGCACTTTATTTACTTACTCCAGACTACTGTAGACACCTGCTCCCAGTTACAGTATCACAGCCAGAGGTTTGTATTTCTCATGAGGTTGAGGGGACAGTTATTGTTCACACTCAACATTTAGCGAACTGCAGTATTCCAAAAACCGGAAAATGACATCCAAATACAGATTCATCAAAAAATGTGCCAGATCATTTCAGAGGTTTTCAAGGTGAATGCTTGTTTTATTTGACACTAAGCAATTGAGAGAGAATTCCTTGCTGGGTATTGAGTATCTGCTTGATAACTATGTAGGCTAACTACGGAATATTTAAAAATGTTAAACTAAAATCAAAGTCGAATGTATCAAATGAATTAAGGTCATTTCAGGCACATACTGTAAGAGAGTGATGACATTAGTCAGTTGTAACTGTAATGGCTTTAGTTATCAGTAAATCAGATTGCAGAGCTCTATGCTAAATTTGTGTTCATTCTTAAAGCCTGTATAAATCCCAGTTACTGTATTTTACAGTTGGTACCCTTCCTATCATGTAGTTGCTCCTCAGTAATCGTTTGATGCTATTTCACCCCATGCAAACCTGTATCACGATACTTATGCTAGTGTGCCTTGCCTATTTTTTGATATTGTATCGTTAATGGATCTTGTGTCCTTGCGTACACTGCTGCAAGGAGACAAGAAGCAGGAACTCTTAATGCAGAACTTTGTTTCTATATACACCTTGTGTTTTATTATAATGTATGAGGCACGTCCACATTGGAACCTATTTGCAACAACTGCAGTTATGATATTGCTGAGTGTGTGAATCTGTCACTCAGAATGTCAATGACAAAGCATTCGAAATGCTTAAACCACAACTATAAAAACAGATTTAAACAAGTTAATAAACCACGATAAATACCCTCTGAACACTTAGAAAAACTCATTAAAGCTCTGAGTCACTGCAGTTCTGAAGTGACACACTGAAGACCAGTGCAAGGCTTGTTGTGCTGAAGTCTTGACATTGCAGTGTGATCTGAAGGGGCCGTGCTTGACCTCCTGCTCCGAGTCGGCTGCGTGTTCTCACAAGGAGTCCAGGCAGGGCTGGCTGGGATACAAAGAAGTGTATGGAGTGCAGGTTTGTCTGCTTCTGGGATCCAGGGACAGGGAGTTATGAAACCTAGCAGGGCTAATGTGAGTTTCTAACTCCTGGCTTCTGATCACTTCAGTAATAGATTTAATTGAGTGGAGTTCTGAAACCCAGGACTGGGTGCAGCAGGGTTAGGGCGAGTTTGTATCCCTGTGAGCAGCACTGCAGATGCAGGGAGAATTCAAGTGATGGTTTTGGACGGAGTTCACACTCTGATTTGAATCCCCCTCACACCTGATTGAAGGTTTCGTCTGGGGTCCCCAGAGGGAGCGCTGCATTGATTCGTGTACCCAGCAGGGTTAGGGTTAGGGATAGAGGGGATAGTTGACCTCATCAGTGGCCGCCCATTGATCGTCAGGCATTCTGACCAATAAGTGAAATGACATCTGCATTGCATATTTTGAATTGGATTAGAAAAAAAAAGGGAAAATGTAATCAAAAACCAAGCAGGTAATTTAAAAGAAATATAGAAGGTTTGCAACATAGCCCACAGTTCTGCATCCTTGTTCCAGCTTCAGTCCTCACAGTACAATGTTGATGTCAGGCCGGCCATGCTTTAGAAACGCGGCAGTAACCCGTAGTGACATTTGAACAGAGAGAGTGCCTGACTAGCATCAGATCAGATCACACACACTCAGTGGAGTGGACTGACTTACAGAGCACTGCAGCCCAGCCCTGTGCGAGAGCAACCTGTAGCCAGCATCCTTACCACTGATTCCTGCTGCCTTGAGAGGCTATGAGAGTGAGTATAGCCTGGAGCCGGCCTCCTTGCCACTGAGCTGAGTCGTGCTGTCCTGAGAGGCTGTGAGAGTGAGTATAGCCTGGAGCCAGCCTGCTTATCACTGAGCTGAGTCCTGCTGTCCTGAGAGGCTGTGAGAGTGAGTATAGCCTGGAGCTAGCCTGCTTGTCACTGAGCTGAGTCCTGCTGTCTTGAGAGGCTTTGAGAGGAGAATTTCACTGCTTTCAAGATCATCGTGGAAGGAGACGTCAGTTTGATTCAAAGAGATCCCAGCCATTGTGTGCCTGCACGCTCTGTGCTTATATAAGATAGTGCTAAATTACAAAATTCTAAAAGAAACTAAAGCAGAAAGATAAATTCATTAACAAACATTTCGACTAAAGTTTTTTACATTGTTTTTCAGCATTGAAGACTTCCTAGTCAAAATGTTTGTCACTTAATTTTATGTTTCTTTTAGTGTTTCTTATAGTTTTTGATCCACCTCCATTTACAGCAGCTCATTAAAATTGTCCAGTTCACACCAGACCTGGTTGAGATCATTGTGTTTGAAGGTGCTGCTGAGCCCTGTGATCCACAGCCTGCCTTGCCTGCAAGCTTCAGTAACTCTGTAACATTAGTTGTTCAGGTAAATAGAGGCAATTGGCTAGACAGCAGGACATGTGGTCGCCCATTCGGAGTGCAGGACCTTTTCTGTTATTAAGAGCTGTGTGTTTGTGAGGGCCAATCCCAGGCTTCCTCTCAGCTCCCCCAACCCTCCTGGGCTTGTGGTCCCATCTGAGAGTCCAGTGTTTGCCTTGCCAGCTGGCTGCAGCTCACACCGGCTTCCTCTGAACCTAGAGAGCACTCTGACACTGGGAATCCTTCCAAAATCCCTCTGGAATCCCTTTGCAATCCCTCTGGAATCCTACCAGAATCCATCTGGAATCCCTGGGCTGCTGGTGTGAAACCCTGTGGGACCTGTATTTGGAGTTCAGGCTGGAGAAACAGTTAGCGACAGCGCTGGCAATCCTGTGTGTATTTCTTGCTGTTGGTTTTGAAAGCCGGGCAGGGCTGTGTTTGTGTGTTGGAGATGGCACAGATTACTGCATCAGGAATGCACCTAGGCCCCTGGGAACAGATAATCTGTTTAAAGCGATCGGCTGATTCACACCCAAGACTAATTTTCGGTGAATGAGGCTGAAAACGTCAGAGCACTCTTCCACAGTCTCTCTTGCTAAGCAGTCAGATCAGAGGACTATTTGATATCGTATTAAGGGCTGAGGTGAAAATGGTAGAGGACTATTTTTAAAGCCACTACACTACCTTCATTTTTGATCACATACAGTAAATCGACAGATTTCAACAAAGAGTAAAGTCTATTAGACAGTTAACTACTTTCAAAATATACATTTGACAAGAGCTTTGCTTCATTTGACATGTCTGTGATTGCTGAGCTTTAGCATGGAGAGAATGTGGGTATAAAATCCTTCCGACCAAGTGCCTTTCAGCACTGAAGACTTCTAATTGAAACGCTTGTCATTGAATTCATTATGTTTATTTTGGTGTCCTTCTGACCATAATGTTAAACGCAATGATAATACAGTGCTGGCATAAAGTTGCCTGTCTTGTGGTGGGTTATAGCTTGGACTTGACTTAGGCTGTGGCTTATCTAGCCAAGGTAGAGTGTTAGAATTTGGTACTGGTGCAGAACAAGCCGCAGGGAACAAAAGAAGGAATACAAATAAAAAAAAAATCTTTACAAGAAACTCAGTAACATGTAACACACCTAATTCTAAAGTCTGAATTTGGGCTGGGAGTAAATTACATCAATAAATGTCAAACAAAAATGTTGTAGGGGGCAGGAACATATCGTATAACGGGACATTTTGTCTGGTATTAAATTCAGCAGAAAAATGCAACAAAGTTTTACTTTTAATTCCAAAAAGATTCAAATAAATGAATAAATTAAACTGCTAAAACAGTATCTCATTTAAAGTAACTTGTTATACTAGCATCTACAATGTCACTGCAGCAACTTGGAGAACAAAAAAGGCCTTCTAATCAGTTAGACTAGCAAGCACTGGTAAAATGAGCTGTTTTATACGGTGCAGAACTGCATTTAAACGATTGTTTTATTTATGGACTTTGCGATACCTGCACAGTGGGTTTAATATCTACAACGTGTCAACAATAACAATCAATCGATTTGTTACAGACTTTCTAACAAGTCTGACAAACAATTTTGGCTGTTTTTGTAAAAAGAAAAACACAAAAATGCTTCACATAAAACAGGACAGTCCGACCACAGTAGCAGGCACAGTTTACACTGCCTCTGAGTTTCTGATCGCATCAGATCAATTCCACATTTTTTAAATCCTTTGATAGAAATGCCCGGTCTACTTTTTAATGTTTTCAAACAAATTGGCTTCATCACTGCCATTCTCATATCCACTTTGATATCTGACACATTATTTCTGTTGTCCGCACTTCTTTCCCTGTTCTTTATACTAATCTGCCATATGTACTGAATCAAACAAATGCGAAAGAATATCTAGATGGATTTATCTTTTTTAAATCATTGACAATTTGACTGTAATAACCTTTGCAACGAATGCACGTCTTGACCTTTAACTCACAAGTATTTCCTGTCTTGGACTCTGGAGAACAGCAAGCCACACAAACACAAGCAGCTGTTTCTTTGTTATTTCACCCTGAATGCTAAATTAGCCCAATCAACACCAATGACCCCCACCTCTAGAGAGTGTGTTCCAAATACTCGGTTTGGCAGCTGTTAGACCGCCCCTTGCAGGGGTTTTCTGTACACGCTGCAGATGCACAGGAGGTTGTGGGATCTCCTTTTCCTTCACCTTGTCGTCTCACCTCCTGTTCTGGGGTTTACCAGCTGGTAAGGCAAGGTGAATAAATCTCTCGAGTTCTGTTACAGACTGTAAACTCCTAGGCTACAGAAGGAAGCACTGTGAACCGCTCCTCTCTACAAACTGGAACTGTGGGGTTTGGGGGCCAGCCAAGATTTCTCAAGCATGATTGAAAATATACATAATCTTAATTGAAATGATTCGGAACAGTTAATCTGTCACTTTGGAAGGTGTTTGTTTTTCGCATGTGCAGTACAGTACTAGAGTCCTGTGCATGTGGTTTGAGCAGAGAAGGGGATTTACTGAGGGGGATCATTAAGAGTTTGCTGAAAGCAGATTTACTAGCCACAGTTTCTGATTCATTTATTAAGTTCTGAAAAGTGAATGGGAGAAACTGCTTGAATTTCAGAGTATGAAGTATAAACACTACAGCCATTGTTCTACAGTAAATAAGAATCGTACATCACCTGGGAGCAATGTGGTCAGCCTGTCTATTAAAACAGATAGGAATGTTTCATTTGCACTTGACCACTGATAAAACAATCTAGCTAATAAAGTCTGTATCAGAGTCTAAGCTAATGTTAATGCACATTTTAAAGAGAAACACTGAACATGTTTATTATTAATTCAAAAATCCTTTGGAAACTTGAGTTCTGATGGTTGTGTTTCTGAGCAGTAATCCTGTGACAGGTTTTGTTTCTTTGAATGGGGAGAGTCATGCATTTGGGCATGACTGCCAAGCATGCTGTCAATCCTGAAAAACCAGCTACATTTTTGCAGGTTTTCAAGATCATCCAGGAAACGTCATCCGATTGTGGGGGCTAGGTGGCGCAGACAGAGAGCAGGCTAATTCACTAGCCTGTCATTCCTGCGTTTCCTCTCTAGAGGGCTGGGTTGAGAATTCTCCAATCCCAAACAAAATATTGTCGGGTCTTCATGTGACCGTATGATTGATTGTGTGTGATGCCTGTCTGTATGCTCTGGGACACCATTGAATACGAGCTGGTTATCAAATTGAAAATAAAAATGTAATGCTGTGACGGAGTACACCCCACCCCTGTGTGTTTATGTATTTTCTATATGTGTTGCATTATTATTTAAAATGTTTAATTTTAATTGTTTAGTTTATAAACCACAATGTTTTTGTTATTGTTGTTTTGCATGGATGGGGTTAAAATTTGTGTAGAATGTGTCCATCTCATATGTAAAAACCTGCAGCTGTGACTTTGCGGGGTTGGAGTCTTCAGGAGTGGAGAATGGGAGTAGAGAGAGAAGGTAAAAGAAGAAATCTAAAGATACAAGCACGATACTTGTTTTAGTTATTATTTGTTATACTAGTTGTTTTGGCCAACCTGCCTTTTTGTTTTATAAAGTGTTTCTGTTTTGTTAAAACCTTTTGTTTATTAAAGTCTGCTTTCCAGCGCATTCATATCCCAGTGCTGTCTTTGTCTGTGTCTGTCAACATCCGGGTCTGTGATGTCACAACACGAAGCCAACCTGACACAAACGCACATCGCAAAACTAACACCAACACACCATTTGGAATTGGGAGTACATTTTCGCTTACACATGCTTAGTTAAATAGTGCTTAATTTCTCCTGCCCTGAAAATGGGAAGGGGGCATGGAAATACACAGCATTTCTGTGTCTGAGCATGTGTGTGTGTCACTGTGTGAGAGTGATTCAAACACCATTGCTGCACATATAGGATTGGCTGTGTGCCCCAGTGTCTCTGTTTCTTTCCAGTCCTCCCTGCTGTTGTAGGCTCAATGACAGGGCTGCAGCTCGGCACGCGAGACCTCATGGCATTTCGAAGGCTGTTTCCTGATACAAACAGTGCAGTCTTAAAGTAGATCGAGTCTTACGTCCCATTGTTCGGAACAGCATGTTTCCTTTAAAGTTGCAGCAGCTAAAAATACATGTTGCCTCTTACTGTAGCTTCTCGCTACTGTCAGAAGGAGAGAAAGCCTCTGTTTAGTGCACCTGTCCACCGGAAATGCATCAAACCATGGCATTTTAGTTGGAAGTAAAAATGTTATATACTAGTGGCACTTATTTAAGAACATGTCTTTTTTTAATAATGCAGGGATGAAAATAAAGACTCCCATTGCTTAGCAGTTTGATCCATTCCTGGTTTTACTGGGAGTTTAATCACACACCTGAGCTTGTTACCTATACACTGGGGCTAATCGGACTCGTAGTACAATTTGGAAAGTGGGAAACTGCTATGCAGTAGGGGTCTTATTTCCAACCCTGATAATGTTGCAATTACTGTGAGAACAATGTTTTGTTTTTTGTTTTTTTGTTTTTTTCTTACCAGCTGATGCTAGTTATGCAGACTTGCTGTATGTAAATTATGGAAAATAAATGACGCAGCCACATAATCGCATTAAACACATGAGTAGACTGTAGGTGGAATCACCTCTTTATACAGCTTGAGAGAGTTTGTTTTACACTAATTTGTTACTGTATAGACAAAGGATACTGAACTTTCATCGTTTTTGGTGCCAGGTGTTGTAGTGCAAATTATGATTGTTGTGATACTGTACATGGCAGCTTTAGTGACAATGGAAAGAAATTGTGCCTGTGACTTTAGACGTGCCCTCCTCCCACTGCAACAGAAAAAAAGAGCCCATTTCCTGGCAAGCTGGCCAAACCTGCGAACAATAAATGGAGAAGGAAGTGCCTGGCAGCTCTAAGAGCCCTTTGGAGTGTGAGGCAGAGAGAAGAGTAGAGAGAGCCTGCTGCACACAGAAAGAGATAGGAGGTTCCACTGCCTTCAGTGTGAGCAGGAATGTTTCATTTGCGTAGACCACAGATAAAACAAGCTAACAAGTTAATAGTAACAACGCTTTTAAATGTTTAATAGCAGTTCATGAGGACAGTCTTCGTGTCTGTGATTCGTAAAAAGTTGCAATAGTACATGGTGTTGTGTGTCTCTTATTGTAACAGGAATCACTTTGCATAGTTTGAGCAGACAGAAACCAAACTCCAGATGACATCTCTTTTGATGATAAGTGACACCAGATGCACCATGGGTAAACTTGTAGACATGGGCTGTGACCCTTTGAAAAAGTTCTTATATTATTAAATAGTTTCAGTATGGGAGTAAGTCAGTGACGGGTATACCCAAGACCTGTATTGGTTAACTGGTTTTCTGTTGAGGTATTTTTCCTATAGAGCTGCAGCAGTGTCTGCCATTCTGAGTGGAGCTGCTCTTCCTGTGTCTCATCACAGCTTTGCAGTGCTGGAGGAGTTTGAATGTGCTCCCTATTACACTGAGTCCTAAAGGGGGCATGAGAAAACCTAGAACCCAGGAGACTCTGATAGAAACTTTATTTGACATTCCCTTCAAAAGCCAAGTAAACCCTGTATGTTGCAGTCAACATGACATAACAGTTATGAAGACAGCTTGATGAAATGTTTCTTTCCAGTACCACTGACTTAAGAAGAGAGCGCTCTAGTTCCCCGGTCTCTCCCAGTGAACTACTATTGCTCAGGATGCAGGGTGTGCTGTGTTGGTCTCTGAGCTCCCCCGGGGCTAAGTCATCTCATCGTTGCTCTTCAGAAATTCTTCCTGATTAGGTGTGCTACGAGGCTGGGCCCTCACCCCCATAGAGGAAAAATCTCTCCCCTCTCTCTAGTCTCACTCCCTCCACCCCCCTCTCCTCTGCTTTGGGGCTCTTGTTTCTCCTTACTGATATTCAGCACACACTGCAAAGTCACAGCATTTAATTCAGGTGGATTTGTGAATGGACTGCAGGGGAAGAGGAGAGGAGGAATGCTGCTACCGCACAGGCAGTATGAAGCTCTACTGCCCCCTGCAGGTGGCCTGCTGTGTTAAGCCTGCAGTGTCACAGTGTCCTACCCCCAGTCCTACAGCTTCACACGAAAACAGTTTATTAATGTGGAGTTTAGCCACTTCTGCTTCACTGTGTACTGAAATATAAAGAAAGAGAAGTGCAGTGAAGGAAGAAAGAAGTGGCGGCTTTTGTCTCCTAGAGCTCTTTTGAAACCTGTTTGCCTCCAGGTTCGCAGCGATCCACACAGACATGCTGTTACTGTACTAATTAATTTGCAGCATTAAGAGATAAGTGACATCTCCTAGTTCAGGAAGCTAAACCGAAAGGAGTAGGATCCTACCTGAGTCAAACACAGGAATATACCAGAGCAGTTGTCCTGTTAGTGTTGCCACCTATCCCCGTTTTCCCTGGATAGTCACAGTTTTAAGAAAGGTGTCATGGGATTTCAATATGTCCTCCTGGCTCACTAACTGATTACAGTTTTGAATCTTATGCTTCCATATCCATGTAGATCACAATAGCAACACCATGATGACAGTACTTTACATTGAGCACATGTTAGATAAAGATACAAGATTACTGCAATGGAACAATAATTGGGCTGTCAATACTATAATAGTAACATTTATCAGTGTTTTCTATTGGATGAATATAGGATTTCTAAAAAGAGTTAAAACTTTTAACAACCCTGTGTCCCAAGGGAAAAGGTAGAAGTGACGGGCTGCCATTCTGTGAAAACAAAGCATTGAAGTCTCTTCCTTATGTGTTTTTTTTTTCTCTTTTTTCCCAGCTGTTTTATCATTTATAACATATAGAATGCATGCTTGTGTGAAGTGACTACACACTTGAATTTGCAGAAGATGATTGGGGGGCAGCTATCAGTAGTGTTGCTTTATGTCAATGTACTTGTCATACTCAGCTAAATTAACAGGAAAGTAAACTGTACATAGATACAGAACTGTGAGTATCTGAAACTCGACTGTATTTTATGTGCGAGGCTCTGCTCGCTTCATTGATGCTGCTCAGTGCATGTTTTAAGCTAGGGTGTGTCTTATTGTATAAGAAATGTGTTTTCAATAATATTTTCATACTACCAGGCATGAATTTGTTTGTTAACTGTGGTGTTCTATGCACAGGATGGCATCTGTACACAATAGAAGGTACTGGGATTTTGGCATATACTTCACTGTGATTGGTTGGTTGATTTCTGATATGTGATTTATAATAGAAGTTCATCCGTGGTGTGTAGGGTGTCTTTTGTATAAGGGTCTAAGTGCCATCTTATGCAGTTTGTTAGAGAGGACCATGAAGCGAAGCTGTTTGGCTCTCTGATGTGACCGCATTATTAGTGCCTGCTCTAAAAAATGCAATATTTAAAAAAAAATTGTACCACACAGATTGCGCATATCAGAATTCACAATGTCCCCTACACTCCTCAAGTAATTCAGTGATCACTTCTTGATTGTCTGCAGGTCGTGTCCTGACTGTGTGAAATCTCCGGTCTGGGGATCTCGAAGAGAGTGCCGAATTGGCTCTGGTGCTCCCGCTGGTTAGGAGGACAAAACCGGCAGGGACTGTTTCTCCTTATCGCTGTACAGAGAACACTACCAGCCAGTTGCCTGCTGAGCTCAGGCAGACACCTGCAGAGCTTGCTTTTGTCATCCAGAGGCCAGTGGCTCGCTGACATCTACTTTTGAGTTCCTAGGAAATTGACTTGGTTGTAGGATTGGAGGACACCTTCAGAGTCCAGATTGCAGGGAAATTATAGCTGTAAATTGAACTGTGAGGCCTGGTGAACATAGGCTCATCTGCACACTGCAAAAACAAAACCTACAAGAAACTGTAGAGAAAACAATCTGGTTATGTTTCTTTAACGATTCTGTGAGAGATGAGCTGCATTATTGAAATGGTTTAATTACATTGATTTAACTCTGCTTGGAGCCCAGAGCTGGAAGCACAATGTTTCCCTAATGGGATTTTCACATAGTGCACTACATGAATAAATCATTGACTGCACGAATGACAAATAACCTGCCTTAATTCACACCCTACCCTTTTTCAGTCCATCCATAAGTCTCAGTGTGGCACTCGGCTTGTAATGTCACACACAAGCCGGCCAGTGATTCAAAATGGATAAATTGGACAGTCAGTCCGGTATGAACTTGTTTTTTGTGAGCGATTGAAGTAAACCTGCGAAATGCAGCCATCCTTTGTTTTCACCTTGAACTGATCTGATTCAGGTAACACTCATTTAGGTACAAACCTGATTTCTATACTCTTTCCAGGATATTCATTCAAAAGAAATTGGTTATGGTGGCGCCATCATTTGCAAGGCACAGTTTAGATGCCATAATGATGTTGCCTCTGCAGTTCCCAGAATGCAGAATTCTAGTTTTAATTTGACATGTCCAGTTGACTCTCTTTCTGATATAAGTTTAGATGTCTAGGTGACCCTGTCTCTAATGGTGTAAGAGTGTCTCCTCATGAGCACTTTGGGATGGCAAGTGGACCTCAATGTGAGGCAGAACGGTTCTGACAGGCTGGTGTATTGTCTGGTTCTTCAGGAAGGCAGCGGTCGGGCTGCTAAGCTTCTGTAAGTGGATCAGCTGCCTTTGCTAAAGAGTCCTTTGCTGTCCCGGAGACTGTGTTTCACCCATCATGGCGCTCATAGCCGATGAGTTGAGCAGCCCCAGGTGTGGAGAAGGGGATTGGAAAGCAGTGAATGAAGAGGAAGCAGGCTGGCTGCTTGATTCCACAGTTCAGGATACACAGCGTGGCGGAAGCTGCCTCTTTGTTTCCTGACTGATTTGAACGCAGTGCTATAAGGGAGAGCCTCCCTCTCTGTTGTATCGCATTTTCAAAATTGTTTACTAATTTTATTTCAATATTACCTGAAAATGTAGTTTTTTAAACCACAGCGTATTCAGAAGGTTAACCTATAAGTTTTATATCCTGATCTGTAGTTGTATTTTTTAAAAAATAGTTTTCTGTATTAGTGTGTTATAAAAGAGGAATTTAACTAAATAATGAACTAGAGTTTACACATTCAAGATGTATTTAATTAAAAAGGATTCCGACTTCCTAAACCGCTTTCATTGCGCTATTAACTAATAATAAACTAATGACTGTGAATTGAGTAATCTGTTGCACTGTTTATAAGGCAAGTTGCAGGGATGCATTCGCAAAGGCCAGTAATTAGAATAACCAGAGCACCCACACAGTGATGCTTCTGTCAATCACACTCTTAGAAAGAGAAAACATACATTTGTGTAAAACGTAACATGTAGATTGCAAATGATGGGCAAAGCATCATTTCATTTTTTGCAATAATTAGGTTTCTTTCTGTTTTAATTCATATACTCACCTGCTTAAAACAGGTTGAAGGAAATTACATTTTATAACTACATCATTTTATTTTATTACTACATAAAGGAGAGCGTAGTCCAACAGGCAGCAATGAATTCTGTTGTATTGTAAAATGGATTGTGGGGAGCCTTAGTGGAAATCTCTGTTAGAATTTAAAACACCATTGAGTGGCATTTTATCTAACTGAACATTATTGCAGAACTGGCAGATCTCATTGTGTGTCTGGCACCGTTCAATATGTGCACTGGCACTCAAAAGTGGCCCCCATACTGCACAAAACCTGCATGATGGGATTAGCTGTATGGACTGCCAGGTCCTGTGTGTGAGTGTTGAGTGTGTGTCTGTGAGTGAGTTTGTGTGAGAGTCTGCGTCTGTGTGTGATCACTTGGGGGTGGAAGAGACACTCCTGCACTGCGATCAGCATCTCTCCACATTGCAGGCGCGCCCCCCTTGATTAGCCTGTAAAAAAGCTGTTTCCCATGTTGGCTCAGTGTCAGACCTGAATCCCCACACTTGAGAAGGCGATGAATGTTGTTGTATTACTGTTTATGTTTTGTTGTGTTTTATTTCTCCCTTCAAGGACTCGTTATCAGAGATCTGCATTCCTCGTAGTTTTGACACATTTCTTTGTTGCAGATCTCTGTGGGTCACATGTGAGTCTCCAGCGCTGGCAAATGCTTTGCTGTTGCTTGTGTTACAGACTCTCAGGAATGTACTTTTTTTTTGCAGATATGCAGTTGCATTGATACAAGTACAGTACAATACTATAGAGCGTCATTGTGGCAAATAATAATAATAATAATAATAATAATAATAATAATATCATTATTTCTATATAGTGCCTTTCATAGTGGACCACCGTCACAAAGCGCTTTACAGAGGTAGGCTTTAAACTATGCATTATGTGCAGAGTCACTTACAACAGGAAATTAATTTAACATCTCATCCACAAGATGGAGCACAAGGAGGTTAAGTGACTTGCTCAGGGTCACACAGTGAGTCAGTCAGCAGCAGAGGTTGGATTTGAACCGGTGACCTTCTGGTTCAGTGACCTTTAACCACTGGACCACACTGCCACCTACAATGAATCTCATTTAAGGTAGTTTTGTTTCAGAGTTCTGGAAATATAGATAGATAGATGAAATGGTAGCTGTATCAGTCCAGAGATGACAGACAAAGATAAGTTGTGATACCTTTTATTGGACTAACTACAAAAATTAATCACAAGCTTTCAAGACCTCAAAGGTGTCTTCTTCAGGTGAAAGGAATGTAAACATCAATCTCTCTTTCCTACTTTCACCTCCTTCTCTTTGTCAAGTTTTACTTTTGAAATCTTAACTGTTTATTGTTTTGTTTTTGTAATGAATTCCCAGTCCAGCGTTCATTCTCTGCATTAGAGGCCCTCAAAGGGATACTTTATAACACATGTGTCTTCAGTAAGTGTCCACATCTGCTGCTTAGACCAACAGCACTGTATTTTCTCTCTGTATCCTCCAACATCCCAGTCAGGGGAGATTATAATGGTATTGTTAAGC
Source organism: Polyodon spathula (assembly GCF_017654505.1). Lineage (NCBI taxonomy): Eukaryota > Metazoa > Chordata > Actinopteri > Acipenseriformes > Polyodontidae > Polyodon > Polyodon spathula. Next base: position 23,404,326 of record NC_054543.1, read on the forward strand.
CTTCACCTCCTCTTAGCTGCTAATATCTCGTAAACAAGGGGTTCCCAATTTTTTGTATCTGAGGCCCACCTGTTCAGCTGCATTAGACAATGCGGCCCACTATTAGCACTCCTTAAGAAAAATGTTAACCTGTAACACTGTAAATAAACTTCATCTACATTTATTTTGAATCATATTTTTTTCTTCATTTTGTATTTTATCGTTGCTTTTCTTTATTATATATAAGAAAATACATAGAATGCTGTTGCTCCCACGGCCTACAGTTTGGGAACCCCTGTCATAAACCATTTCAGATGCCAAATTCATATTTACAGTGTTATGGGAACTGTAAGAGAGCCCTTGTATTTGACCTCTGACTTAATTAGGCTGTCTTATCAGGGTCCTGCTTTGTAGATGAAACTATTCTGTGATTCTCCAGGTCAGGTTTGATCGTGGGTATCGTACAAGGAAAAAAACAAACAAAAAAACTTTAAAACGCTTTCACTTTAAATGGGCAGATGATGAAGGGGACTGTGCAACTGGGTTAGGACTCAAAAAGCACATTTTGTACTAATGTTTTGAAAACATGGTGAATAGATAGCCACTAATTCTTTTCATGTAAGTGTTCGGACACTAGCTGTTCCTGCTTTCTGTGTTCCATGTTCAAAATGCACTGCCAGTCTTCTCACAGCCCCAGTCCTTCTGATCAGATCATCCCTGTCCTGCATTGACTGCAGAGGCCACCTATTCAACTTCTCTGCAGATTGCAATCCTCTTACACTAACCCTGGAGTCCCTATCCTCATACTGCACATCTGCAACCTGCTGGTACTGTAGCTTGTGAAGTTTTTAGCATTTTCTTTTTCAGGGATGCTGTTCATTCTGTTTCAGCTGGAGCTGTGTAGTTACTTGGTTTGCTCTTTGTGGCACTTTGGGATGGGGGAGGGGGGATGGAGTGGGGGGTCCTCCTCCTTGGGAGGGAGGGGGGAGGGGAAGGGGGGGGAGAAAGGGTTTGCAAGCTTTTATAAAAGGGAACAAAGAAATCTGTAAAGCACCACTGCCTGACTTTTAATTCAGCTCTCCCACATTGACAGACAGACAAAGCTATAGTAGGGAGCCAGCCAGCCAGCATCCTTCTGGGTCCTTCACAACACCAAGGATTTCAGCATTTGAGCAAGGAAAAGGAGAAAATGTTCTTTATTTCCTTTTGAACTGTAGAGGTGCTGCTAGCCTGCCTCTGTGACTGTGCTTCAAGCCCCCTGTTGTGAGTCTCATCTGATCTGGGTAATGACAGCCCGGAGTGAGTGTGTCTTCATGCTGGACTAGCAGCTCTGCAATACCAGGCTTGGAGGAACCTGAGAGAGGTCTGGGCAGGAATGTAAGGTAGTGTATGGGGATAAACCTTTTCTTCTTAAAGACTAAGCTGTAGGGAGAGCACAGACTGCACATCATGTGTTAAGACAACGAGGCAGCGACTGGAACGATAGCTTTGGTACTGCTAATAAGCAGAACTGGGAGCTGGAGCAAGATTGTTACAGTAAATATGTGCTTTTACATTGTGTTGTGTGTCTTGTACTGTAACTGACCTGTCGGATACAATACTTTGTGTTTTTAAAATAGCAATATGTTGTATAGTCTAGTTTTTCATCTGCAACTGTAAGGCATGAGATCTTGGTACGATTTTCTTTCTCTTATTTAACAAGGTAGGCTATTTTAAGCAAGTCAAATTGAAAAGAACAAGAGCATTTAAAAAAAAGTTAATAATTGGGAATGGGGTTGATATTTTTATTGTGCATTTGTAAAACTATATAAAAGAAAATAAAAAATCTGACAACCTTTCAAACAGAACATGCATTGCTGCTCTCCCTTTAAAATCACACGTTCCCTGCAAATGTTACTCCACAGTAACTTCAAACAATCCTAAACAGATGTTTGAGATATGTGTCATCAGTCTTTATGATAAATATGTAAAGTACATTTCCTTGTTTTTAAAATTGAACGTACAGTATGTCACTTTCCTATAAAGAAAGAGAGCTGTATTTTAAATAAGAATGACTGCATGAAAGAACATCTGGAGAGTTGCTGTGAGTTTGCCTTCCCTTTGATGAGGAATGTGAAATATCTTCCAGTTGCAAATGTGCTGGCACTGTACAGTAGCTTTAGCTTCTAGAGATGGAAAGCAGAGAGAAATGCAGGCAGGCCCAGTCTCTCCTGATATGCACTATGTTGAGGATTCAGAATGTTTGCAGAATTCAAGCTAGCCAGACGAAAAAGCATGTATTCAAAACTAGATCACATGTATTCATGTCAAGTACTGTACAGCTGGTGGATTACACTACAATGTGTAACTTAAGGTGTCATGATAGCACAGGCCCACGCACACACTCTCGCAGCACACAGTCCTTGAACTAGACCCCTGTGTTGGGCAGGGTTACAGTTTCTTATTGTTGTCTCTGTTGAGAGCTCTGCCTTCACCTTGGCTGACGGCTGTATCTACTGCAGTGTTGACAGGCTGTCTTCCAGTCAGAGGCTTGTGTTAAATTATACAGACACCCTGAGGTGCTAGACTGGCTCTCTGCTTCCCAGTACAGGACTGTGTTCTCTCCATGAGACTGACGCTGATTAGTTGTACGAACCATGGCTTTAAAATCCATTTTCTTACTAGCACTTGCAACATTATCACTGGTCCCCTTTATAGGACATTTCCTTAGCTCTTCAAGCAACCTCATCACTGCCCTCCCCCTCTCTTTAAAAGAAGCCTTAATCAAGGTCATTTTCTAACCTTTTGTATACCCATTATCACTGCCCCCCTTTCTTGTGTTAAAAATCTATTTTGTTTATATGCTTTTTTTTTTTTTACTTTTTATATGCCGAGATTTCAGATACAATACTAGAGATTAAAAGTTGTTGCCATTTGCAGGTACCTAATAATTTCTTGTCAATTCCATGATCTCGCTGCAATCAGGACATGTTCTCACAGCACACAAAGGGATTAGTTACAGTAACAAGAAGCAGCAGCTTTTTTACTAAACCTGTAGTGTTGAAAAATCTCATTCCTTTATTAAAGTAAAAAACAAAGCATTCCCAGATGAATGTCTGCCCCATCCTTGATAACCATCCGCCTCAGTGTGAGCTTCATTCCTGTAACTGCTCTAGGCTCCTTTGCAATTATTGCTGCTTTTTCTCATTGTGTCCTCGCAGTAACCTCTGCCAGATTTCCTGCTGAAGAATGGAGAAGTGTTTGGCCCTGGGATACAGTAATGCAGACACAGAATCAGAGAGAGGGGGGGGTGTAGGAAAAGGCAGCGCGACCTCAGACTCGCTTATATCTGCTCGGGTCCCTCCTGGCTTCCCTACTCTGCTCTGCACGTGGGAATGCCAAGCACTGTCTCTCAGATATCGCAAGAGCAAACGCTGCTCCAGACTGAGGGCTGAGAGGAAGCAGGGGTCAAGTGTCTACTGAAATACCATCTACTGTATCAAACACTGGCCTCTATAGAACCTTGGGATGTAGGGAGAAACCTGCAGTATTGTATACTTTGGTAGAGGCAAGCATTTTGCCTAGTGCACCAGTGTTATTGAAACTAGAAGATAGGGTCAAGCAGACATGCGTTGAGGCTAGTGCCTTCACTAGTGTTACTGAAACTAGAAGTCACTGCAAATCAGACAAAGGTTTTGGCTAGTGCTTTTACCAGTGTTATTGAGCTGAAACTACAGTTGAAGAAATGAAGAGAGTCAAGCGATCAAGTGATTTTGTACAGTACAGGCCGGACAAAGGTCAACAGCACAGCCCCCAGGATCTTCTCTGTTAAATGGGTTAACTGCAGTAACTGCACCACACATCAATATTATGTTAATAATGTTAATATATTCCTTATTGCTTGAAGACATTTCACATCCGAAAGAAACAGAATAATTCGATTATTAACATTGATGCCCATGATGCCTGACTCGTAGGAGACACCCTGTATGTAATTTTTTTTAGGTTAATTGTTATAATGAATTTGGAAAGGCAAAAATTGCAACTATACTGGTGAAGTGTACTGTATAGTGATACTGGATTCAATCTCAGTAAGCTTGCTGTGATTCGAATGGTGTTCTGTTGTCTCATGCATTACTATGAACACTCAATTGCATCAGACACCCTGAGTGGGTCTCGTAGGAAGCAGGGGTGTAACGAGTCCAGGAATCAGGATGCTTTCTTTTCATGATCTATCGTCTTGTAATAGAGGTATTTATCGGATGTGTGTGATACCACAAGCACAGCATAGCTCATTTGGAGCTCAACAAATAGTTCTTGAGTGAAGAATAAGTGTGTTTTATAGTTGGCCTGGATACTCTCAATTCAATCTTTGTCTTTTTACAAAATGGTCCATCATTAAATTACCATTTGATCTTATGCATATCCAAGTAGCCAGTCGGGACCATCACATGCATTGTGATACACACACACAAGGGAAGATTATGTGAGACACTCTCTCTGCATGGCTTGCCCTGTTCCCCTGAGACTCACATCCTAACCTGATTGGGTTTTGATTGAGAGGGGGCGGGGCCTACTGACACTTTGACAAATGGCATCCTGGCTGAAGGTTGCTGAACTTGCATCTTTTTTGCAAAATCATTGGAAGTTGCATGCTTGCGTGTAAGGGTGCCTGCCAATTCCAGGCTCCTAAATGGTCGATTTGATTTTTATCAGCCTTACAGTTTGGAGTCCCATCCTCTCCGCTCTCATCTCTCATCTCTTCTCCTCTCCTGCTTTGTTCCCTTTGGACAAAAGAACTTTAAAATTCATTTATATCACTAAGCAATTCTCCATCTGTTTTCTACAGGACCAGCTGTTCTAAACTATAAAATGTACAGTTTCCTTTAGAAAACAAACAGATAAAGAGATACTAAATTAAAGATGAAATGCATTTCAAAGTCTCTTCTCTCTTTTCCATACGTTTAGTAGCATTTTCACGAGTCCCTCGTCGTTTTGCATTGATTTCTGTTTTCTGAGCTACTTTTATTTTGACCCCTAACCTGAGCTTGGAGTGCTGCCTGTAGGAGTCTACAGTATGTGGTGGTAGTTCAGGCCTACTGTCTGTTACACAGAACATTGATGCAAGTATTTTTTAATGGCCTTGGTTGTTCTGCAGTAAAAAATAAGCTCCGTTGCTGGGTCATTTGTTTTTTTTTGTTTTTTATGAATGATAAAGATTGGGAAGTTGCTGTAGGGTACAGTGGTGGGTACAGTACATAGGGACTAAGACTTGTCAGAACTCTCACAACTCAAGACATTCCTGTGAGTTCAAACCCGCAGTCTGTCTCTTGGTTTTGTGTTCGTCCTCGCTGGGAGGACAAGTTTACTGAACTCTGTGTGAATTTTCACCTCCATTTCCTACTCCGTTAGTGTTAGCCTAGTCTAACTTATAGAGTCCTGAGTTAGTTGTCTTAACATTACTGATGTATAATATCTGTATAACTGTCTGGATTTTTCCATGTCTCTCTGTCTGTCTTGAACTGAACATTTCCCATTCACTCACAGTCCAATCATCAGATTAGCTTGAAGCAGATGTCATGCACGAGGCGATGCTGTCTGCTTAACAAACAAACAGGAGAAAAAAAACACAAAAACTAAACCTATCCATCAGCACTTTGTACTGTATAATTCTTATGGCAGCAATTACCAGGCGCTGGGAAGTAAATCACTTGCACTAATCCATAATTGCTGCCATTGCAGTGCATAGTATTAATGATCAGGATTATCATTACAGCTTGGGCAGGTATCACTGCGTGAGAGGAAGGAGAGAAGCACATGCCCTGGATTTAGATATGCTATACAGTGGATTTGCAGGAATAATCATTTGTTGATACATGGTTTAAACCAGAGTGTAAATTACATTATGGTATATGTGTTTAAATCTCTGTATAAAGAAAATCTGCAACTCTTTGAATCTAGACTCTGAGTATGTCCTGTTGTGTTCTGTGACATGAACCAAATGATTCAGAAGAATATCTACAGCATATCTGTATTTGTTGCATTTCATTCATCGCACAAATACTATTTAACAGTATTGACGGCTATATTTTGTTTCTTTTTTAAAACAAAATGGTGCATGCATTAAACTAGCAAGAAGCCACTATTCTGATACATACTTGAACTTCTACTTCCTGCACCTGCGGTTTGTTTCTTGATAAATTGCTTTATTTCTCTCAGAAAAGCTGCCTCCACTACAGTGGCTTCCAAACAGCGTAGGGCTCTCAGACTTGCGAGTTATCGGCACATGGTTCTTTATCTGCAAGCCCCTCCATTAAATTCCTGAACTGCTCACTTCTGATGTGGTTCTAATACGTGCTGCACCAGAAGTGGAGCTCTAGTGTGGTGGCAGTGAAAATAGTGAAGGCTGAAACACCAATCTCAATTGTATAGGCTGTGAAGCAGTGGCTGTTTTTGCTCTTCCTGTAGGTTATGGGAGGGGCTTCCCTGTGACTGTGCAGGTAGGAGCTGCTGCTGCTGTTTTGATGGTAGAGGTCTGGTGGCACTGGGAAGTGAGGAGCAGAGAGGAGCCGGTCAGTCAGTGACAGGGCCGATCTGTCCGCTGTCACCGATGGTCTGATCTCTGTCTCGCTGCGCTAATTGGTTTGTTGTGAACACTGGAGCCCCTATCTGTGCCGCTGTCCTGTACAGAAGTGCTGTGCAGTGCAGTCCTGTGAGCAGACCTCACACAGCCTGGCCCCCACTGTCTCCTGCCTGCCAGCCCTGTGCACAGTGAATAAGCAATGTCTCTGCTTCCTTTCAGGGGACATCACACAGAAGGGCTATGAGAAGAAAAGAGCCAAGCTGCTAGCGCCCTACATCCCCCAGATTCAAGGTAAGGCAGCCTTCACGCTGCAGGCTCTCTTCTTGATAGGCTGATTGCTAAAAAACACATTGTTTGTTGCTATATGTATAGCAGGGCACTCCTGGTCTTTGCTCCAACCCTGTTCTAAATTGTCTAATTGAACTAATTAAACCTCGATCCAGACCCTACTGTAAGTACTGTAGTTTATCATGTAATTTTACCTGTTGAACCAGGAGTGGAATGGCCATTCAGGACTGTGATTGGACACCCCTTAGATGTAGGAATAAGGAATTAAAAATGTTGGAAGTGTGACATCACTGCAATGGACGCTTGTCCTTACCTGCAAAATCAGCACATGAACATTATTCTACACCAATAAACATTTCATAGTACACCTCAGTTAACATGAATATGAAGGATCAACCCCAAATAAAAGACTGTAAATGATATAAGACTCATGTGTTACATTAGTCTGAGACGGATGCTTACGAACAGGGAGACAATGAAAGCTTGCCCTGCTTTAACGAGTCTGCAGGGCGTTTTAAATTAGTGCTTGGACAAATATACAAATATTCAAACGGCCCGCCACCAGTTTAAACTGATTGACAAACGACCATTCCTCCATGATTACAGACTTTGATTCATTGAGTTTTAAGACTTCTTCAAACAGAAGGAATATGATCAGTCTTGGAAACAAAGCACGTGTCCACTGAGCTAACAGCCCTGTACTGTCATGTCTCACTGAAGCTGCTGTCTGGCAGGGAGATGCAGCCTTCTATTATATACGCATAGCACAAAAAATTATTGTGACAAACTAACTCTCAGTATCCCTCATTCCACACAACGCATCCCAATATTGAAGGAGTTAAATATAATAAATACAGAGAATTTGAGAATTATTGCAACTGAAAAAAGATTCTTCTGTCCCTAAATCAGTGAGAGCAGATGCTAATTATACTAAGCAGTTCTGTCACCCTCTGTGTGAAACTAGAAGATACTTTTATACCATGAGAGACAGGGTCAACTATGCATATCTGCTTATTGTAAATCATGTTTTAATTTAAAAGAATAGCTAATATCATTATCCAAAATAACATGTGTTGTAAGGGTCAGAAACCTGTAATTTTCAATTGTTGAGAGGGGCTTCATGATTTCAGAGTACAATGAATAAAACTCTATAAAACAAAAACTGAATCTTTTTTAGTGCAATTGTCAGGATTCCATCTGTATTTGTAATAATTCTCTATGTTAAGGGACAGCCCGTCTGTAAAGTATGTGCTACATATAGCATGTGCTTCTAATTTTATGACCAGCTATTTTCTGGTGTTGCAGCCAGTCCCTTACTGCTGGTACCGTGTGCTGTATTACTCCAGTGCTTGAAACAGGCCCCAGGGGACTGCTCATTTGTTGAGCTTGCTTTAGGAAGTATAAATGTTTCATGTCTTGTGGTTCACACCGTAGCAAGAAAAGAAAAAAGCAAGGGAAGGCACATTGCTGAGAACATTCCCAACAGGACAGCCAAAACACTCCCAGGAGAGCAGTTCAGTTGTAGTTATGAGTTGATTCTTGTCCTTAAAATGGGTTTGATCCTCTTAGAAAAATCTTTCAAGTAGAGCCTGTAGTGATGGTGAACCTCCTTGAGACTGCTTACAGACTAATTTTACTTTGACACTAGATTGGAGCCCAGGCCTCCACTCAAGACATAGGAGAATCTAGTGAATGCCAGCTATTGCTGTGTTTATCAGCCTTCGTATGGCCCTCATTTCCACAGCATTACTAGACCATGCTTGGCACCAGAGCCAGACCCTGTTCCACTCACACACAATGTCAGACCACTGAGCTCTCAAGCAGTCATTGTTAAACGGGGAGTGACCAGGAAACAATCAGCCATGGCCCTGTGGTTTATTGAAAGTCTGGACACAGAGATAAGGAAATGGATTTGAAAGCCTACAGGGTGAACAGTGACTGGACAGTAGCTGCTGTTCATCATGGGGGGGGGGGGGGGGGGACACTAATAATAAAGCCTGCAACACTGATTAGAGGTGAGTGATTCATCACATATTGATGCATCAGGATACTTTCTTACATGCTATATCACATTGTACTAAAGGTACAACATACAGTAGCTCATTGCAGTTCATCACAGGGTTCTTGAATGATGGGTTTTCACTTCATACTTCATGCTTCTCTGTAAATTTAAAGGCGTGAATCCCACCCTCAAAGGGAAGGGAATACAGCTCAGGACGTTTTAATAGATGAGACACCAGAGAGCAGCGAGAAATGAACCAGGAATGTCTCGGGAGATCTTTAGTGAGGCTGTATATGCTTATTAGCTGGCTAGGAGTATATCACACTTCAGAGCTGTGGTCCAGGGGATTGATGTAAACACTGTAGGAACTGAAGCACTGAAGAAGCTTGAACATGCCTCCTAATATGTTACTGATCAGTCAGCCATTTCAGTGCCCAGAAGCAGAGCTGCCCCATACAGACTCACAAAATGTACATCACTAGAAACAAAGAATGTAGCTGTGTAACCAACACAGCACAAGTATGAGGTACCAGTACAGGCAGCAGTCGCAATTTGTTTGTTTTAAGCAGGTGTTTATTTATTTATTTTTAGCTTTTACTGACTTAAAGAAGTGTTAGCTAGTTTTTTTTTCTTCTGTTTTTATACAGTCATTTTAAATAAAATGCTAAAGATGAAAGTTTCTTAATTATATACCACCACTAGCCTGCCTGTCTTCAGAATAAGGATCTGTGTAATACATGGGTAACATCATAATTCAACTGGTAATAACTGACAATAATCAATGCGCTGAGAGCATATTCTAAGGCAATAAAACTATGCTGACTTTTTACAAAAGCCTTCAAGTAAAACCCAAAGCATGCATGTGCTTATTACACAATAGTATAACACATACATGGAGAAAACAAGAGGCAAGAAATGCCTTTAAGAAAGAATTGAAATACGACTGAAAACTGCAAGTGCTATTAATAGACAAATAGGGCACCGGGGTGATTTCATTGATCGATGAGTGTTCAAGTGAAGGCATGGTGATCAATAATCAGTTTAACAGTTGTATCTCTATGCTAACCCTTTGAGTAACCTTGCAAACTGACATCGTGCTCCAGCTCAAACCAAACTGTTTAGGGGATGCTTTCCTCATGAATAAAGCATTCAGAAAGAACCATCTCCAGAGCTGCTGAAAGTGACCTTTACTGGCTCCTAGTGCTGTGAACTGGTAGACCTGGAGGAAGCTCAACCTCATACACAGCCTGTCCATTGCACAAACCTGTTTGTCGTGGTAAACTGAAGAATGGTTGTTCTGCATTGGTATAAAATGGATAACATTTGGGGAGTCATTGCACTTGTGGGACGTGCTTATTAAATCGTCTTGCCTAACGGTTTATTAACTGTTCCTCCCAGCCGTTCTTCAATACTAGTAAATTGATACAATTAGGGTACTTTTTCTCTGAGAATCTTTGTTACAAAAAAATTTTGCCTAGTTGTTGTGAGCCAGTTTATTTCATATTCCCTATTTCTTTATGCTGTACACACTCAGTTTAGCACACACATACATGTTGCAGTGATTTATGTAATGGAGGCCCACTTATAAAAGTTTCACATAATAAATACAAAGCCTGGGTAAGCACTGGAAAGAACAGCGAGGTATGGTAAAGTGTATTAATAAACATGACAAACTACGGTAAATGAAAAGCATGACTGAAAAAAGCATAAAACTGCAAACATGCAGTGGTACGCTTTTATAAGGGGCTTATTTTCCGACTGAAATCCCCTGTTCTCTACAGTATTGCTTCTCCTGCATTGGGAAAATGACTTTCTTATTAAAATCAGCTGCGTCATCACTGTACTGTGGCTGTGGGTCATGGTAATGCTGTAGCACTGATTTGCTGATGGGTCTAATAAAGTGCATGCCCGATTGCTGGGACTTGCTGGTGGTGCCCTGGTCTGGTTTTGCTCGTTGATTGTGCTGAAGCTGAAGTTTCTCGGCTGCATTAGAAGCATGGCTCTATTCTACAGGGGCTGAGAGCCAACACGTGATGATCAAGGTTTTAATGTTAAGTAGAGGGCGGACAGATGGACAATGTGTTGTATTGATGAATGGTGATGCAGAGGTTCATACTCGGCCTTTGTAGTTCAATTTTCTCAAATTGATCTATTGCCTTGGTACTGTTTTACAATGCATTTTAAATAAAAGCTTTGATATTTTTATCACAATTTTGTTTTTATCAGCATGATACTGTATGGTGATTCATATCTATTCTCAGTATGCCATGCATATCACGATGCAGAATGTATTATACTGGGAATGTGGTCTATTGGTAATATCTTTGTACTTGAGTGCAGCTGTCAAATTTTAAATCTATTGATTTATTATTGACTTGTTCAGATAGCCAAACAAATGTGTGTCCAAATTGTAAAAGGTGCTTGACTGGTAATAATAAGTGGTAATAAGTCACTCCCTTCAGAATCCAGATCAGGTCTTTCACTGCTAAGGTCCAGAAGCTGTGCCTGTTTCCACTGCATTGAGCTGCTGTGGAAAGCAATGCAGGTTAGTGTTGTCTGTGATGTGAGAGGTTATAGTGTATCAGGGTGCTAGATTTGCTATGAGGGCAGCACTGCCTCATTCTCTGCCTCTTGACAATGCGATTCTGGGCATTGGTCTGCCAGGCTCAGCTGACATGGCTGGCCTCATGCAGGGGATAAACAAGGCTGGCGTCTGGATCGAGATCTTTACAGGCTGGAACACTGCAGAAGGTTCAGGCACAGCGTGGCTGTATTGAGGGCTGGATTAGCTCACCCTGCTGTGAAATACTTTAGCGGGCTGCCAGTTATCTAGATTTGCTGCTAATCCTCTTCAATATTAACTGGTAGTAATTAAAACTGAGAGAAGCACTGGTAATTGCAAAACGAGAGTCTGCTGCCTTCCATACAAATGTGACGATAGTGTTCACAGACAGAATAGGGTTGTCGCTTTTTGGAGTTGAGATTCTTTCTCTGTACTTGACACTGTGATGAAATGTGGGCTGCTCTGTATCACCTACTATACATCTTCTCAATATTGAATTTCATACCCATTTCAAGTTCTATTATGTGTGTGCTCTGCATGATTGTCTATTATTGGTTCTTCTCAGATCAATATTTCACTGGCTTACTAACTATTCCTGCAAAACTATTCCTGAAATGGCTCCTAAAGGCTAAGTGTGGGGAAGCAAATTAGTGTTGCGCTGTTCGCTGAACCCCCCCAAGTGATGCACTGTGCAACACTGATATGTCTCCAAAAATTAGCCTTGAGGAGTCCTTTTAGGATTAGTTAGTAAGCACAGGAAAACATTATCTAAGCAAAAACATGAATAGGGAATCACACAGAATGCAGCCACTATGGTATTGAACAGTCTAGAAACTTAATATTAGAGAAATGTAAGTAATATAACATTTCCCACACACAAACTTCTCAGTTAAGCTTATCAGTGATAATCCTTTATAAAATACAAACTAAAAACTACCATTGTGTAGCTGACAGGCCTGACTGCATTATCTCTGGTAGACCAGGGCATTGTATTGCAAGGCGTTGACTGATTTGGACCACCCTGTGTTTCCCCGAAGGCTTTGTCATATTGTTTTTTACACATACAATTTATTACTGATTTAATTTGCTTTTGCCAGTTACTGTGCTCTGCCTGTGCATTCCAGAATATCAGGTGATTGGCATGGCTCAGTAGTGTGGGTGAAACCCTGTGCTATTCGAATTAGCCATGTGCTTCTCTGGGCTGTATCTGAATTAAGATAACAGGTGCACGCTTGCAAAGCAGCTTCCTGCCACTGTAAATGTGGAGTATTGTTTAATTGATTTATTTTCAGATGAAATGGCCGTGCAATTCCCACATTGTGATGCATGCTATCTCTGCATGCCTCGATTTTAATCCCTTTGTGGATGCAGCGGAGGTGTCTGTATGTGTCACATTTACATGTTCTACATAACTAGGCTCCAGAGAAATGTCTAATTGTTTGATTCTTGTGATAATTTCTTCAACAGCAGTAAGCATCGATACTGCTGGCTTAGTACAAGGCAGGTTTTTGTCTCTGCTGGTCTCCAGTGCAAAACAAGCTTGCTTTCACATGCAATCTAGCTCATGCAACTTTATATACATTAGATAGGCACAGCGTGAGAATGTGGAGCATGTGATGTAACAACACCATCAACTAGATTCCAGTGCTCTATCCATCTCTCCCTCCTTCTATCCCTGTCCCCCTATCTCTCTCTATTCTACTTCCCTCTTTCTCTGTGTGTGTGTGTGTGTGTGTGTGTGTGTGTGTATATATATATATATATATATATATATATATATATATATATATATATATATAGTGAGCCAGCTCACAAGTTTACCACCAGGAGTTGTTCATGGCAGGCTTGGTATGAGCCCACAGAGGTTGCCAGTAATGATCAGATGGACCTGTGGGCAGCGTACATGCCTGCCATGATGTCAAGGAGTTAACGGACCAACAGGCTGCAGGTGTGGTTAGGTAGGCAATTAGGGTTTGACTATTGTTAGACTATCATTGGCCTTAATTGGCCCACACCTGTAGCCTGTAACGGCCAAATGCCTGGCTGGTAAAAGGGAGCATGTGCCGTTAGTCTGTTGGGTTGTTTGTTTTGTTTGCCTGCCTGAGAACTTCTGAGGATTATCTACAATAAGATCGGAACGGGATAACGTGGTGGTCCTTTGCATCTGCAATACTCTGTTCTCTGCAGGGGCTATGAGGAACGGCCTGTCCGCTGCTGAGATTCGCAAAGGGACTGGACTGCAGAATAAGGGTAGGCGAAGGGTTCCTAAAGAAGAAACCAAGCAAGCTAGGAGAAACCCAAAACCCAGGTGGAATTACCTATTCACCAACTGGATGGGGTTATTGGTCCGGTTGGTTTACATCAACAATTTTGCTTTGGTGGTTTGGTTTTTGTTTGAAACCTTGTTTGAACTGTTTACTTTCTTTTGGACATTGCAATATAAGAGCCAGCTGTATAGAATACTGGAATAAAGACTTGCTTTGTTTTGGAAACTACTGTCTGTTTTCTTCGTGTGCACCTACCCGCTCACAAGTGGTACCAGAAGTGGGGCCCTTTGTTGCACACAGTGGTCAGGATGTTTCCAGTGAACACTCATGATAAGGAAGATGCTGCTTGGCCAGCAGGAGCCAACGGAGCTGCGGCAGGAGTTGCTGGTGACCTCACCGCTACAGTGCAGCATTTGCTAACAGCTATGCAGCATCAACAGCTACAGTTCCAGGAACTCATCCTGAAAACCCTGGGGACTCATTGACAAACTGGACCCAGCCAGGTGCTGTCCAACATGACCCCCGACGATGACATAGAAGGCTACTTAAGGGTCTTTGAACGGACTGCCGAGCGTGAGAAATGGGCCCCAGCAGAGTGGGCGATCATACTAGCGCCGTTCCTGTGTGGGGAGGCGCAGAAGGCCTATGTTGGCCTAGACCGAGAAGCGGCTTGCAACTATCCAAAGTTAAAAGCAGAGATCCTGGCCCGACTGGGGGTGACTACAGTAGTTTGAGCTCGACGGTTCTATGACTGGCAGTACAACCCTGAGCGGCCGGAGCATTCCCAGCTATTTGACCTGCTACACCTGGCGAAGAAATGGCTTAACCCCGAGCTCAATTCACCCGGACAGGTGGTCGAGTTGATGGTAATGGACAGGTTCATCCAGAGCCTTCCCGCGGCAGCCAGAGAGCGAGTAGCAGAAACAGACCCCAGCACCCTGGATGACACCATAGCTGCGTTGGAATGCTACATCGCAGCACAGGTTCTGGGGCATGCGGACCGGCAGGTCCAGGAGAAGACAGGGACCACTATAGTCAAGTCACTTGTCCGCTTGGACCCAAACCGGCGCCTGGAGACAATCGCCATAGAGAACCACGAGGACCACACCGACACCTTCTAGGGAAGCAAGAGGCCCCTGCTGCTGCCACCAATCAGCAGGAATCTATCCAGTGTTTTCGATGTGGCACTAGGGGGCATATTGCCAGGCAGTGCAGGAGGCATTCACCGGAGAGAACGGATGTTGGACACTGCCAAAGTATACCATGTCTCCAAACCAGCTCTGTGAGTATCGATCCTGTTTTTGTTAAAGTGAAGGTGGAGGGTCAAAAAGTGGTTGCTCTGATAGATTCGGGGAGTTCAGAGACTTTATGTACCAGGGACGAGGTACCATTGGAGAAGTACACTCAAGATAATAAGGATGTGTGCATACGATGTATTCATGGGGACATTAAACCATATCCCACAGTAGTGGTCGAGGTGGAGGTAGTTTCTGCCCTGCCCTTTTCGATGATCATAGGGAAAAACTGCCGACAGTTTTTAGAGTTGGTTAAAGTAGGGGTGGGCCTATGGGGACAGGATGAGGGGACGCAGCCGTCCACCTCCAATCCAAATACAGAGGTAGGGAGGGAGGAGGAATCCCAACCTTCCACCTCATTGCAGAAACCGGAAGCTGAGACAGAACTGTTTCCCTTTCATAATGAGGATATAGCGTCCTCTGTGGGAGAAAAGAAAACTAGATCTCAAAAAAAAAAAGGAAGGGGGAAAGTTTTTAGTTAAACAGAAACACGCAGATAGACCACCTACACAGGCCAGTAATCCTCAGAGGAGCCCCAGCTTGCCAGAATTAAGCCAACCAAAAGATTTTCTTAGTCAGGCCATTGAGCTAGACAGAGAAAACTTTAAACAAGCTCAAATTGAGGACAGCAACTTAAAAACAGCTTTTGAACAGGCAGTGGTGGTGGATGAGGAGTACTAGAAAAATGCAAAAGAAAGGCATACACCCCATTTTTTATTAAACCAAGGGTTACTGTATTGGGTAATACGGGGGGTTATTCCGGGGGAACACATCCATCAGTTGGTAATACCGCACTCCTTGAGGAAGACTGTATTAAATCTAGCACATGTACACTTGCTTGTGGGACATCTGGGGGCAGATAAAATGAGGGCCAGGATTCTGCATAGGTTTGACTGGTTAGGGGTGTGGTGCGATGTGGTTGAGTTTTGTGAGTCCTGTCCTGAGTGTCAGCGAGTGACCAGTAAGAAGCCCCTAAAGACCCGCTTGTTCCCATGCCCATCATAGAGGTCCCGTTTGAAATGATTGGGATTGATTTAGTGGGGCCCCTGCCAAAAACTAAGTCTGGATTTGAACATGTGTTAGTGATAGTAGATTATGCCACTCGGTACCCCGAGGTAGTGACGCTGAGGAATACCTCGGCTAAAGTTATAGCCCAGTCATTGCTGCATATCTTTTGTAGGGTGGGGTTACCTAAGGAGGTCTTGACCGACCAGGGTACCCCTTTTATGTCACTTATCTTCAAAGAGCTCTGTGCGCTCCTGAAGGTTAAAACCCTGCGCACTTCTGTTTACCATCCACAGACAGATGGTCTAGTTGAGCGTTTCAATAAAACATTAAAACAGATGTTGCGAAGGTTCGCTATTAACCAGCCACGCGAGTGGGATGTGTTTTTACCATACCTGATGTTCGCATATCGCGAAGTTCCATAGGCGTCCACCGGGTTTAGCCCATTTGAACTTTTGTTTGGACGACAACCCCGGGGCCTTCTTGATGTATTGCGTGAAGCATGGGAGGCAGAACCAGCCCGGGGCAGAGCAGTTCCCGAGTACATTACGTTACTCCAGAGTAGGCTAGCAGAGATGGCGGACCTGGTGTCCAGCAATCTCCAGGAGGTACAGGGAGTGCAGCAGCGCCAGTATAACCAAGGGGCTCGAGTCCGAGAGTTTCAGGTGGGGGATAGGGTAATGGTCCTTGTCCCGTCCGACCCCCATAAGTTTTTAGCCCAGTGGAGAGGACCTGTGGAAATTATAGAGAAAGTGGGCCAGGTTAACTACAAGGTACATCAACCAGGGAGGCGGAAGACCCACCAGATTTATTGTATTCATTTGTTGAAGCCCTGGAAAGACTGGGATTGTTTTTTTTTCAGGCAGACAGACCTAGAAGGGAGGGAGAATCGACCAGGTGGTTCCCTGACAGTAGCTATGGGCGGTCAGCTGAATAAGCAACAGCAAGCCGAGTTAGACCGACTTGTCCAGGGAAATGGAGCAGTCTTCTCAGACATCCCAGGGTTCACACACGTTACACAACACCATATCGAGACCGAACCAGGAGTTAAAGTACAGCAAAGGTACATTAGGGTGCCACAGGCTAGAAGGGAGGTCATGCGTGAGGAGGTACGTAAAATGTTGGAGTTGTGGGTCATCCAGGAGTCACGCAGTGAGTGGTGTAGCCCGGTGGTTATGGTGGCTAAACCAGACGGGTCAATTCGACTCTGTATAGACTTCAGGAAATTAAATACTGTGTTTAAGTTTGATGCTTATCCCATGCCAAGGGTGGATGAGTTACTGGAGCGGTTGGGAACTGCCAAGTATATCTCCACCCTGGATTTAACTAAAGGATACTGGCAGGTGCCGTTGACCTCGAGCTCCTGCGAAAAAACTGCTTTTGCCACCCCAGATAGCTTGTTTGAATTTGTGGTTCTGCCTTTTGGTCTACACGGGGCACCTGCAACCTTTCAGGGGTTAATGGATCAGGTGCTACGTCCTCACACCTCCTATGCCGGGGTGTATTTGGATGATGTTGTTATATTCAGTGATGACTGGCAGACCCACTTACAAAGACTGCAGGCAGTGCTAGACTCGATCAGGGAGGCAGGTTTAACTGCGAATCCAAAGAAGTGCAGGTTAGCCTTCTCCGAGACACAATATCTAGGGTATACTATGGGGCAGGGGTGGTTGAAGCCCCAGGAAAAAAAGGTGGACGTCCTTCACAATTACCCTCGTCCAAAAACCCAGAAGCAGGTTAGGGCATTTTTGGGACTGGCGGGGTATTATAGGAGATTTATCCCGCAGTTCTCCTCTCGTGCTACACCCCTCACAGAGCTCACAAAAAGGAGAAGGAATCAACCTATTTTCTGGTCAGACCAATGTGAAGCGGCGTTTCAGGATCTAAAACAGGCTTTGTCCTCTCGCCCTGTGTTGCGTATCCCAGATTTTTCTAAACCATTTGTTTTACAGACTGATGCGTCAGGTGTTGGCTTGGGCGCAGTTTTAGCGGTTGAGGGGTGAGGAGCATCCGATTATGTACTTAAGTAGGAAGCTCCTTCCCCGAGAGCGTAATTACGCCACTATTGAAAAGAGTGCTTGGCCATAAGATGGGCTGTAGAAAGTCTTAGGTGTTACTTGTGGGACCGCCGTTTCACACTTGTCACCGACCATTCCCCTATTAAGTGGCTGTATAGCCAGAAGGATAGCAACCCATGTCTTTCACGTTGGTTCTTGACCCTCCAGCCTTACTGTTTCGATGTAAAACACCGGGCTGGTAAGGAACATGGAAATGCTGATGTGCTATCAAGGCTGCATGATGACTCTGTTTTCTTTTCCAGGGATATGCAGCTGCATAGGGGGAGGGAATGTGAGCCAGCTCACAAGTTTACCACCAGGAGTCTTTAATGGCAGGCTTGGTATGAGCCCACAGAGGTTGCCAGTTATGATCAGATGGACCTGTGGGCAGCATACATGCCTGCCATAATGTCAAGGAGTTAATGGACCGACAGGCTGCAGGTGTGGTTAGGTAGGCAATTAGGGTTTGACTATTGTTAGACTATCATTGGCCTTAATTGGCCCACACCTGTAGCCTGTAACGGCCAAATGCCTGGCTGGTAAAAGGGAGCATGTGCCGTTAGTCTGTTGGGTTGTTTGTTTTGTTTGCCTGCCTGAGAACTTCTGAGGATTATCTACAATAAGATCGGAACGGGATAACGTGGTGGTCCTTTGCATCTGCAATACCCTGTTCTCTGCAGGGGCTATGAGGAACGGCCTGTCCGCTGCTGAGATTCGAAAAGGGATTGGACTGCAGAATAAGGGTAGGAGAAGGGTTCCTAAAGAAAAAACCAAGCAAGCTAAGAGAAACCCAAAACCCAGATGGAATTACCTATTCACCAACTGGATGGGGTTATTGGTCCGGTTGGTTTACATCAGCAATTTTGTTTGGTTTTTGTTTGAAACCTTGTTTGAACTGTTTACTTTCTTTTGGACATTGCAATATAAGAGCCAGCTGTATAGAATACTGGAATAAAGACTTGCTTTGTTTTGGAAACTACTGTCTGTTTTCTTCGTGTGCACCTACCCGCTCACAAGTGGTACCAGAAGTGGGGCCCTTTGTTGCACACAGTGGTCAGGATGTTTCCAGTGAACACTCATGATAAGGAAGATGCTGCTTGGCCAGCAGGAGCCAACGGAGCTGCGGCAGGAGTTGCTGGTGACCTCACCGCTACAGTGCAGCATTTGCTAACAGCTATGCAGCATCAACAGCTACAGTTCCAGGAACTCATCCTGAAAACCCTGGGGACTCATTGACAAACTGGACCCAGCCAGGTGCTGTCCAACATGACCCCCGACGATGACATAGAAGGCTACTTAAGGGTCTTTGAACGGACTGCCGAGCGTGAGAAATGGGCCCCAGCAGAGTGGGCGATCATACTAGCGCCGTTCCTGTGTGGGGAGGCGCAGAAGGCAATATAAGAGCCAGCTTTATAGAATACTGGAATAAAGACTTGCTTTGTTTTGGAAACTACTGTCTGTTTTCTTCGTGTGCACCTACCCGCTCACATATATATATATATATATATATATATATATATATATATATATATATATATATATATATATATATATATATATATATATATCTATCTCTTCTCTCTCTCTCTCTCTCACCCTCTCCCTCTCTCTCTCTTCTCCACCATGACTGTTCTGAGAAGCCAGTGAATTCATTACCTGTCAGTATACATGGGAAGGAGTGAAAGTGAGAAGCTCGGAGAATCCTCTTATTAAATTTTCATTTATATTTCATTACCTGTCATTCAATCCCTCTGCCTCACCCCAGCAGCAGTCTGGTCGTGTACAGTAATGCATTTCACTTTCTCTCCAGTATGAAGCTGCTACCTTGGGATGAGCGAGTTGATACTGTACACTTTGTTTGAAGTGCTTGGCCTAAAATGTTATTAAAACAAGCATGTAATAAACACCCTCCTTTCCCTGATGGTGAGTTGTTCCCTTGAGTTTTGTGCTCTCCCGATTGAAGCTGCCTCTGTGTTTGCAGGTGTAGACCCCTCTCTGCAAATTGAGACCAGGATCCACGGCTCCTCCCAGCCCGTCCCAGCTGTGCACAAGCAGCAGAAGTCCCGCTCGTCCAATTCACGGGATGAGCGCTTTCGATCTGGTAAGGAAACACAAGCCCGGCCCTATGTCTGAGACTCACTGCAGGGGAGCCTTGGGGATTCTGATTTCTAGGGGTGTTACGATGCACTAATGACACAATGCATATGATGGTCCTGACTGTCACAACACAATGTGTAACATGACAAATGTGACGGTCTTGACTGCCACGATACAATGTGTATCATGATAAATGTGATGGTCCTGACTGCCACGATACAATGTGTAATAAGATCCAATCGTCATTTAATGATGGTCCATTTTGTTAAGACACAAATTAAATGAGATGGGGAGAGTATGTTTCCGTAACAACTATAAAGCACACATTCTTCATTCAAGAGCCCCTTGGCGACCTACAATGAGGAAAGTTGTGCTTTTGGTCTTGTGTCACAATGCAAACGATACATACCTCTAGTACAATACGATAAATAACACAGTGTAACAATTTTATTTTATTTTTTCTTCCTGGGTAGTAAGTGTTATTTCCTAATTGCTTATGCCTCAAAAGTATAGAAAATGGCTATTATTCCCAACAAACTTTGCTTTTGTGACCAGGACAGGTAAATTTCAAAATATCACTATTTCCAATGAGAAAATGGGTGCTTTTGTGTCTTTTCGTTCACATAAAGTCAGAAAAAAACAACATATGAATCCAAATTAACAAGTATTTATACTAAAGTAATACAAAAATGACTACAAAAGATTTACAGTATAATCGTAAATCTCGAAAAACTACTCACTTTTTGTGGTTTTGTTCATCTTGTTTTGTGTTTAATAATAACATCAATAAAATCAATAAAAACACTTGCACATGAAAAGCCCATGATCTTCTCAACACTGTTTTGTTCCGCGCTAGTACTGCACACATGGAGTCAGGCTGAAATACGGTTCTACATTTTAATGCAGGGATGGAAATAAGACCCCTATTGCACAGCACTTTCACCCATTCCAGGTTTTAATACAAGCTTGATTAGTCACAGTGTGTATAGGTACAAGCTCAGATGTGTCTTATTAAATGCCTAGTGAAACCTGGAATGGCAATCTCTGTAATCCACTCGAGTTTATACCATATACAGCTGTTCAGGGGGTAGAACAGTGCTTTTACAAGGTTTAGCTCTAAAATCACATCCCTAGATATTATTGTCCAATTGTGATGAAAACTAATAAGGACATTATGCACAAGCAATTGAAAGTATCAGAGTCTGGGGGTGTCCTGTATGTGGGTGACTGTCTGTCTGTCTGTCCATCTGTCTGTCTGTCTGTACCAGTGCTACACCAATCGATTATTCGGATTGAGCTCTCCACATAAACCAGGCGCTGACAGTCAGGTGAGGATCACCGGTGCTGACTGGGCTAATTTTTCATTCCATGTGAAACATCTGAAGAGACAGCTGCTTGGATTGCTGTTCTCTGTATGTTGACCTCTGGAGAGGGGGCGGGCGTAATGTAATGCAGCTTGCTGAGGCAGCATGTGAAATCTTCTGCAAACCCCTGTATCTCTTCACAGATGTGCACACTGAAGCAGTTCAAGCAGCCCTGGCCAAATACAAAGAGAGAAAAATGCCGATGCCCTCCAAGAGACGCTCTGTTCTAGTGCAGTCCTCCGTGGAAGCATGCACCCCCCCAGGTAAGAAACGCAGAAGAGTCCCGGATTAAAGCACATTCTTACTAGCACCCACGAGAACCAGCTGTGATGGAACTTGCTGAGGACATTCTTTAGCACAGTTGTCAGACTCTGGAGGTGTACATTATGGAGGTGCCAGTCCACCAGCCCATCCCTGTGTCATACATCTTTACATATATCTTGAGAGCCACCTATCCATATTGTGGTGACACAATATTCTTTACAATCTGCGGGTATAAAGAGGAGCTTGTCTGTCTGTCTTTGCAAAGGCGTGCTGAATTGTGTGGTGGGGGCGGTGAGGTGGATTACACTGTGAATGACGGTGGGGGTGGTTGTGAGGTGGATTACACTGTGAATGACAGTGAAGGTGTTGTGAATGACTGTAGTACAGCTGGAAGTGTGGCAGATCATTGTAAAAACTTGATAAAGCACAGGAAACACACAAACTCCAACAATGCTGTGCAAATGTGCCATGGTAAACTTCTAGGCTAAATGGTTATGGTAGCACCTTAGCCTGTCTCCCAGTAAAATGGCTGCGATATTATTATTATTTGTTTATTTAGCAGATGCCTTTATCCAAGGCAACTTACAGAGACTAGTGTATGTGAACTATGCATCAGCTGCAAGGCCACTTACAACAACATCTCGCCCGAAAGACAGAGCATAAAGAGGTTAAGTGACTTGCTCAGGGTCACACAGTGAGTCAGTGGCTGAGCCGGGATTTGAACCCGGGATCTCCTGGTTACAAGCCCATTTCTTTAACCACCAGACCACACAGCCTCCTTATGGTCATGATTATGGCTTTGAGATAGTGTCTTCATACTCAGCCCACAGCTGTATTCTGTGATGATCTCGGTCTTACAAGAACAATTAACCCTTTTTAAGTCAGTAACTTAACTACTTAACTAATGTGTTCTATAGATTTGTAGATCATTTTCTGTTTTTCATCAGTGACATTTTTAAAACTCAGAAACAGAAATCATCCTAGTGGCTTCAAACAGGCTCTAAAACCTGTCTTCTAAGTTCAGGTGGTACACCAGAGTGTAACCATTAACCTGTCCCCCTGTAATACGCTCCCGTTATTGGGTATAAGCAATAGCACATTTGTTCTACATGGTGTTTCTTACTGGTGTTGCAGGGGACAGGTTATTGGTTAGACTGTGGTGTACCAGATGTATCAGACATGATTCTGAGAGCTCTTTTGGGAATCAGAAAAGTATAGTACCTGCTAAGCCAATGAATAAGCTGACAGAGTTAATGTAAACCCGAGCTTCCTCACACTGATCTGCAATGGGAGTTCTTCTTCCTCTTCATTATTATTATTATTATTATTATTATTATTATTATTATTATTATTATTATTATTATTATTAATAATAATGATCAGTTTAAAGAAGGATGTACTGTAAAACCTGTACTGGCTCCTTGTGCTCTGCAATGGGAGTGTTATCAAGCTCACCTGGAAACTTAGTCCTCTTCCACCAGACTCCATGTTCTTCAGCAGATGGTGCACCATATTAACTTTTGAACCTTATGTGCAGAGTACTGTTAAGGCTTAATTTTTCCACCTTAAAAACATTGCTAGGCTGTGATGTATGCTTTCTGCCTCTGTAGCTGAAAAGCTGGTTCATGCATTTGTTTTTTCAGGGATTGATTATTGTAACGCAAGCAAATTACAACTGTCCAAATTACAACAAGTTCAGAACTCAGCAGCTCGTATCCTGACAGGGTTGTGTGCAAGGGATCATATCACTCCTGTTCTAGAGGCCCTGCACCGGTTGCCTATCAGGTTTCATGCTGATTTTAAAATTTTACTTCTTACTTTTAAGGCTTTACATGGTTTGGCTCCACAGTATTTATCTGATCTCTTATCAGTCTACACCCCTTCACGCAACCTTCACTCAACTGATCTAGGATTGTTATGTGTTCCCTCTTTTCACTTCCGTTCTATGGGCGACAGGACTTTTTGTTGTTATGCCCCAAAACTTTGGAGCACCATTCCCAAAGAGATCAGGGATTCTGCCACTCTTAATGCTTTCTAGCTGAAAGACCTACTTTTATAGAAAAACATTTTATATGAGAGTTTTTATTTTCTGTTTTGTTTGTTTGTGTGTTGCTTTTAAAGGCACTATATAAAATCTTCTTCTTCTTCTTCTTCTTCTTCTTCTTCTTATTATTATTATTATACGGCCGTTTCCTGACTCTTCATGAATGTTCAGATCAAATGCACTGTAACAGTACAATAAGACACAGACGTATTGCATCCTGGTATTAGTAGTAGTATTTTTATTATGAACCCTTTCATACTATATGTAAGGTTTACTCACTGTTTTTAACTTTTAAAGGAGTGCTAACCAAGGCTTTAAAAATCCAGGAAAATGTCTTGGGATCCCTGAATAACTAATAATGCCAAAACAGGCAAAAGATTGTATTTCAATAAGCAAGCCCTCTCCCCAATTCAGCAGTTGCACCCCAGATGTTATTCAGTTCCTACTGGTGCAGAAACTCTGTCACTATACCTCAGTATGAATGTTTGTGAGATTCCTACCTAGTGTCTAACAGTGCACCTCGCCTGCTGCAACACTGAATAGGCTGCTTTTAATGTTAATCTGGGTCAGAAGGCAGTATAGAGATTCCAGACACGGATTGCGGGTGCAAGCACAGAGCACATTTATTTTACTAGTGACATGCTTCAGACCATACCTAGCCTAGTTTCACTGTATAACATGGAACAAAGTCGGGTACTTCTGTTCAACACGCTAGTTAACCCACGTAACTTCCTTCCTCGCAACTGAGAGACACTCCACAGAGTACAACCAAGTAGCTGGCACTAAAGAACGGTGTAACTTATTCAGGGTAAAGGAACCAATTAGTAAATGGTCTTTCCACTGCTTATATTGATTTGAAGAATAAGTGTGATTGAGACTGTATCACACTGCTGTTGAGGATCATTTCAAAGTGCACAGCATCTGCAGGATGTGTGTCTGTACGTCTGTCTGAGGGGCATGGTCTGCAGCAGAGCCACTGCCTCCAAACCCAACTCTGCAGGGGGTCAGGAAATAGCTGGAGAACTTGACATTCCACAGCTGCAGGAGGCACAGGCAGACTGACAGTGTGTGAGAGCTGGGGTTGATTAGGTGATAAACAAGTGCTCCTCTGACAAGCTGCAAGGCTCCTTGCTACAGTGTACTGTACTCTTCTCAGCTGTTACTAATACACCCCAGGAACAACAACATTGTTATATAGAGCCTTTCAAGAACAGGTTCTCTCAAACCACTGAACACATTTTAGCAAATATGATTCAAAACCAATGGTTTAAAATGAATAAGAAGCATGTTTAGTGTTTTAAAATGTATTCACAATCTTAAGGCACTTTACCAGGAATGCATCTTCAAAGAGATTTAAAAACAGGGGCTGCTTGTTTGACCAAAGGTGGTGAGGAATTCCTAAAGCTTGGGGCTCAGTAAGATAATGTCCTTTCCCTCCTGGTATGCATTGTAAACAGTGGAAGTCACAGCAAACTGTCATCCTATGAGCGGAGTGTACAGCCAGGGATGTATGGAGATGATAATTCAGTGAGACGTAACAGAGCAAAAACATGCAACACCTTATAGGTAAGTAGTAGGATCAGAAATTCAGCTCTAAATTGTACCGGAAGTCAGTGTAATAAGGTCAAAACCACTCCTCTGGACCTCTCAATAACAACATTTCACTTATATAACACCTTTCACAACCAGGGCCATCCCGAAGTGGTTGAGGGGGTAAGGTTTCAAAACAGCCACAGCCTCAGAGCTCCTTATATAACTTACCCACTACAACAGTTTGGCTTCGGAGATTATTCACTTATTTGAATGAGCACAATATGTCCACTAAAACCAAACACCTAAACTGCAGGGAGCTTTTCTAAATTTAAAACAAGTTTCAGTTTCTCAAAGCATGGCCTGTGTAAACTGTATGTAATTATTTATCCTGGGAGCCTTCGCAAAAACACTTGTTTTTTAAGTCTCAGTTTTATTCATACAGAAAACATATTGAAAACAAGAGAGACTGTGATGTTATAGTCAAACAAACATTGTGTCCTGCTGGCTGTAGTTGTGCCTTGGATTAGAGCTGATCAACACATTAAAGCTGTATTGGAATTGCACTGGACAGTAACTGAAGCAAATTAAATCCTATTGAACGGCATGTAGATTGAAACTTCTGAATGAGATAACAAGGTGTTACCAGCTTATTTCCATTGAGTCCCTGCAGCACAGTAAAACAGATACTATAGCTGTCAGGGTGAACAGAATACACCAAACAATGTTACACAAGCTGTATGATTACCATGTTTTTAGCAAAAGGGACTTTCAGCCCATTGTCCATGTGCCCACAAGAAATACTGGAGAGATTAGGATATCATATGAAAAGACAAGAAAAATGTGATATCAATAATTAGGAATAGTATTTTTAAATGCAGATATGCATGTACATGAATGAATATGCACATACATACATGGATTTGTTCACATATGCATACATTCATTCATATGTACATACACAAACACAGACATATTGAGTCTCAGTGGTGCAAAAGACCTCTCCCCACTGATACCTCTTCTGCACTGAAGCGCTCTGATCTGCACACTCACTGTGAGCAGCTGTCAGTCCTGTATCCCAGTTGATTACTGTATTGCAATGAGTGCCACTCGGGTCCATTACAGCATTGCCCTGTACACAGCCTCTACAGTCTGCATCCCCAGCATTGCCCTGTACACAGACTCTACACTGCATCCCCAGCATTGCCCTGTACACAGCCTCTACACTGCATCCCCAGCATTGCCCTGTACATAGCGTCTACACTCTGCATCCTCAGCATTGCTTTGTACACAGCCTCTCTACACTGCATCCCCAACATTGCCCTGTAAACAGCCTCTACACTCTGTATCCCCAGCATTGCCCTATACACAGCTTCTACATTCTGAATCCTCAGCATTGCCCTGTACACAGCCTGTACACTCTGCATCCCCAGCATTGCCCTGTACACACCTTCTACACTGCATTGCCCTATACGCAGCCTCTACACTCTGCATCCCCAGCATTGCCCTGTACACTGCATCCCCTACACTGCATCCCCAACATTGCCCTTTACACAGCCTCTCTACACTGCATCCCCAGTATTGCCCTGTACACAGCGTCTACACTCTGCATCCCCAGCATTGCCCTGTACACAGCCTCTACACTGCATCCCCAGCATGGCCTGTACACAACGTCTACACTCTGCATCCCCAGCATTGCCCTGTACACAGCCTCTGCACTGCATCCCCAGCATTGCCCTGTACACAGCCTCTCTGCACAGCATCCCCAGCATTCCCCTGTACACAGCCTCTGCACTGCATCCCCAGCATTGCCCTGTACACAGCCTCTACACTCTGCATCCCCAGCATTGCATCCCCAGCATTGCCCTGTACACAGCCTCTACACTCTGCATCCCCAGCATTGCCCTGTACACAGCCTCTACACTCTGCATCCCCAGCATTCCCCTGTACACAGCCTCTCTGCTGCATCCCCAGCATTGTCCTGTACACAGCCTCTAAACTGCATCCCCAGCATTGCCCTGTACACAGCCTTTACACTCTGCATCCGCAGCATTGCCCTGTACACAGTCTTTACACTCTGCATCCGCAGCATTGCCCTGTACACAGCCTCTCTACACTGCATCCCCAGCATTGCCCTGTTCACAGCCTCTCTGCACTGCATCCTCAGCATTGCCTTGTGCAAAGCGTCTCTACACTGCATCCCCAGCATTGCCCTGTACACAGCATCTCTATACTGCTCCCCAGCATTGCCCTGTACACAGCCTCTACAATCTGCATCCCCAGCGTTGCCCTGTGCAAAGCGTCTCTACACTGCATCCCCAGCATTGCCCTGTGCAGAGCTTCTCTACACTGTATCCCCAGCATTACCCTGTACACAGTCTCTCTACACAGCCTCTCTACATTGCATCCCCAGCATTGCTCTGTACACAGCCTCTCTACACTGCATCCCCAGCATTGCCTTGTGCACAACATCTCTACACTGCATCCCCAGCATTGCCCTGTACACAGCCTCTACACTGCATCCCCAGCATTGCCCTGTACACAGCCTCTACACAGCATCCCCAGCATTGCCCTGTACACAGACTCTACACTGCATCCCCAGCATTGCCCTGTACACAGCCTCTACACTCTGCTCCCCAGCACAGCCTCTACACTGCATCCCCAGCATTGCCCTGTACACAGCCTCTACACTGCATCCCCAGCATTGCCCTGTGCACAGCGTCTACACTCTGCATCCCCAGCATTGCCCTGTACACAGCCTCTACATTGCATCCCCAGCATTGCCCTGTACACAGCGTTTACACTCTGCATCCCCAGCATTGCTCTGTACACAGTGTCTACACTCTGCATCCCCAGCATTGCCGTGTACACAGACTCTACACTCTGCATCCCCAGCATTGCCCTGTACACAGGCTCTCTAAACTCTGCATCACATTGCAGTTATGGCAAACCATTTTGACGTTTAACCCACAATCAAGAGTTTTTGAATGGACGGCTACATTTCTGATACTAGGAATTCTCTCTCCAGTTTTGATATTGGTATTTTAAATGCTAATATCAAGAACTTTTTATTTTTAATATAAAGAAAATCCCACTTTCCTTTGTCAGGAATTATTTATTATTATTTGTTTATTTTAACAGATGCCTTTATCCAAGGCTACTTACAGAGACAAGGGTATGTGAACTATGCATCATCTGCAGAGTCACTCAGCCGAAAGACAGAGCACAAGGAGGTTAAGTGACTTGCTCAGGGTCACACAATGAGTCAGTGAGTGAGCTGGGATTTGAACCCGGGTGTAGGGAGGACCAAATTTCGGGAACAGAAAATTGTTGGTCTGGTGTGTCGGAGAATAACATAATGACTTTAGCTCTTTCTTAGAATGTCTATAAACTTTTTATAAAAATGTTTTACTACAGAAAAAAGATGCAAAAAAAAAATTTTGGGTTAACTTTAGCGATAATATACTATAATGTCTACTTTTCTTTAACCACCAGACCACACAGCCTCTTATTGTATTACTGAAATCGAGAAATGAATCTACAGATATTTGAAATATTTTACAAAATGATGTATTTTTTGTATCGTCTTTTTTTTTTTAAAACCAATTGAAATCGCTATTGATATTACAGATGACTGTCTGATTACTGATCTCAACCGGGTTTACTCTGTTATCTATTCCAGCACACTGATTTAAAAAATGACCCGCTAGTTCTGATTTCAGAAATATGTAGGAAGTCTATATATTCTTAACATCAGGAATCTGGAATGTTGATAACATAATTTAACTAATTTAAAGTTCGTATTGATGAATCAAAATTGTTAAATTTAGAAAACTTCTGGACGGTTATGTTTCTTTGACAGCAGTCCAGAAAACAAAACTGCAATTATTAAAATCTTTATAGTAACAGCTTCAATGAATTGCAAATCATAGAGTTTAGGGGACAGTTTATATATATAATATATATAATAATATATTATATATATATATATATATATATATATATATATTATATATATATATATATATATAATAAATAAGACTGCCATTGCATAGCAGTTTGGTCCATTCTTGGTTTCTCTACAAGTTTAATAAAATAAATACACCTAAGCTTGTTCTTATACGCTGTGGCTAATCAAGCTTGTACCTCAAGTGGGTGAAACTGCTATGCAACAGGAGTCCTATTTACCATCCTTGTATAAATGAAAGTTGATGCGGCTTACTCTTTAGCTGAGTTAAGTCCTGCTAGTGAGATTGGTATCCGTGCTGAGGCTTTCGCGCCTGCCTGCCTCCCATCCACTCGCTGTGTTTGTTGTTTTGGCACACAGACACTTCGTCGGCCTCGGAGGACGAGGGCTCTCTGCGCCGGCCCGGCCCCCCCAGTGTGGAGCGCTGGTTTAACAGAGTGATCCAGGGATCCTCCACCTCCTCCTCTGCCTCCTCCACCTCATCACATCCAGGAGGGTGGCCTCTTGGCCCGGCCAGCGCCGCTGCAACCGCCGCCACCGTGCTGGCAGACCTCATGGCTCAGTCTCAGATAGGTCAGTACAGCATGCCCAGTACACCACAGCACAGGACACCCAGCACAGAGTACCCAGTACAGAACAGCACAGCACAAGGTACCCAGTACAGAACAGCACAGCACAGGATACCCAGCACAGGACACCCAATGCAGAACAGCACAGCACTGGACGCCCAATACATAACCACACAGCACAGCACAGCACAGCACAGCACGGGACACCCAGCACAGGACACCCAATACAGCACAGCACAAGGACACCAAACACAGAACAGCACAGCACAACACAGGACACCCAGTACAGTACAGTACAGTACAGCACAGCACAACACAGCACACCACAGCTCATGCAGCACAGCAGACCGAGTACAGTACAGCATGACCATTGCATTTTTCAGTCAGTACTGTACATTCTCTGCTATTCTCTGTCACTGCTAATCCAAATCCAGTCATCCTGTAATAACACCACACTGGTATGTATCAATAAACATCACGAAGGCTCCCATTGACAGCATATTGACAGCAGCCTGTCGTTGAGTCGAATTCTGGTGAAGTCAGACCCTAAGCAGCACATAAGTTACTTGGTCACAGCTACTAGATACTGTGTGTAGTTATCGCTTAAGCAACAGTACAATGACACAATATGTGGCATCTGCTGAAGGCCAGCCAGTGTGATGTCATAGTGTGACAAAAACAGTTCTGGTTACTATGTCAGGAGCAGTTACATGCATTTCAGCTTTTTCTTCACCTTTTCACCCCAAATTGTTAGTGGAATAATTGAAAGAGAAAAAAAGTTACATTCCTAAAACTAATAAAAAACAACTTCAGTCTAATGACCGGTTCATAAATGTGTGTTTATTTTTGGTTTATATGCCAGTTTAGAGTGAAGAAGTTTGAGAACCATTGAAATGTATTTCTGCCTTGAGTTCTTGCTGGTGCCAGGCTCTAAATCAAGAAAATCTACATGGTAGTATATATGGTATACTGTTGTAAGATATGGTGCTTGGTCACTTTAATAATAAGAGTGATAAGAAGTACTGTGGCTCTCAAAATTATTCACCCCCTTGGACTTTTCCACATTTTATTGTGTTACAATATGGAATCAAAATGGATTAATTAGGAGTTTTTGCCACTGATCAACACAAAAAAAGTCCATAATGTCAAAGTGAAAAATAAAATCTACAAATTGTTCTAAATTAATTACAAATAGAAAACAAAAAATAATTGATCGCATATGTATTCACCCCCTTTGCTATGACACAACTAAATAAGCTCTGGTGCAACCAATTGTCTTTAGAAGTCACACAATTAGTTGAATGGAGTCCACATGTGTGCAATTAAAGTGTTTCACATGATTTCAGGTTAAATACACTTGTCTCTGGGCGGTCCCACAGTTGGTTAGTACATTTCCTAACAAAAACTGCATCATGAAGATGAAGGAACATTCAAAACAAATCCAGAATAGGGTTCTTCAAAAGCACCAATCAGGGGTAGGATATAAGAACATTTCCAAGGTACTGAATATCCCCCGAAGCACAGTAAAGTCCATTATTAAGAAATGGAGAGAATCTGTGAATCTGTCTAGCACAGGCCGTCCTCAAAAGTATCCGTGCGAGAAGGGCACTAGTCAGGGAGGCCACCAAGAGGCCTATGGCAACTCTAAAGGAGTCACAGTCTTCCACGGCTGAGCTGGGAGACACTGTGCATACGGCAACAATAGACCTGGTGCTTCACAAAACTGGTCTCTATGGGAGAGCGGCAGAAAGAAAGCCATTGTTGAAAAAAACTCACATCAAATCTTGGCTAGAGTTTGCCAGAAGGCATGTGAGAGACTCTGAGACCAAGTGGAAGAAGATTCTATGGTCTGATGAGACCAAAATAAAGCTTTTTGGCCTCAACGCTAAGCGCTATGTTTGGCGCAAGCCTAACATCGCACATCATCCTGAGAACACCATCCCTACCGTGAAGCATGGTGGTGGTAGCATCATGCTATCGGGACGCTTCTCTGTGTCAGGGCCTGGAAAGCTCATGAAGATAGAGGGCAAAATGGATGCAGCAAAGTACAGAGAAATCCTGGAGGAAAACCTGCTGAAGTCTGCAAGAGGCCTGGGACTTGGGAAAAAAATTAACCTTCCAGCAGGACAATGACCCCAAACATACAGCCAAAGCCACACTGGAGTGGCTTAAAAACAAAAAGGTCAATGTCCCGGAGTGGCCCAGTCAAATATGTGGAAAGAGTTGAAAATTGCTGTTCACTAAAGGTCCCCATCCAACCTGACAGAGCTTGAGCAGTTTTGCAAAGAATTGGCAAAAATTGTAGTGTCCAGATGTGCAAAGCTGGTAGAGACTTATCCAAATAGACTCATGGCTGTAATTGATGCCAAAATTGCCTGTACCAAATATTGACTCAAGGGGGTGAATGCTTATGCAATCAATTATTTTCTGTTTTATATTTGTAATTAATTTATTACGCATTGTACATTTTATTTTTCACTTTGACATCATGGACTTTTTTTGTGTTGATCAGTGGCAAAAACTCCTAATTAATCCATTTTGATTCCATATTGTAACACAATAAAATGTGGAAAAGTCCAAGGGGGGTGAATACTTTTGAGAGCCACTGTATGTAATAAACTCAGTGAATCCTCTTTTGGTATAAGCTTGCATGGTTCTTGGTAATACTTATTGTTTGACAGACCTCTTCCTTCTCCTCCCACAGATAACCACTCTGCCCCCCCAGACGTGACCACCGGCCTGTCCCAGCGTTCCATACACATTGAGCGGCCCCAGCTGGCGTCGGTGCGGGGGGTCCCTCGGGGCCTCCACAACACCACCATCCTGGAGACTGCGGATGGTGAGTGACCGACACAGTCGTTTTTCTGATCAATAGGTTTTAATACTGAACAGTTTTAACAAAGAAGTCTGTTCATATTGTCATCCCATGAATTTATGAAAAGTTACACAAAATCTATAAACTGTGAAAATCAACATCATTGAAAACAGTGTTATAGCTTATTGGTCCTTCTGCAAGCCTAATATTTCTGCAAGAGGTTTCAATTCTGGCTGTTTTTTGCCTGAGATGATCTTTAGTAACAACGGAGCAGCTCATCTGAGCCTGTAATTGAACTAATTAAATTAATTAATTTAAGAAAATAACACTGACATTGAGATGCTTTAAATAATGAAGACTTGGATCCATCCACATCCCTCAGGGCTGTGGGAGCGACTCACTTCATGTATTGAGTCAGCACCAGTCTATCTGTGCGTGTTTGCTGCTCACTGATCTAAGATATTTTGATACCAGATTGCTTCAATGACTTTCAATTAGTGCCCCAATTTCTAAAAATCAAATTCTACATCAATAGTTAAGTTGCTTTAAAACAAAAGCTCCTCTTTGCAAGTCATTAGTCCATATGTTCTCTATGGACCTGTACATATTAAACCACCAAACAAAGAACCTTAAGCGTCGTCGAAAGATATTATTGTTAGAGGGTCATTTTAAAAAGAAGCTTGTCACAGCTCTGGAATATTACAGTTATCCTAATGAATGTGTTCTTGTTCTTTTGAACCACTTAGAAGTTTAAGCTAAGCAACCCTGTGGCCTCCATACGGCAAAAATAATTCTTTCTAAGTACACTTGGTAACCTGTCCCCTTGCAACACTCTGTCCCTGGTGGATTTAAAAAAATACATCAGTAAGAAATATTACATAGAACAAATGTGGGGCAGAGAGATTGTGTTTAAATATCTGAGTTATAAAAAGTCATCAGGATGTGAGCAATGTAAATGATACAATGATTCTTGCATCTACTCTATAACTAATCCTTCAAATGGATCTGCTCCTTTTTTGTGGTAGTTATAGAGCTTTTATTGTAATCCCTTTGCTCACCTGCCAAGGTCAGTAGCATCTGCTATAGAAGCCTCATGACAGTAATGAAATTGGAAAAAGTCAGTGGTACCCTTGTATTTTGTAATGCCTGGACTGACAGCTTCTTTCAATGGTGTTCTTTCATAGGCTTCCCTCCTCCAATACAAGGGGCTTCCTCTCTGCAAGACGGTATATATGAACCCTTCCTGCAGTATGCCTCTGCAGCGCTCGCTGTATGCTATGCTATATACATGTAGCGCATACTGTAAGTGATCGTTCTGTATGTGCACCGCAATAATAGTGACCCGACGGGTGCAAACTGTGTGCTGGCTAGTGTTGTGTTTGTATTCTCACAAGCTGTTCAGCTCCCACACATATCATTGAAGCAACACCTGTCTAAAAACCCTCTTGTGACAGTATAGCGTCACAGCCCAAGCTGGTTACCGGCAGAAAAGAGACCCACAGGCAGACAACTGCAGTTTAAGTGCTGGTGCGCACGTTTGTTAACAAAAGTACATCAATTAAACTGGGCACAAGGGCCAAAATAAAAGGTTTAAACAAGAGAATATTTAAACAAGAGAATATGTACAGGCAGGCTGGGCATTGGCCTTCACTACAACGTTACAAAACAAAGAATCACAGCACAAACACTCACCCCAAACTCCTCCAACAAACAAAGGATTTTGCTCCTTTTTTTATATATGTGGCCACTCCCCCATTACCATCAATTATCTAAATAAGGAATGGCCACACCTGTTATTGGTGGCAGGGACAGATATAATTCCTGCTGCCCTTACATTCCCCCAAACACACTATTTACAGCAGCAGGGCTTCTGCCCTGCCACACCTCTGCTTCTGACCTCCTTCAGCCAGCTCAGCGGTGCTCCTAGTCAATACAAGGTCTTTATTTACCGCTGCACTTTCCACTTTAAACTGGGTGCCAGTGAGATTTTTACTACAGTATATTGTATTGCCAGGACACCAGGGATAAGAAGGCTCTTCTGCTTTGAACAATTAGAACTACAAACCTGGAGCCTGCATGCTATGGCTTCTGTGGAGGCCACCATTTTGAATAGTTTTTCAGTACTGGACAGATTGAGCTAGTCAGAATACCAGGGCTAATACCTTGGAGCTTGTGTACCTGCAGAGTGCCTGCAATTGAGAGAGCTTTCATTGAGTGCTCCTTCAACTTGCTAATCAGATTACCTGCATACCTGGATCTCACAGGGAGGCCTTTTAGAAGCTGCACTGGTGAAATGAGGCGAGGGATTGGACTGTGCTGTCTGTCTGTCGTCTGTTTGTCTGATCAGCTAGCTGCTAATATTCCAGGCATTGAGTCATACAGTGTAAAATCTGTGTAGATTAACCAGTAGCAGATTTCATTAGGCCCCTTAGAAAGGTTGCAATGGTCATAATTGTAATGATAAACGATAGGCAGCACTGAAGACATAAACATCTACAGATCGCAGGATCGAATCCAGGCTGTGCCATAGCCGACCGTGACCGATGGTTCCTAGTGGCCGCCGCACAATTGGCCAAGTGCCGTCCGGGTAGGGAGGGCTTAGGTCGGCAGGGCAATCGACGGTTCACCGCTCACCAGGGCGCCTGCGGGTTTGCAGTGGAGCCGTTCAGATCTGAGTTTTCTCTGGCACTATGGGCCTGGTGGCCTCGCTGTGGATTCGCAGCATGAAAAATGTCGGAATGGCAGGAGCACATTTCAGAGAATGCGTGTTTCAGCCTCTGTTTCCCAAGTCGCCAGGTGAACCGGGATAAAAAATAATAATTGGGCATTCCAAACCGGCGACTATATTAAAAAATAAATAAATAATGATACAAAGAGTATAACAGAACGGGTTCCAATTGAGCTGCTCCATTGAATAGAATAACACAACGGGTTCCAATTGAGCTGCTTCATTGACCTTCAGACTCTAAATCTGAGTTTAATGTATTAAACGCTTAAAACTTCTGTATAAACGGTCATTACTGTTTAAACTGTCAGACACATATTTAATGTAAAAGGCGATTGGATTTAGTGGTTATAGTCATCTGTAACAGGATGGCGTGTGCGGTGACGTCATACCCGGAAGAAACACTCAGTACTGCCAGGTGAAATGTGAATTGTGTTGTTGTGGAGTTTAATCAATAAACAGAAAATAAAAGTCTGAACGAAAAACACTTTGTAAAGTAAAACGGCCCAGTAGCCAAAACGAAAAGACAGACAGCGAAACGGTGGACGAACAAACAAGTATCGTGCTGTAAAGCCAGCACGTAGCAATCGTTAAAGCTTTAAATTATTCTCCTCTCTCACCCGTTCTCCACTCACGAGCACACAACCCCGAGTGAGTGAAAACATGCTGCTTTTGTGCAGCTGTACCGAGACTCGATTGCTAATCAATCATCCAGTTGGAGTCTCGGTACAACTGCATGTGAATTAATCTAGTGTAATTTTCGTGCTCACATATTACGTTTTACCTGCACATGAAGTGCTGTGCAATCCTCGTGCCTAAATACAAATATACATTTTAAACACTCATGCCAATAACCCGTATTATATCCTGTGTACCAACTACAATACACCAACATTAACACACCACAGACAACATATAACACAGAAATACACATAGGGGCGGGGCAACATTGCCACATGTCCCCCCCCCCCTTTTTTGTGTAGCACACATGGCCTCAATGGCCACCTCCCCCCTTAAAATTCCAAAAGTCCTGGTCGAAGTCTTGGGCCGGGAAGGGAGGCTTCACTGGACCCATGGCTGAAAATGCTGTCAGCTCCCCTGCCGGTAGTGGCACGGGTGATAGCATTGTGGTCCACTCCTGCAGCGGAAAGGCTGCTGAGGAAGGTGGTCTCCTGACCTTTCCCCCCTTTTTCTCAGCTGGCAGCTCCCTCCTGTGGGACTCCAGCCACAAGAACTCCTGCAGTGAAATTGCTGCAGGGGGAGATGGTGTCCTGACCTCTCCCCCCTTCTTCATAGCCGGCAGCTCCCTCTGGTGGGGCTCTGGCCACACTGAGCTCTGCGGCCAAGCAGAGCTGACGATGACCCCTGGCGAAGCAGAGCTGGCAACCCCAGGCGAAGGAAGCAGCGGACCCTCAGGAGGCAAACTCGGGAGGGGAGCCCCTGGCCATAGAAGCGGCAGCGGGAGCTCCGCTTCTCCCTCGTACCCTGCAACCAGTGGCTCCAGAGGCGATGCAGAGCAGCAGGCAACCCCAGGCAATGCAGAGCAGCAGGCAATCCCAGGATATACAGAGCAGCAGGCAACCCCGGGCCATGCGGAGCAGCAGGCATCCTTGGGCCATGCGGAGCAGCAGGCATCCTTGGGCGATGACATGCAGGGAGTCAGGGTTTGCAGGTTTTGGCCCTCTTTCCGGCCACTGCTGCCAGGCGGTTCTTCCCCGTGCTTCTCTCAGCAGCCTATGCAGGGGCTGCTGAGGACCGCCAGCATCACTTCCTAGTCCTTCCTGTAGTGGTCGAGGGGGAAGCTGCAGGCAGTCTCCCTCTTGTGGTGAAGGTGGGAGTAGTAAGCAGTCTTCCCACATTTGCTGGAGGCGGAACCAGCAGGTATTAACCCTCTGCTGGTGGAGGTGGCGGAGGCAGAGGCAGCTCCTGCTGCTCTGCTCCTCCTGGGTGCAGCAGTAGTCTCCTGGCGACCAGCATGTAGCTCGTGACCTGGAGCGAAACTCAGCTGTAGTCTCACATCAGAGCACCGTGTAGTCACCTGGAGGTGGAGGTGGGAGCAGCGTGTAGTCTCCTGCCGACGGAGGTGGGAGTAGCGTGTAGTTTTGCCCTGCTGCAGGGGACTGGCGTGGCACTCCCACACTTGCAGGTGGAGATGGGGACAGCAGGCATTCTTCTTCTGCTGGTGGTGATGGGGTCAGCAGGCTTTCTTCCCCTGCTGATGGAGATGGGGACAGCAGACATGCTTCCCCTGCTGGTGGAGATGGTGACAGTAGGCATTCTTCCCCTGCTGGTGGAGATGGGGACAGCAGGCATTCTTCCCCTGCTGGTGGAGATGGGGACAGTAGGCATACTTCCCCTGCTGGTGGAGATGGGGACAGCAGGCATTCTTCCCGTGCTCACAGTACCCCCCGTCTAGGCGCTGGACGCTCGCGATCCCCCTGCCTGGGCACTGGCAAGCTGGCATAGGGGCACTCCGACCAGTCGTGTCCCCCTTCCTCACATCGCCTGCACCAGCTCGTGGCACCTTGGAGCAGTCCCTCCAGTGGTGATCCTCCTTTCCTCGCCAGATGCACCAGGAGAACAGGTTCTCTGGCTCATCTGGCCGCTGTTGCTGTTGCTGCTGGGGAGGTGGGAGCCGCAGTGTACCACCCCCTGCCGGTTGTGGCAACCCCTACTCCTCCCTCTCCTGATGGACAGGGCAACGGGCCATGTAGTGTTCACTGCCACAGATGGGGTATAGTTGGGGTAGGTGTCCGAGGGGGTACCAGGGACAGTTCGTGCTGGAATGCCCTGGCTCAGCATAGCAGTAACACCTGGGCTGCTGTTCCTCCAGCTGGTGTTGTGGCTGCTGCCTTCTGCTGTTCCTTCCCATTTTTTCCTTTTTTTTCCTGCAAAATGAATTTGTATCCCTGGTTTGACAATAGGAGGCGCTGTTTTCCCGGTTCTGACATCATATGTAACAGGATGGTGTGTGTGGTGACGTCTGACCCGGAAGAAATGCTCAGTACTGCCAGGTGAAATGTGAATTGCGCTGTTGCTTAGTTTAAACAATAAACAGAAAATAAAAGTGTACGTGTGTGTACTTTATATACAGGCTTCTTTACAAGGGCTGCTCCCAGCAATTCAGTACCTGCCCTGGCCATCACTTTGTAATCTGTAATCTAGAAATATCCACCAATACGCAGTTTGATTTCAGAATGAAACACCTTGTGCACAATGTGCAGTAACTGTAAGTGAGAAGTTTATTATAGAAGCACAATGCAAAATTATCAGCAGTGGAACGGAGGATTAGCTGGAGTCCCACAATAACACAAGATTGTTCAAGTTTTGTCACTAAACAACAATACTTCATGTCACATTTGTGATAACAGTACATTAAATAATAATAATAAAACAGTGCATTAAACTGTGTCTCTCAGTCTGTGATTTTGATGTAGTTGAAATGAATTGAGTAGAGTTGAAACGAATTGAATTGAAATTGAATTAAATGCTATCTTCCTCCTCTTCTTTCGCCTTGTTTCCAGGTGTCCCAGTGAATAGCCGCGTCTCCTCCAAGATCCAGCAGCTGCTCAACACCTTGAAGAGACCCAAGCGACCCCCGCTGAGGGAGTTCTTCTTGGACGACTTCGAGGAGCTGCTGGACGGTAGGGCTCTGTACAATACACCCCAATACATCAATCTGCATACAGAGGATTTAGCAAAGTGTGACAAAGCCAAGTGAAAGTATGGTAAAGCATAAGTAAGCATTGTAAAGAATAGCAAGGGATGGTAAACCATATTAATAAATATGAAAAACCGGGGTAAACTTCTGTAACGGTCTTTACACAACTAACAGGAATAATCTCATGTTGTACGAATGTCAGACACCTCACTGCTCACGCAGACACACAGCAAATCACCATGAAATTAGTAAACTTTTATACTTTGCATGGCTTTCAAATCAACTGTAATTATTACAAGGAGCCAGTTTAAACCCTGCCCCCTCACCCCAGTCAAGCGCAGTGCAAACCCTGCCTCCTTATCCTCGCCCTGTGGTGGTTGTGAATCCCGGCTATGTAACCCTTTTCACTGGTATTTTGCAATTTGTTCTATGTTGTAAATAAACAGTGAGATGGTAAATAAGAGTGATCCACCACCCTATTTCTTTTCACGGATTACGCATTTCAACAAAATCTTTACAAAGTCATGTATGAGACACTTAGAGGTAAAACTATAAAATGAAGCAGCCAAACCTATCAGCTAATGGCTACATGAGTGTAGACTTGACTTCCAGGGGAGAAATTTCTAAATGTTTTTATTTTAAATAAGTAATTGATAAGAGGTTCCATCTTTAACCACCGTGGTTGTCAGGAAGCGACTGGGTTTTGTAAATAAGTAAATTCCAAAAATACATTAATGCTCAAACACATAAATACCTAAACACATGCATGAGGCTGACGTCAGGGCTCTGTGGGAAACAAGACCGACTCACCTCTTAAAGCATCTGTTTCCTTTTCCTTCCTTCCAATGCAATAATCGGCACATGTAGCTATTTTAAAACAATGATGCAATTGCTATACATACAGTATCATTTGGTACTGTCACTGCAGTCAAGGAAATAACTGATGCAGCCTGATGATAAAACACCCTTTCAGGAGGTCAGTCTGTATTAAAAGCTTCACGTGTCGCTTACCCAAACTAAACTAAGAGCGTTTTCACTCAGCTTGTAGTGTGTGTCATGCTTCATTGAACAGCAACAGATATCACCGTTATTTTCAGCAAAGCCTAATGCGTCAGTGTGAGAAAGAGGTGTCTGCAAATGTAACAGGCAGTGTTGTGTGATACACCGCCATTCCGGATTGTGACCCTTGTTAGGGAGACCAGGTTTAAAGCTCTATAACCACTGATTGAGCCCAGCTCTTTTGTATTGCAGTGTGAAGGGTTGATTGTTCGCTCCCAGCCCCTCACTCTGTTGTGCCGGGTTGTCTTCTTTAAGGGGAGGCAGTTATCATGCCACCTAACTAACATTATTCCCTCTTCAGATCCGCTCCATTGAGTATATCTTTGCCTGGTCAGCAAGACCCAGTTCCCAAGAGGTTTTGAAGATTGTGCATTTGTGGTGTACAAACACATGAGCATATCTGATCTGAGGTAGTTGAAGAAGGTTGAATTTCAGTCAGCATATTGCCCATTAGCATTGAGTACCCGTTAGCA
Source organism: Polyodon spathula (assembly GCF_017654505.1). Classification (NCBI taxonomy): domain Eukaryota; kingdom Metazoa; phylum Chordata; class Actinopteri; order Acipenseriformes; family Polyodontidae; genus Polyodon; species Polyodon spathula. The sequence goes on from NC_054543.1 coordinate 23,444,912, forward strand.
TTGAGCCTGTGTCAATTTCAATGTTATTCCCCTGTGTTGATTTTGATTGGGGTGTAAACAGAAAGATTCGTGGTCCATTTGTCCAGACTGTCTCCATCACTGAATCCTGCAGTGTGTCGCGGGACTGAGCTGGAGAAGATGGGGAAAAGAAGACAGTCTTCAAGTAATCAACAGTTAAGATATCTCTGTTGACAAAAGATATTCCCCAGATACTTGCTGCTGTCTATTCAATTGATCTAAACTTTGTTGGATCTAAACCCAGCTGCTGTTTGAATTATTAAAACAAAGGGGGCTTTGAGAACATAGTCTCTCTAGTGCATCTTCACTGGCTTGGCCCTAATTTAATATTGAAATGGTGTTGCTGCTGCATTTAGGTTTGTTTAGATCAAATAGAGAACAGGTTATCCAATTGCAATGAAACTAGGTCTGGAAATCTGGGGCTTCAAGTAGGGCTCTGTAACTAAGCACTGTATCTGGGTTGAAGTGGCCTCATTTCTTTATGGTACCATATGATAATCCTGATATGTGTGTTTCTGGAAAAAGGGTTCACTTTACTGTGTGTCTGTCTGTGTTGCAGTCCAGCAGCCAGACCCTAACCAGCCCAAGCCTGAGGGGCCGGCCATGTCCCCGCTGGCAGGGGAGCCCCCCGGGGTCGTGACGAACTGGCCCCCCTCCCTCCTGGCTGCCATGCAGCGTTGGGGAACCACTCAGCCCAAAACCCCCTGTCTCACCTCGCTGGACAACTCCGGGAAACCAGTCTACACCCTCACATATGGTGAGCAGACCACAACAGAGATGTCACTGTGTGCTAGAACCGCAGTGAACATAGAGCTGTCACTGTAAACACACCACAAGAACGTCTCCACAAGAAGAGTCTTGATCTTTTATTATTAATTTAAAAAAAAAGTTTTCTTTATTTTTTTCTGTTTGAACGGAGATGACTTGTGTAATATGGGCTAAAATGCTTGTGACTGCAGTGCTTGATTGGCCTTCTTCATTTTATAGTCAACATTAGAAGCATCCCTTGTAACTCTTTCTCTCTCTCTCTCTCTGTCTCTATCTATCTTTCTGTCTCTCTCTCTCACACTCTCTGTGTCTCTGTCTTTCTCTCTCCGTCCTTGCGCAGGTAAGCTGTGGAGCCGCAGTGTGAAACTGGCGTACACTCTTTTGAACAAGCTGAGCACCAAGAACGAACCCCTGCTGAGGCCAGGAGACCGGGTACGTACGGGGCGGTTCTGCCACCTCTCCCAGTATATATAGCATTGAGGTGTGTATCGTGATACAGGGTGAGATCGCCTACCTAAAAAATACATTGGGGTCTATTATCTTTTGTGGCAAAGTGGTTTGCAGTGTGCAGGTGTAGAGTTGATGTGATTACGAAACAGAAGACAGACAACAAAGTTCATGATCCAAACGGTGGTTAATGTTTGTAATCCCAGTCTGGCAACCACAAAGAATAATCTCAGGCAATGTGTATTGCACTGTTTCAAGCAAATGGTTACAGTCTCGAAATAATAAACACAGTGTAACACACACAAAGACACACACACGATCACAAGTCCAGAGTGAGTACTAACGTGAAGTGGTTAAATACAATTTATTTCTGTACAGTTGTTAAGTGTTGTCCGGGTTGTTGCTGGCCTTAAGCGACAGCTCCCAGTACGTGCGGTACGTGTTAGCTGTCTAATAAACAAACAAGTGTATAATTAGACATGACAAAACAAACACTAAACACTCACAGTACAATTTCTGTTCTCCTTTAGCGGGTTGCTTTTAACCATAACAAAGGAACAGATCGCCTAGCCATGTCCCCTTTTGTACCCTCAGTCACGCCCCCTTGGTTAGTGTGTGCAACCATTGTAAACTTTTATAAGGCTAAAACAGCGAGTAATCTACGGTAAATACCACAACTGTTTCAAAAGCAGACATCAGACAGTGCACATTAGTCTCTTTATTTCTGTCTGTAAAATGTAAAATAAAAAAAATAAAAAACGGGAAGATTTAGTCATTTGAATGACAGTACTAGTTTAGATTAGAGTTCACACTTTAGATCAATTGAATAGACCACATTAATTAACTCAGCATTTGAGAAAATCTCAAAATCTCCAAGTGATTGCACACTTCATAAACAGGGAATTAAACAGCCAAGATAAAAATCCTGTTGAAGTATCATTTGAAGCCATAGGCGCCCATAATCTCTAATCAGAAAACAGCAAATCTGCATTCTCCACTTGACAACTGATTCACACCATCTCAGGAAGAGGGCAAACGCAGGCGAGACAGGGATACAGTTAGGCTGTCATTCACAGGCTGCTTGTTTAGGACAAGCTTTTAAAAATAAATTTCCTCACCTCGCATCTCTGTATTTATTGTTAAGGTGGGTTTTCAACTCAAACAGTGGTGCAATTCAAAGAAAACCTCATTCAGGTAATGTCCCAAAATCTTTTCAAAGGCTAGTAAGTCACACACATGAAAAAAAGAATTTGAAAAGCATTTGATTGGAATACAGATATAGGGACAATGTATTATTTTGGCTATATTCAAACCGAAGCATGAATGAATTCAAAGCCACTGTTTTAGAAAAGAGTTGAAGAGAACTCAGAGTGAAAATCTATTAGAAATCCAATTACCAGACTTTGTGTCTTTTATCAGTGTTCCTTTCAGTGGCTACCTTTCTGGTGTATAGTAATGTAAATTTGCAGTCCTGTTCAACCAGAGGGACGCTTATACGCAGAGATGGGTGCACAGGCTTCTGTATGAAGAGCAGTAACAGCGAGCACACAAGTGGAGCCCATGGGTCAGTCTGCCTGATTGTACTGAATGTGTTTCTCTGTCCAGGTTGCGCTCGTTTTCCCGAACAATGACCCGGTCATGTTCATGGTTGCGTTCTATGGCTGTCTGCTTGTGGAGCTGGTCCCAGTTCCCATTGAAGTGCCGCTGACTCGGAAGGTAATCCTCCTTTCTTAATGTGTCCTACACTGTTTCGTACACAGTTTGGCAGGGCAGAGAGAGAGTTTGAATTGATTACCTTTTTTTTAATTGAATGTGTGATATGTTGAATTGGTGCTCCCTTTTATAATACATTCTTAGTATTTTTTGTAATGTTCCGAGCTGTAAAAGTGTCTGAAAGTGTCTGTAACAGCCCTGGCATGACTTCACCCCCCTTACAACCTAAACATTTTGGGTGACACATAGGGAGTTCTGTACGATTCCCCAAAAAAACCTTTTACCTCGAAACTCAAAAGCTAAAGGCTTTCCAAGACTTGGCTCATTGACTATAATTCTGTATGTTCACTTCCTGTGCTCCACATAGGAAGTGGGATCCTGACCTGCTGCACTGGAAGGAAGTGATCTGACACATATGCATCAGTGTTGTGCTCTTGCTCCTTTGCCAGTGTCCTTGTCACAATTCCGCAAAGTCCCTGCTCTGTGCTGTGCTGCGCTGGTGTGTACACAGTATTGTGTTTCATCATCGTTACAGCAGAGCTAAGCAGTGCAGAATGAGCTCCAGCTATCGGCACTGCAGCAGAGAGCGCTCTGAGAAATCACAGCAGCCTCACAATCTGAAAAACCGCTGCAATGTGCTGTCGATGCACACTAGCTGCAGGCTGGCTGTACACCATTAATCAAAGCAGACCTCTCCCTTGAAGCTCGCACACAGTCCTGGGTTTCAGAACTCCCCCACTCGAAGTCCATTATTGAAATTGTCAGGTTCCAGGAGTTTGAGCAGGATTAGAAACTAGCTCTAGCTCTGCTGTGTGTTTTACAGGGGTAAATGCAATACAGTACCATGGTAAATTAGACACCTTTTAGCTGTCCTTTATTGAAACATCATGAAGCCTGTTATAATTGTGAAACAAGTCGTTGCAGGGTCTTTGCTACTCAAGGTGATAATTGGTCATTCTTTGCTTCTGACCAGCAACTGATCAAATGTAGCTGGGGTATAGATACTGTGTCCAAGCTAAAGAAATTCCAAAGAAATGGGTGTCAATCATACCTGATGATTGTTGACTTTGGATATTTCCGCCCCACTCAATCACAGCGTGTCCTCTGTCCGGCTGGTCAGTAACAGAAAGTGGCAAAACCTGTTGTATAATTAACAGGTTTCATAGTACACCAATGAAGAACCCCAGTCAAATACATACTCTAAAAGGTGAGTGATTTATTTCAGTATGTTGTGAGCCCGTAAGAAATAAACGTTAAAAAAGAAGCAAGCCTAATGATAAGGTTAGATAACACGTTTTCATGCTGTTCACAAGTTTCTCTGTGAAAAGGAAGGGTACAGACTGTCGTCAGACTCGTTCCTGAGCTGTATCGCGAGGTGTTACCTGCAATGTTTTGTTTGCAGGATGCAGGGAGCCAGCAGATCGGATTCCTGCTGGGTAGCTGCGGGGTCAATCTGGCTCTCACCACTGACGCCTGCCAGAAGGGCCTGCCCAAAGCACAGACCGGGGAGGTGGTGACATTCAAAGGTGAGAGAATCACAGACTAACAGGGAGAGAGGAAAGAGAACCACAGACCAACAGGCAGTGTATAGGTAACAAGCTCCGGTGTGTCTTATTAAACTCCTAGTAAAACCAAGAATGGTTCAAAGGAAAGTCTCATTTCCACCCCTGAGGTAGGAATGTGAGGGGAGCAGTGAGAGGGGGGTCCCTCACTCTGCTCCTGCTTGTTTTCACCCCTGAATTAGGAATGCAAGTGGAGCAGTTAGAGGGGGGTGCCTCATTCTGCTCCTGCTTGTTTGTTTCCAGGTTGGCCTCGTCTACTGTGGTTCGTGACAGATGGGAAGCACTTAGCGAAGCCCCCGAAAGACTGGCACCCCCTAGTTCGAGACGCCAGCAACGACATTGCTTACATAGAGGTAGGTCTGGGACTGGCATCACTACATAGAGATAGAGCTGAGACTGGCATCACTACATAGAGGTAGAGCTGGGACTGGCATCACTACATAGAGGTAGAGCTGGGACTGGCATCACTACATAGAGATAGAGCTGGGACTGGCATCACTACATAGAGGTAGAGATGGGACTGGTATCACTACATAGAGGTAGAGCTGGGACTGGCATCACTACATAGGGGTAGAGCTGGGACATGGCTGCCTGGCTCAACTGAGCGTGCAAGGCGGGGGGTCCGTTTTCTAACATGTCTGTAACCCAGAACAGCTCAGATGGATTGCAAACACCGTCAAATAAGTGAAGGAATGTGAAAAAAACGTATTTTTTTTTTTTTTAAATAGAATAGGAGTTCATTAAAGACCGGGGTGAACGCCCCTCCCACCCTGGGTTTCCTGAGCAAGTCTTTATTCAGAGCACACCTTCTGAACGGCAATAAAACCAGCTCAGTCTTGTTACTAAACTACAGTGCAGAAAGACGCCTGAATGTCACTCTAACATTGTCACAGACAGTGAATCTGCAGAACCAATAATTAATTCAGCAGGGAATTTAACACTGTTACTGACCTATAAAACTGGCGGTGGTCCAGCTCCACTGTATCTGGGTGATCCGTTTTGTTGTAGGTCATTTCGTGTATGTTTCAAAGTGTTTGGTGGCTGTCTCTAATCAAGTTCAGAGTGTATTTCACACGCATGATGATGTGTCAGGGGTGTGTCATACAAAGATATGCCTTTGATTTGATTAGTGGTAGCCACTGAACACTTATTATAAGTCATTAAATAGAAGTGAAAACAGACAAAATCCAGATATTAGCGTACGTAATCTTTTTTTATAGAACTGTTGTGGTTTAAACTTTTCAAATGCTTTGTCATTTATATTCTGAGTGTGAGATCCACACTGTCAGTGAAATTCGAATTGTAGTTACTGCCACTAGGTACCGATAGGGATGTGACTCTCAATGAATGCCGGTGGCTCTAGTTGTGAGTTTGGCGGTGGTGTGGAAGGGGGGTGAATGTTCCTGACAGCGTGGTTTTGTTTTTGCTCATTCAGTACAAGACCAGCAAGGAGGACAGTACCATGGGCATCACCGTGTCTCACGCCGCCATGCTGGCACACTGCCACGCCCTGACGCAGGCCTGTGGCTATACAGAGGGTGAGTCACTCGCAAGCGAGACCATGCCGTTCACCTCTCACCTGACATGGGTGAGGTCACGTGACTAAGTTACTTATAGACACCGTACACTTTGACAAATTGAATATATGGTATTGTCTTAATGTTTGGTACACAAGCCATGCTATCTGATATGATGATGTACCCCTTAGCTGCCAGGCGAGTTGTTTTTGTTTCTAGTTCTCTGTTGCTGTTTAGGCTTGGATTGTGTTTACTGGCCTTACTCTATAATGTCCCTTTTCAGGAAGAGGGGAAAAGATGAATTTCTGAGGTTTGATTTGGGGGAAAAAAGCACCAGGGCTGTGAATTTCTGTCCTCTCTGAAACAGTTTTTTATAAAGAGATTTTCCATTTGCTAACTCAGATTTGCCACTGTTGCACACCCCCTAGTGGTCACTTATAAAACCACTGCCTCACTCGAGAATTTAGCTTTTTCAGTGATTTAAAAAGGACATTAGTCGGTAAGCCTGGTAAAGAATGATCCTATTAAACAGGTGAGAAATTAAATATTAAGTAAAAATATAATTGTATACAGCTGCCCTTTAAGAATGCTTGAAATAGAACTGCACAAACTGATCATTTGTTTATTCAGATAGAGCTCCAAGTGAAACAAGAGAAGAAACAGGTGCTTGGGTTTGTGTGACCCCTCACCTGATTTCTGTGGAGTTCTCAATCTGAGGAATCCAGTAATCTCTTGGTGCAGCACTAATTTGAGCACGTACTGCCTCTGTAACCAGAGTCTTTATCTCCCCGATTTCAGCTGAAACCATTACTAATGTGCTGGACTTCAAGAGGGATGCGGGTCTGTGGCACGGGGTTCTGACGGTGAGCAGGAGGGCTTCACCAGGGATACGCAGGGACCCGTAGAGCTCCAGCTGTGGGAATGGTTTGGCATTTAAAAAAGGGGGCTGAGCTAATGCAGCGATTCCATCATTCTGCCATTCACGCTATACTGTTGTTCTCAAACATGTAGTTTTGAAGAAGCATTTTCATTTTCAAAATCTGGCTCGCATGTTTCTATTTTTAAATAAGTTTTCTAATTTCATTTCAGTTTTTAGGGTCTTTATTCAATAAGTGGGGGATTTGTTTGCACTAATCGGCTCTGACTGTCTGTCTGTCTCACTCTACATGGGGAACATAACTCTCTTAAATTTGCACCAAACTTATTATACGCTCCTAGTCTGCTATAGGCATATCAGATTGCATTTGACTGTAATCCCATAAACTTGTGATTTATTTATTAAACTTGTAATAAATGATATATTGTGTAAATGCAGCTGTTATAAACCATCCATGTCGGGTACTGTATGATTACAAGGACCCTGTGTATGTGCCTCTGTGTAAAGTGCTGTGGATTGAATTTGGCTGCACAGTAGAAACTCTGTAGTGTGTTTGTTGGTCTCAGTTTGTACAGCACTGGTTGATAGTACAAGGTTTTCAGTTTCAGAAGCACTGGTTCATAGTGTAAGATGTCTCAGTTTGTGTGGCACTGGTTGGTAGTGTAAGGTGTCTCAGTCTCTTGTCGTTCTCTCGCTGCGACAGAGTGTTATGAACAGGATGCACGTGATCAGTATCCCCTACTCCCTGATGAAGGTCAATCCCTTGTCCTGGATACAGAAAGTGCACTCCTACAAAGGTAAGCCTCCTCACAGGAGATCACATTTAACCCTCCTTACCTCTGCATCACCAAGCAGGTACTACTTACCTTAGAAAGGTTCACCACAGTCATTTTACAGTTTTACCATGCTTTTCCCATGGTTATACTGTGCATTTACCACAGTTTGTGGTTATACTGTGCAATGGGAAATGTTTATAAAGGTCTCAAATGTGCAGTTTTGAAAGACACATGTGCTCTAGCACACACATATTTTTTATTTTAAAACATGACATCTGGTTCTGCTTTAGGTTAAAGGAAGCTCTGTTTCTATGCCTTATTCACAGGTTATCTGTTTGCACTTCTATGGTAGATGCATCCTATGTAACCATGGGAAAAGCATGATGGGAAAACTGCGAAATGACTGTGCAAACTCACATTGTGAGCTGTGAGAGTGTGCCCCTTACTGAATGTGTTTCTCCCGCAGCACGAGTGGCGGTTGTGAAGTCACGGGACATGCACTGGTCCCTCCTGTCGCAGAGAGACCAGCGGGATGTCAACCTCAGCTCCTTGCGCATGCTGATCGTAGCCGACGGGGCCAATCCCTGTGAGTGCCACTTCGGCAGAGTCTCCACTCACACTCGTTCAGAGACTGCAGTGTAGAGATGCTTACTATATAAAACCACACGCGTTGGGGTCAGCATGTCACTATGTACTTTAAAACATTTAGAAAGGTTAGCTGTAGCACCCGTATAGCACGTTGCATGCAACACTGACAATGTCCTTTAATGGAGTGCTGACCAAGTCTGGGTCCCTTCAGGTTAAAAGTGACTGTTGCTTCTTGGCAATCGGTCACACCATTTTTTTTTTTTTTTTTATTCTATACCTTGTGGATCTCTTATACCCCAAATTCATTGAAAAAGAAATACGCGAAAGTGTTAAACAAGCAGGTGTTTTTGTCCCTCCAGAAGAAAATGAAAGAACTTGACTCATGTCTCATGTCTAATTGCCCCCTGTCTCGTGCCCTCTTTTGTCTGCAGGGTCGATCTCGTCGTGTGACGCCTTCCTGAACGTGTTCCAGGCGCGCGGGCTGCGCCCCGAGGTCATCTGCCCCTGCGCCAGCTCCTCAGAGGCTCTCACTGTTGCCATCCGCAGGTACAGTGCCACACTGCAGGCTCCAACGTTACCAGGGCCATAGTGGAGATGCAGGCTAGCAGAGACCCACTGGAGTTCCACGGGGAGTGGGGCTCTGTTCAGTCTAGAGCAGGGGTTCTCAAACTTGGTCCTGGGGACCCCTGTGTCTGCAGGTTTACATTCCAACTCAGCTCTCAATTATTTAACTAGACCTTAATTGAACTGATAATTTACTTAATTAGAACTTTTTATTTATTTTCAGCTAATAAGCAGTTGCAGAGTTCAAGTTATTTATACAATGTTATAGCTAACATGAAATCTGCAACTGTTTAAGAGCTGAAAACATTTAAAAGGTCTGATTAAGCAAATTATCATTTCAATTAAGAGTCTAGTTAAGTAATTGAGACCTGAGTTAGAATGAAAACCAGCAGACACGGGGTCCTCAGGTCCAGGGTTGGAAACCACTGCTCTAGAGGACAGGAAAGGCACCTGAGCAGTTTATTACCTTATTTGGGCAGCTTTCCTAGATTCATTCATCATTTATGACCAAAAAAAAAAATTCTGGTCATGCGAATAAATGTAATTTCTAAACCATTTTTCATCGTATTTTCCGATTTATTCAGATCAAGCTCTCTACAGGTGAGGGTCATTGGTGTTGATTGGGCTAATTTACCATTCAAACTGAAACAAGTGAAGAGGCAACATCTTGGATTGGTGTGGATCGCTGTTCTCCACAGAGTCTAAAAAAAGTAGCATTCATCACAAACCCAAGCAGCTGTTTCTTCACGTTTCACATAGAATGGTAAATTAGTCCAGTCAACACCAATGACCCTTATCTGATTGTCAGCACCTGACTTCTGTGGAGAGCTGATCTGAATAATCGGTTTGTGCAGCACTAGTTAAGGGTCAGATTTATCTTAATTGCCTTTCTGTGAAAGGAAATTAAAGTAAAGGTGTGCTTCAGTTGCTAGTTGCTAGTTTTGTAATACTGCTTCCTTGTTTCATGTAGACCCCCAGAGATGGGCGTGCCACCCCCAGGGAAGGCAGTGCTCTCGATGACCGGGCTGAGTCACAGCGTGATACGCGTGGACAGTGAGGAGAAGCTCTCTGTGCTGACGGTGCAGGACGTGGGCCAGGTCATGCCAGGGGGTCAGTGAGCCACTCTCTGCACAACACTAACGATACGACACCTGTCACGATACGATGCGTATCACGAAGCGTGTTCAGACTGTCACGACGCGATGTGTATCATGATACATATGATGGTCCTGACTGACTACTTGTGTGATGCTTAATAAGATCGAATGGTCATTTAAGTATGGAGCATTTTGTTAAAAGACACAAATTAAATGAGAGAGGGAGAGTATGTATGTATTCATACCTACCAACTATAAAACCCACTTATTCTTTATCAAATGAGCTGTTGTGTTCTTTAGGTCTTGATACAAACAATACATTCCTCTATTACGATATGATATATCATGTAAAGAAAGTATCCTGTTCATCAATTCACGATGACTAGTTACACTCCTAGGTTTTAGTACTTCTTTATCTTTTGATTTTAGTGTTTAAAGCTGTGGATCTGTGGTACTCGCTTGTGTCTCTTTCAGTGCATTCCAAACCAGGACTGCATTCCAAACAGATTGTTTAAACACCTGCAGTGGATTTAATTTAAAAGACATATTAGCAGGAGGGCTCTGGACTGTTTTTAATTGTACAGTGAGCTGAACTGGCTGGATCAGGGTCCTCGAGCCACAAGCAAGGAGCGCTGTTGTAGCACAACTAATCGGACAACCCTACTGGAACACTGCTGTAGCTGTACTGCATAGATTGGGTACAGCTCATTATGATGCTATACAAGGCCAATGGATTTACTCCAGTCGTCAGTTAAGATGTAAATGACATCTCAGGAGTGCTTAATCTTGATTCAATTAATCATTAATTCATGGATTAGTGTACCTGGCCATGTTAGGAGCCTCACAGAGCTAGCTACAGTAGCAGGTGCTGTCCTTGATAATTGCTAGCAGACCAGGGCTCAGTTACAATTGCAGGAGAATTGTTTGCTGCAGTAATTACAATTATAATTACATTTACACTAAAGTAACAAAAACAACTAGACACGTTTAACATGTTTACTCTATTTATTTTGAACAACCAAGCAATAATACAGGTACAAATACACAAACCTACTGTAACTTTTATTAATTTCAAATAAATGGGATCACTAAAAGCTTTTGAAAATACAAGACTAAGGATCATACAACAAATCATGCGGATTTCAACTGTAATCGATTAATTATATAGTATGTTGTAATTAATTATGAATTGCACAATTATAATTGATATTGACCCCTGGTCTAGTTGCTGGATTAAAGCACTACCGTTTGTATTTGTTTTGTGAGGCAAATGACTCTAATGATAAATACGGATTACAAGTTGTTTTTTGCAGTGTATATAGCATTATGTATAATAATGCACAGGAATCCTTTGTTGTATGTGAAGGCTGTTACAGAGGTGGAAATAAGACTCCTTACATAGCAGATTCATCCATTCCAAATTTTGCTATGAGCTTGATTAGCCACAGTGTGTAGGAAACAAGCTTGGATGTGTCTTATTAGACATAGTAAAACTAAAAATCAAACTGTTATGCAATGGGAGTCTTATTTCCATCCCTGCTATTTGTTGTGAGGAGTCCAGATGTTTGTTTGTTTTTGGGATCCTTGCTTGAAAAACAAAAGTGTTCCCTGTGACCCAGCCCTTGCCAATGCTCCGTTAGGGGAGCGTTTTCTCACTGACCCCTGTGCCCTGTTTCCCCCTAGCTCTGGTGTGCGTGGTGAGGGTGGAGGGCACCCCATACCTGTGTAAGACGGACGAGGTGGGAGAGATCTGTGTCGGCTCCAACACCACTGGCATCGCCTACTACGGACTGCCGGGCATCACCAAGAACATCTTTGAGGTGAGAGCAGGAAGCCTGGGGCAGGGGGAAATGCAGGGATGGAAATGAGGCTCCCATTCCATAGTAGTTTCACCCATTCCAGGTTTTGGTACATGCTTGATTTAGTCATAGTGTATCGGTAACAAGCTCGGGTGAGTTTTATTAAACTCCCTTAAAACCAAAAATGGATCAAACTGCTATGCAATGTGAGTCTTATTCTCATCCCTGTAAGGATTGGTTTGGTCATGGGAATGAAGTTTCTTCATTGAGGAAACTCTAAACTGGGAATTTGACACTATAAATGTATTAAATATATAGCAACTGTGTTTAATTTGTTTCACAAACCCTGATTAGTACTAATCTTGTTTAATGTTGGCTTAGTTGTCCAAGAGTAGTGACACCAGCCTCAGATGTCCTAGTGCTGCGCAGTTAAGCACTTCAGTTCACAGATTGAAGAGTGCAATAAAAACCCATTGAGCAGGTGCTACAATTCACAGATTTACCCCCCAGCCTTCTTGCATTGCAAATCCTCTGTGCTTTCGGGTGATCTGCTTTTTATTTTCTCCTCCAGACCATTCCTCTGACCGCCGCAGGGGTTCCCCTCACTGACCGGCACTTCACCAGGACTGGCCTGCTAGGCTTCGTGGGGCCGGTGAGTGAGTGACCAGAGTGACCACAGAGTCAAGGAACATTAATAAACATGTACCCTAAGTTTAAATCTGTTTTTAATTCAAGATCTTCTAATATACATGGGCCTTAGTTACAGCTTTCTATTTCTATTCTATTAGCAAAACAATGTAGTAATGCTAAAAGAAAATAAATTAAAAGAAAATTATTGGAAAAATGTATTGAACAATTATTTTTCAGTTCAATTGCTGGCAAGACAGAGATGCTCCTGTCTTAAAATCTGTCTCCCTCCCACTCTTCCTCCCTGCTCCTTTTTACTTCCCTTTCTTTTTGTCCCTTTCCCTTTCTATTCTACCTTCTTCTCTGTCCCTCTCTCCCTCCCTTTTTGTCTCTCTCCCTCCCTTTCTGTCTCTCACTTTCTCTCTCTCTCCCTTTCTCTCTCTGAAGGATAAGCTGGTTTTTGTGGTGGGGAAGATAGATGGTTTGATGGTGGTTAGTGGGAGAAGACACAATGCCGATGACATTGTCGCCACAGCTCTGGCAGTGGAACCAATGAAGTTTGTTTACAGAGGAAGGTGAGCGACAGTTTTATTAATCCAAGCTGGTCATCAGTGTTCTTGTTCACAATCTCTCTCTCTCAGGATCGCAGTACTCTTGTTCACAGTCTCTCTCTCTCTCTCTCTCTCTCTCTCTCTCTCTCTCTCTCTCTCTCTCTCTCTCTCTCTCTCTCTCTCTCTCTCTCTCTCTCTCTCAGGATCGCAGTGTTCTCGCTGACGGTGCTCCATGATGAGAGAGTTGTGGTGGTTGCAGAGCAGCGTCCCGACGCCTCGGAGGAGGACAGCTTCCAGTGGATGAGCCGAATCTTGCAGGTATAGCTACACTGAACACAAGGCCGGAGAAGGAGCTCGCTGTTAGTTTTGTAGCAGATTTGTCCTGTTATACCATGTCTGTCTGTGTGTGTGTTCATTGTGTTCTGACCTGTGCCCTGTCTATCTGTGTGTGTGCTGTGATCACTGTGTTCTGACCTGTACCCTGTCTATCTGTGTGAGCGCATGTTCATTGTGTTCTGACCTGTACCCTGTCTATCTGTGTGTGTGCTGTGATCACTGTGTTCTGACCTGTACCCTGTCTATCTGTGTGAGCGCATGTTCATTGTGTTCTGACTTGTACCCTGTCTATCTGTGTGTGTGCTGTGATCACTGTGTTCTGACCTGTACCCTGTCTATCTGTGTGAGCACATGTTCATTGTGTTCTGACCTGTACCCTGTCTATCTGTGTGTGTGCTGTGATCACTGTGTTCTGCCCTGTACCCTGACCTGTGCCCTGAATCTCTATTTCAGGCCATTGACAGTATCCACCAGGTGGGGGTATACTGCCTGGCTCTGGTTCCTGCCAACACGCTGCCCAAAGCCCCGCTGGGGGGGATCCACATTTCGGAGACCAAGCAGCGGTTCCTGGAGGGGGCGCTGCACCCCTGCAACGTGCTCATGTGCCCCCACACCTGCGTCACAAACCTGCCCAAGCCCCGGCAGAAACAGCCCGGTACGAGAGCGCAGGTCACAGGCAGACTTCATAGTGTCTTTACACAAGACAGTACAATACAATAGGGATAAAACACCTTCCTTGAAGCACTTCAAGGTGCTGTACATAAAATAAATTAAAAAAATAAAAAAACTGAAATGCACATGACAAGGTTATCAAATATGGTCCAATATCTGCACAGCTAAAGGGGTGTTGTTAGGCACAAAGTTAATGGTGAGTTGAACAGCCCAGGCCTTTGAATACTCTGGAGTGTGTTATTGCACTTGGAGAATGTCTACCCTCCTCCCTACCCCCCCCAAAGTGAATCGGTTGTCAAGTGAATCAGGCAGAGTGGTTCAGAAAGTTCCAAGCTGTGCTGCAATGGTGACATATCTGTACAGGCTGGAACGCTTGTTATTCAATGAGATTGCTCCATCTTTTCTTGCGATTTTGTAATAAATAATAGTTTTGGTGCCACAGCACTTGTGGGAAGGCTTGCTTATTAAACCCTTTTGACTACTCTTCTGGAGCAGACAATTATCTATCCAGGGATACTGAAAGACAGCTAGCAGGTGTTTGAGTAGTGAGGTGAAACAGACATCACATGTCCCAGCAGGGTGGTTGAATACTTTTCTGGTTCTATGTAGGAGTTTTTATTTCCATTTTATGTATGTGAACACACTGAATATGCAGAAACTTTTTTCCACCTAAAAGTGAATTGAATTGGGGCTCTTAGTTTTTCCTTTCAGCTCTGATGCTGTCTGTCTGTTTGTGCCTGTGTCTGCAGAAGTGGGCCCTGCCTCAGTGGTGGTGGGGAACCTGGTGGCTGGAAAGAGGATCGCTCAGGCCTGTGGAAGGGATGTGGCCGCTCTGGAGGACAATGACCAGGCGCGCAAGGTACTGAACTGGACTGACTGGACTGTACCTGCACTCCAGAACTGTACCTGCCCCACTGCACTTCACTAACTACTGTACCTGCACTCCAGCACTGTACCTGCTCCACTGCACTTCACTAACTACTGTACCTACTCCACTGCACTTCACTAACTACTGCACCTGCACTCCAGCACTGTACCTGCTCCACTGCACTTCACTAGCTACTGTACCTGCACTCCAGCACTGTACCTGCTCCACTGCACTTCACTAACTACTGTACCTACTCCACTGCACTTCACTAACTACTGCACCTGCACTCCAGCACTGTACCTGCTCCACTGCACTTCACTAGCTACTGTACCTGCACTCCAGCACTGTATCTACTCCACTGCACTTCACTAACTACTGCACCTGCACTCCAGAACTGTACCTGCCCCACTGCACTTCACTAACTACTGTACCTGCACTCCAGCACTGTACCTGCTCCACTGCACTTCACTAACTACTGTACCTACTCCATTGCACTTCACTAACTACTGTACCTGCACTCCAGCACTGTACCTGCTCCACTGCACTTCACTAACTACTGTACCTACTCCACTGCACTTCACTAGCTACTGTACCTGCACTCCAGCACTGTATCTACTCCACTGCACTTCACTAACTACTGTACCTACTCCACTGCACTTCACTAGCTACTGTACCTGCACTCCAGCACTGTATCTACTCCACTGCACTTCACTAACTACTGTACCTACTCCATTGCACTTCACTAACTACTGTACCTGCACTCCAGCACTGTACCTGCTCCACTGCACTTCACTAACTACTGTACCTACTCCACTGCACTTCACTAACTACTGCACCTGCACTCCAGCACTGTACCTACTCCACTGCACTTCACTAGCTACTGTACCTGCACTCCAGCACTGTACCTGCTCCACTGCACTTCACTAACTACTGTACCTACTCCACTGCACTTCACTAACTACTGCACCTGCACTCCAGCACTGTACCTGCTCCACTGCACTTCACTAGCTACTGTACCTGCACTCCAGCACTGTACCTACTCCACTGCACTTCACTAACTACTGCACCTGCACTCCAGCACTGTACCTGGTCCACTGCACTTCACTAGCTACTGTACCTGCACTCCAGCACTGTACCTGCTCCACTGTACTTCACTAACTTTTGTACCTGCACTCCAGCACTGTACCTGCTCCACTGCACTTCACTAACTACTGTACCTGCACTCCAGCACTGTACTTGCTCCACTGCACTTCACTAACTCCTGTACCTGCACTCCAGCACTATACCTGCTTGTCACAAAGATGGCCGGAGTGGGTGGCGTCAGACCAGAGCCAGGAAATAAATGACAGAGAGGTATGGAGTTTGGTGGAGCTGAGCGAAAGCATTTAATAAATTATACAAGCAGAAAATAAAAGGTTGCAAAGACAAACAAGACACAGGACACAGCACTAGTAGCCAAAATAAACAGACAAACAAAACGGACTATACAGACAAAACACTGTGAGCTTCTATTACTTTACGTTATTATTAGTTTTATTCTCTTTAACTCCGTCTCCAATCCCATTCTCCACTCACCGAACACACAACCCTGAGTGGGTGAAAACATGCAGCTTTTATGCAGCTGTACCAAGACTCAATTGCTAATCAATCATTCAAATGGAGTCTCAGTACAACTGCACATGAATAAAGTGCAATTCCCCGTGCTCACATATTACTACTTACTTGCACGTGAAGGGCCGTACAATCCCATGCCTAAATACAATTATACATTTTTAAACACATGTGAAACACAGACCTGTTTATATCCCGTGTACCACCAACATTTAACACACCACACGCAACATATACAGAAAATACACACAGGGGCGGGCACTTTGTTACACTGCTCCAGTGCACTTCACTAACTACTGTACCTGCACTCCAGCACTGTACCTGCTCCACTGCACTTCACTAACTACTGTATTTGCACTCCAGCACTGTACCTGCTCCACTGCACTTCACTAACTACTGTACCTGCACTGCACTACAGTCACAGCACTGTACTCTCACAGCACTGCACTGCACTAGCTGTGTACCAGGCAGTCCTCCTGCAGCGCTGCCTCATACAGTGGCACTGACCGTTATTGTCATTGTTTATTTATATACAAACCTTTTTTTTTCCCCAATTTTTAATTGGAGATTTTGTTGTCATGAAAATTGTCCTGTTTGAAGCAAGTGCAAAAGCAGCATTTAACAATATAATAATATTTGAACAGAATCACACCAACAGCGATATCTGAACTGCAGCATCCTGCATCAAAGTTCTTTCTAGTTGTACAAGCTTGTTTTCGTCCTCTCGGAACACATGCTTTTCTTGTGAATTTTAAAAGACCAGGAAGTCGCAGTTTAGAATTCCCAAATCTGTTGTATTTGAAAAATAAAAATAATTAAAAAACAAGCAAAGACCCAGGAGATTCTTCTCAGTGGAGCTGTGATCATGTTGCTGGTTCTAATCAGGAGGCAGTAAGATGTTTAAAGCCTTGGTGAGCACACTCTGGAGTTCTTTCCAAGCATGCAGACTGCGGTATGGTGACGGGTTTCTCTTCTCTTGTCCTCAGTTCCTGTACATGCAGGACGTGCTGCAGTGGAGGGCCCATGCAACGCCGGACCACCCTCTCTTCCTCCTGCTCAACGCCAAGGTAACCAAGAGCTCCGCCCTGTTGGCTACAAACAGCACTGCAATAAAGAACCAGAGCTGTGTGCATAAGTAGCTAATAGCACTTCCAGGGTCAGGGCCAAGACTTCTCTCTCATCAGAGGAACACATCGTTGTGATAATATAGATGTTAATTTCTCCCAGCCCGCACACTGTCCTTCCTTTCTGTGCAGCAGTGCTGCACTCAAGGCTGGAGAACTTACTCTCTGACTTAATTTAATCTATTGTAATGACTAATTGGTTAGTTACATCTGGTATAAACAGAAAACAAATGGTACTTCTACGTGGGTAACTAAAAAAGAATCCATTCATGAGTAAAGAGATAAACTCCTCTGGCCTCATCCCTCACTTAGTGATCATGTTCCCTCTCTATTTCAGAAATCCTAAAATAAACTTAATTTGTTTATTTCTCAATGGCTTCTGTTACATTTCTTTTGGAATTTCTTAACCAGTTTGTGATGATATGTTTCGGTCCTTTTGAAAAGCACTGCCTCTGTGTGATTTGAAGCCCTGTCCTGTGTCTTGTCTCGTGTTCGGTACAGGGCACAGTCGCCAGCACAGCAACCTGCATGCAGCTTCACAAGCGAGCAGAGAGGGTAGCCTTGGGGCTGGTGGAGAAGGGGCGTCTCAACGCAGGGGACCACGTGGCTCTAGTGTACCCGCCAGGTAAGCAGCAGCACAGCCTGCCTCCCCGCTCAGCAAGACAATTGGACACTGACACATCCCTTCTGTACTGAACCAGGGACACTGACACATCCATGCTGTACTGAACCAGGGACACTGACACAGCCCTGCTGTACTGAACCAGGGACTCTGACACAGCCCTGCTGTACTGAACCAGGGACACTAACACAGCCCTGCTGTACTGAACCAGGGACACTGACACAGCCCTGCTGTACTTAACTAGCAGCACTCACTGAACACTGTTTTGTTGAAGCCTGTTGTAATATGTAAACTGACTGTCCCTTAAAAATTGCTATTCAAATGTCTCTCTTAACATGCCTGCTGTAATTTATGAAAGCTGCATCTCCCTGTTGTGGGTTATTTTAGTCTGGGCTAGTTTTCACTTTGATAGGCGTTGGCAACTGCTGCCATATCCGAGACTGGACGAATGATTGAGCTTTCTGATACTTAATTGGGGGAGATAAGAAAATGGATTTGAAAGCCTTGGTTGCTGCTTAATTCAGCCCCCTGATTTCTCTGTCTTCCTTCTCTCCCTCTCCTGTCTTTTTTTCTCTCTCCCCTCTATTCTCCCTTTCTCTCCATCTCCCCCTCCCCCTCTATCTCTCTCTAGGTGTGGACCTGATAGCCACATTCTACGGATGTCTGTATGCAGGCTGTGTGCCAGTCACTGTGCGCCCCCCTCACCCTCAGAACCTGGCTACCACCCTGCCCACTGTCAGGATGATTGTAGAGGTGGGTGCATTCAGAGCGCCGTCACTGAGCAATGCAGGGATGGTGCCAGAGACCCATATCCATAACACTGCCATAAACATGGATGGAAATGGTACTTCTATTGCATAGCAGTGTCACCCATTCCATGTTTTACTACAAGCTTGGTTAGCCACAGTGTATAGGTAACAAGCTCAGGAGTGTCTTGTTAACTCATAGTAAAACCAGTAATGGATCAAACTGCTATGCATTGGGAGTCTTATTTCTATCCCTGTACAGGTGGGCTGAACGAAGCTGGGGTCCACCTTTTCCAGTAATTATTTTATCCCCAACTACAAAAAAAAAAAATAATAATATTCAAGAGAGATTCTGTAATTCTAAATAGAATCTCGGTTCTAAAATTAGACAGGAGTTTTCAGAAGTTGTGTTTGTGGAAGTTACTGCCTCTCTAGATTCACACAAACCATGCATCCAGTTTTGGGTTTCTGAACTTCCCTTGTTCAGATATATTATTGTAATCAACAGGTATCAGGAGTTTGAACAATCAGGCCCCTGCTAAATCTGCTCTGAACAGATCACACTTGAATAAGTCTCGCCTGCCTCTGTAGGTTGACTGTTAGGAGTTAATGCAGCGATAAGGAAAGGAACAATATGTTTTTAACAGGGGTTGCTCAAACTAATTTCTTTCCATGTGCAGAGGGCTTGCCTTGTGGATCAGTACACTCATCTTGCCTCCCCTCTTCCTCTCAGGTCAGCAAGTCCGTGTGCATCCTCACCACACAGGCAATAATGAAGTTGCTGAAATCCAAAGAGGCATCTGCAGCCGTCGATGTGAAGAGCTGGCCGGTTATACTGGACACAGGTGATCCTGCCGCTCACTGAGGGAGGGGTGGGGGGGGTTGTATTATCATCTGGGTTACATTGAGGCCGCTGTCTGGAGGCTGGGCAGTTGAGACCACTGACCAAACTCATTTCACTTGGGATCTGAGCAGTCAATTTGGAGCCCAGTCCTCAAGAGAAATGTGAAAGGCTGGTTTAGTCATTAACATTAACCCTCTGAAACACCTAGCCCCCCAGATTGGAACCCAGGTCTCCAGAGATGAAAGGCAGTTTGTCATATGTTTTGTTTGTTTGTTTGTTTGTTTTTAATGTTCAGATGACTTGCCCAGAAAGAAGCCCCTTCAGATTTACAAGCCACCATCTCCAGAGATGCTGGCGTACCTGGACTTCAGTGTCTCCACCACGGGGATCCTGGCAGGAGTAAAGGTACATAGTGAGAGAGAGTGAGGAACCCTGTCTGCACACTCCCCCTTTCTTCTGGAGCAGGGGAAAGTGCAGTATCCATTTACAACCACAGGTGGCAGTAGTGAGGGCTCTACTGCAAACTGAAACCATGCAAAGTGGATTCTTTGTTTATTCAGCTTCAGTCTAAAACAAAATAGCTGAATAGCTTTCAAAATGATATGTAACATAGCTTCACTGAATTGTAAAAGCTCCTACTCACGATGAGGTAGTGGATGCTTTCTTACACCATACGGTAGTTTCTGGTTTTATTTTTATACAGAGATGAACTTGGTTTAGTGGGGTGAATGTGTGTTATTGGCATTGCCTTGTAGACTGTGGATATGGACACAGTGATCTCCTCAGTGGACTGATGCTGTCATCCTCTTCCTCTCCCCTGCCCCCCACTCATCCTCCCCCCCTCTCATCTCCAGATGTCCCACGCTGCCACCAGTGCCTTGTGTCGCTCCATCAAGCTGCAGTGTGAGCTGTACCCCTCTCGACAGATCGCTATCTGCCTGGACCCCTACTGCGGCCTGGGCTTTGCTCTCTGGTGCCTCTGCAGGTGCGCTGCAAGAACTGACTGCATTACCATGTGTCTGTTATAAGCAAATCTGAATCTTTGGTACCCTCTGATGAAAGCTCTGTGTTTACGTACACTGAACAAAAGTATAAACGCAACATGCAACAATTTCAAAGATTTTACTGAGTTACAGTTCATATAAGGAAATCAGTCAATTGAAATAAATTCATTAGGCCCTAATCTATGGATTTCACATGACTGGAAATACAGATTTGCATCTGTTGCTCACAGATACCTTAAAAAAAAGGTAGGGGCTGTTGATTGTGGCCTGTGGAATGTTGTCCCACTCCTCTTCAATGGCTGTGCGAAGTTGCTGGATATTGGCAGGAACTGGAACATGCTGTCGTACACGTTGATCCAGAGCATCCCAAACATACTCAATGAGTGACATGTCCGGTGAGTACGGAGGCTATGGAAGAACTGGGACATTTTCAGCTTCCAGGAATTGTGTACAGATCCTTGCGACATGGGGCCGTGCATTATCATGCTGAAACATGAGGTGATCGGCGGATGAATGGCATGACAATGGGCCTCAGGATCTCGTCACGGTATCTCTCTGCATTCAAATTGCCATCGATAAAATGCAGTTGTGTTCGTTGTCCGTAGGTTATGCCTGCCCATACCATACCATAACCGCACTGCCACCATGGGGCACTCTGTTCACAACATTGACGTCAGCAAACCGCTCGCCCACACGATGCCATACACGCTGTCTGCCATCTGCCTGGTACAGTTAAAACCGGGATTCACCCATGAAGAGCACACTTCTCCAGTGTGCCAGTGGCCGTTGAAGGTGAGCATTAGCCCACTGAAGTCGGTTACGACGCCAAACTGCAGTCAGGTCAAGACCCTGGTGAGGACGACAAGCACGCAGATGAGCTTCCCTGAGACGGTTTCTGACAGTTTGTGCAAAAATTCTTCGGTTGTGCAAACCCACAGTTTCATCAGCTGTCCGGGTGGCTGGTCTCAGACGATCCCACAGGTGAAGAAGCCAGTTTTGAAGGTCCTGGGCTGGCGTGGTTACATGTGGTCTGTGGTTGTGAGGCCGGTTGGACGTACTGCCAAATTCTCTAAAACAACGTTGGAGGCAGCTTATGGTAGAGAAATGAACATTCAATTTTCTGGCAACAGCTCTGGTGGACATTCCTGCAGTCAGCATGCCAATTGCATGCTTCCTCAGAACTTGAGACATCTGTGGCATTGTGTTGTGTGACAAAAGTGCACATTTTAAAGAGGCCTTTTATTGTCCCCAGCACAGGTGCACCTGTGTAATGATCATGCTGTTTAATCAACTTCTTGATATGCCACACCTGTCAGGTGGATGGATTATTGGAGCAAAGGAGAAATGCTCACTAACAGGGATGTAAACAAATTTGTGCCCAAAATTTGAGAGAAGTAAGCTCTTTGTGCGTATGGAAAATTTCTGGGATCTTTTATTTCAGCACATGAAACATGGGACCAACACTTTACCTGTTGCGTTTATATTTTTGTTCAGTGTAGTTTGCTCTGGAGTGAATTGTTCTCTGGTTGTGTTTCTCTTGCAGTGTGTACTCTGTGATAATATCTCTCAATCTCTCCCTCTCTCTTATTCTGTGTACTCAACACTAAATGTGTGTGTGTCTCAGAGTCAGTTTCATTTTTTCAATTCCATTTCCAATCCCAGTTCCCTTTTACAATTCTAATTCCTATTCAGTTTTACAGCATAGTCTTTGAGGTTTAAGCCATAGGCTTTATCAGGTTAATTGACAAGTTCTTTAAGTTGTATACAGCATTTGTTTGCTCAATAGAGCCTTTGTTGTAAAATTATTGTAATAGGAATTTGAATTGATTAAAAGAGAATTGGTATCTCTCTCTCTCTCTCGCTCTCTCTCTCTCGCTCTCAAAAAAAGTTAAAGACAGTGTACAACCTTATAACCCTAAACATTATCTGTGGTACAATCAAATGCATTCTGAAATTGACACATTTTTAAGAAAAAGTTGTATGGTATTTTGTTAATATAAAGAACTACTCAGCCCCCTTCCAAGTGAACCAACTACACATCCAATATATGTAATACAACATACTTTTTCAATAGTCAGTAGAAGCTGGTTGCTGTAATGTAAATAAATAAATAAATACATAATTTGTCATATTACACATGCATGACTTTCCTTGTAATAAAGGGTTCTCTCTCTCTTTCTCTCTCTGTCTCTCACAGCGTGTACTCTGGTCACCAGTCTATCCTGGTGCCCCCTCTCGAGTTGGAGAGTAACGTGTCTCTGTGGCTTTCTGCAGTCAGTCAGTTCAAGGTGCGCGTCACATTCTGCTCCTACTCTGTCATGGAGATGTGCACCAAGGGGCTTGGCACACAGACCGACACACTTCGGGTGAGCCACACTTACTGGGTTATTTTCTTTTTTACCGCTACTTCATTTCAGGAACGCTTATATTCTTGGGAATTCATTGTTTTGTTTTTTGTTCAAGTCGTGTTTTATAGGTTGTGTGTGTCTCCTGTGTTCAGTACTGACCCCCTCTCTCTCTTTCTGTCTCTCTCCCAGGTGAAGGGGGTGAACCTCTCTTGTGTGCGCACCTGCATGGTGGTAGCAGAGGAGAGGCCCCGCATTACTCTTACTCAGTCCTTCTCCAAGCTGTTCAAAGACCTGGGCCTGTCCGCCCGAGCGGTCAGCACCACCTTCGGCTGCCGGGTCAACGTGGCTGTATGTCTGCAGGTGAGCAGGCCAGTGAGCAAGTCTCATATTCAAATACACATACATAACACTGCTCCCTTCAGGTTCTGTTATAGTTATAGTTGTAGTCAAAAGTTTACGTACCCCAATGGAAATGTATCATTTCTAGAAATTTCTCGAAAACAATGAATTTTAGGGAAAAAAAATTGCAGCAAATGTTTTGCTTTGTGGATGAGGAAAAAAGTACAAGAAATTGATATCTACAATTATTTATTTCAGCAGTTTTTTAGCAGAAGCTCATTGACAAATATCCTAATCGTTTAAAGGAGGTTGTTATTGCTAAAGTTGCCACAACTAGCTATTAATTTAATTTTCTGTAATTTATTTGTTTTCAAGAAATTTCTAGAAATTATACATTTCTATTGGGTAATGTAAATTTTTGACTACAACTGTGTGTATGTGAGACTGTGAATTAATGTTTAGCATGCTGCATAATAAGGAGAGTACATTTTGTTATCCATATTACAGTATACAGACCATGACGACTGCGATAAACCAAGGGGGTGTTGCCATATATAATATACGCAAGTCTAATTCACTGCGCCCTTGTCAAATTAGTTTTATTTATTGCAAAGTTATTTTATCCAATTTATCAAACATGCCCGTTTTCTGTCATTGAATACATTGTGTAAGTTGTGCTATATTTGTAACATCATCTTGACTGAATGAGCACTCCGCTGGTGATGCAGTATACAAGCCTATTCATAAAGCTTCAAGCACTGTTTTAAAAATGATTTGGGTTTATGCGGTATTTTGAAAAGTGAGAAGGAACCAATGAGATCCCTGTCTGGTTTAATGAAAACAGTCCTTAATGGTTTGTGAACAGAGCCCATGCTGTGCAAATATCGCCCCACGTTTACTCCATTTCTATTACATGAACTTCAGTCCAGTATGTTAATGTGGTAATGTGTCTGGATGAGAAGGTAATGTAGTAACTGTTCTGTTCTCTCCTCCTCCTCTTCTTGGTTTCCCCTCTCACACTCCTTTATTTTTTTGTACTTTTTTCTCTTTGTGTCTTGTCTGCGTGTCTCCATCTGTTTCTCCCTGCCTCCTCTCCCCTCCGTCTCTCTCTGCCTCCACTCTCCCCCTCTTCCTTTACCCCTTCTCTTTTCCCTGCTTCCCCTTTCTCCCTCTCTCTCTCTCTCTCTCTCTCTCACGGCTGGTCTGCCTCACCTTGGGGTCTGCTCCTTTTGTCAGCCGAACAGGCTGGGCAAGCTGGCAGAGCAGGTAGAGTGCCGCATGTGTGACTGCGCCTGCCGTTTTGAAGTACAGCGCTCCCTCGAGACGTCACTGGTTAGGCCATGTGGATGGTGAATTGAACAAGCACCTTTACTAACTCACTGTTAATCACTGGTTATTTCTGAAGTCAGGTAGTGAAACAGAGGGAGCCCTGTACTGTACTGCTCTGCTCTGATACGCACAGCTTCCATCTCCTTGTTCCCCCTTTCACTGCTGCAGTCAATCAGCCCGCACGCTTTTTCAGTGATTTTTTTCAAGAAACTCCAAACTAAAACGCCATAAATATTTGCAACTGAACGGGCAACCAGTTAAACTGGTGTATTGTGTAGAATACAGTAAACTGCGTTGCTAGCAGCTATTTTAAAATCCCTGTTCCTTATTGTGAAATGTACATTTCAGCGCTGACACCTTAACAATACGTTCATCTTCTTTCTTTAATCCCGCTTGGTCGTCTTTGTTGAATTCACCTCTTCCCTGGTTCGGGTGACTAGCACCCCTGGGGAGTACCTTGGGCAACTGATTTAAGATTTATTTTTGCGTCATGAGAAATAAGGGAATTCTGAAAAGCAAGAAAACATTCAAAACATCCACTGCTAAAGTACTGATGTTAACTTTCTGAATATCTAGAAGCTTGCAAATGATCCAAAAACATGAGTACAATATCAGGAACAGGGATGTTGCAGAATTAGATAAACCGAACATCACTCGAATACAAGGGGGTTTACAGTGCCTTGCAGGTCACCCCAAGATTTTATTTTCTTGTAGTTCTACTGCCTGTCTGCTATTATTATTATTTTTTTTTTTTTTAATACATGAATTTTACGAAGGAGAACAAGAAGTGTTGAGTTGAACAGTGACAGATTGGGTTTGAGATGATGTACAGTAAAGTAGTACTGTAATGAATTTTTGTGGAACAGGGACTGACTGGGAAAGAAATCCATCAAAAGAAAGCAGCTTAAATATTCAGACGACCCTCCTATCCTATTTGTTTTAATAGGCTCAGCTTGAGTTCTGATTTTTAAAATGCCTTTCAACCTGTCCCAGAGGCAGATAGAGACAGTGTGTTTATATGAGGTCTCATCCAGGAAATCCTATTATATATTCTATAATCCTCCAATATTATATCTATTGGACGGTTTAGATATTTTATTTGCTGTTGGTAAGAAGCGTTTAGTTTGCCTGCAGCCCCGTTTTGGTCTTTGGGTAGTACGTTTTCGGTTATGTTCCCCATTCTAGATTGCTTTGGAAAAGGGGGTCAAGCTCCTAGTTGTGAGTGCTGAGAGTTTGCCTCCCTAGCCCACTAATGCTGCCCCTGCATCTCATTCAGCACTAACCCAGCCAGGCTCTTCATGTGTGAATGGAGATGCCCTGGCTGCCCGTCTCTGAGCAGTTTCTCTTCTCTGTGTGTTTTCCAGGGTACAGCGGGTCCAGACCCTACCACAGTGTACCTGGACATGAGAGCTCTGCGCCACGACAGGTATGACTCCCCACCTGAAGTTCAGACACGGGGGTCACTTTAATGATGGATAATAGGTTCTAGAAGTCAAAACATTTGAGAAACATCTCTGCCCCCTTGTAAATGTTTACCACAGTAAAGCCACAGCAATACAGCACAGTGCACACATGGTAAAGCATATACAGTTGTAGTCAAAAGTTTATACGCGCCAATGGAAATATATAATTTCTGGAAATTTTTTCGAAAACAAATAATTATAGGAACAATCTTTTGTGCAAAAGTTTTGGTTTTGTGGTGAGGAAAAAGATACAAGAAATAGATGCCTACAATCAGCAGTTGTTTCTTTTTTTTTTTTGCAAAACTCCAAAAATGCCAATTCAAAAATATTCATACCCTGACAATGAAAATTAAATGAATAGCTAGTTGGGGCACATTTAACAATAGTAACCTCTTTCAAATATTTGTCAGTTAGTTTTTTGGCTTGATTCTTTAGTGATTTTTGACCATTCTTCAACGCAAAATTGTTGCAGTTCATTCAAATTCCAAGGACTTCTCTTGTACACAGCCTTCTTCAACTCATACCAAAGGTTCTCAATCAGATTTAGGTCAGGACTTTGAAAAGGCCATTCCAAAACCTTGATGTTATTCTTTTTAACCATTCTGAAGTATATTTTGATGTGTGCTTTGGATCGTTGTTGTGTTGAACATCCAGTTGCACTTTAAACCAAGCTTTGTAGCGGAGGGTTTCAGATGATTGGCCGGTATCTTTTTGGTATGCTGTGGAATCCATTTTACGATGTTTGGAACAAAATTTCCTGTGCCATTAGAGGAAAAACAGCCCCATAGAAGGATATTACCACCTCCATGCTTGACAGTAGGTATGGTGTTCTTTTCTTTGTATGCCTCACCAAATTTTCTCCAAACGTAACGACTATCAGCATGACCAAATAGCTTGATTTTTGTTTCATCACTCCACAAGACCTTTGACCAGAACTCATATCCATCATTCAAATGCCATTTTGCAAACTTTAAGCGATTGTCCTTGTGACATTTTCCTAAGAGTGGCTTTTCCTTGGCCTGTGACCATTGAGACCAGTCCCATTTGCAACCAGTTCACTTTGAATATCTTTGGCAATCAATCTCGAATTGTTATTAACCTTCCTCACAATTCTTCTACTTGTTCTTGGTGAGAGAACCTTCTGTCTTTCAGACCGAGGGAGGGTTGTGACAGTACCATGAGTCTTGTACTTCTTGATAATAGAAACAATAGTTGCAATTGGGTTACTCAAATGTTTGGAACTCTTCTTGTGTCCTTGTGGTAAAGTGGCTGGTGATTGTGAGCAGGTGTAAAGGTGATGCAGTGCAGGAGTAATCACAGACAATTGTAATCCAGGTCTGGTAACCAAAAAGAAAATGCTTCGGCAATACACAACAATGTGTAATGCGCGGAGCCAAATAAACAGGTTTGCAGTTCCAAACAATAAACGTTATCCGCCCCACAATACTAAAATATGGTCACCAGTCCAGGGTGTGTGTATTAGTGCTTGTGGTGGGTGATAACAGGCTATTTTGTGACAGTTCGTGAAGGCAGTTCCGGCTTGTGCTGGCCCAAAAGCGACAGCTCCAGAACGTGTTTAGCCGTTTGGTGGTTCAACAAACAAGACAATTACTAACAACACGTAAAACAAACAAACACTCATGAATATTCTTTTCACAATAGTGTTTCTCTGGCAGTTACTAGTGCAGCTCTCTGTCCTTCCAGGTATATGCACACAACCCAAGCAAAGGAAAAGATTACTGATTCTTATGCTTTGCCCCTTTATGCTATTACGCATGACTTCTTGGCAAACGATTGCATCTGGTTTTATTCCTTGCAGCTACTACCTCGCTTACCCTCCAGGTCAATACGTTCCTGCAACAGAGTCTCATTTCCTTCCAGGCTGACCGACTTCCCGACCCTGGAAATGAACTGTCAGGCCAGCCCGTCTCAGGACTTTCCCTTTCGCTATTTTGTGCCCTCACAGGTCAGGAGGGAGATTTCCATCCAGAACTCATTATATTTCCATCACAGTCCTCCTTCAGCTTTATGACAATTAAATAACTTTCTGCCTAAAGTCTTCAGATAGCTCTTTACTTTTTCCCCATATTGACGTACTGGCAGTGAGAGCAAGCATCCTATTCCTAACCTCTTTTATACTCTCTAAGAATGTTCACCTACAATCCAGCATTTTCTAAACTTTTTTAAAATTTGGTTCAGCATTGTCATGTTGGAATTTCTAGCACATTGTAGACAATACTGTCTTAGCATCAAAGGATGAATACTTTGGAGTTTTAGAAAAAAAATTGCTGAAACAAATAATTGTAGACATCTATTTCTTGTAACTTTTTTCCTCATCCACAAAGCAAAACTTTTGCTGCAAAAGGTTTTTCCTAAAATTCTTTGAGAAATTTCTAGAAATTATAAATTTCTGTTGAGGTGTGTAAACTTTTGACTACAGCAGTTGTAAAGTACAGAGAGTTATGGTAAAGCATATTAACATGTCAAACCAAGGTGAATTATAGTAAATGCCTTGTATAACCATGGGAGAAGAATGGTTAATGCCATGATCTTTGGTAGTACTGATAAAAAATAAAAAACAAAGTTTTCCATAAGGAATCAATCATCCTTGTTGATTTGAATGCTAAAAATAAAAACCTAAGCACCTTGTTTTTTTTTCCTTTGGCTGGACTTTCCCAAAGTATTATGCTAGAGCACTGCTCCAGACCGGTTGCTATTTATATGTGTAACTGGTTGCTGTATAAAGCTGATTTATGAGGTGGCTGGGCAAGTGAAATCGAATTGAATAATAGGGTATGTGGTTATCCAGCACTGTACTCTCAGCCTCTTGTGTGCACAGTTACTCTACACTGTGTTCATTTGTTCTGCAGATAAAGTAATGTTGGTGTGTGTGTGTGTGTGTGTGTGTGTGTGTGTGTGTCTGTTTTGTGTTGTTCAGGGTTCGATTGGTTGAGAGAGGCTCCCCGCACAGCCTGCCACTGATGGAGTCAGGAAAGGTAAGCACAGCGACGGCACCTTCCTCTTACAGACCTGTACCTACGTCACACTGAGCGTTACACTTCTATCTAGAGAACCACTCGTCTTATTGGTAGAACTTGATCTGGTGTCTGTCTGCAAGGATTGAAATAAGACTCTTAGTGCATTGCAGTTTCACCCATTCCAGGTTTTAATATGAACTTGATTAGCCACAGTGGGTTATTAAACTTGCAGTGAAACCAGGAATGGATCAAACTGCTATGCAATGGGAGCCTTAATTCCATCTCTCTGTCGGTATGGAAGTCACATTGTGATGGAACTTTGTGAGGACATTCCTTAACAGAGGTCTGGGTGTGTCTGTCTGTGTCACACTCCCGTGTGCATGGTGATCCACTTTGTTTTCCCCTGACTCTCTTACATTGTGATGTTGTTAATGAAGCCTGTCTTTTCCACCCTTGTAATGCAGATCCTGCCCGGTGTGAGGGTTATCATCGCAAACACTGAGACTAAAGGACCGCTGGGAGACTCTCACTTAGGAGAGGTAAGAGCGAGTCTGCAGGCTGCGTGACTGAGCTGTATGTACCACACCATGCTTATCCTCTCCCTGTATATCAACGACGGAGTGTTATAAATCCTAAACCATCTCAGTCGGTTCATTCCAGATTCATTATTCCACATGAGAGCTGCTCCGCCCCACCCAAGTCACCTCCTGAACCAATCTATTACTATGTGAGGGAGGGAGCCAGGAGTTCTTATTACATCACTGTTTAAGCAGAGGACACTCCTGTCTTTTTAAAATAATTGGAGCCATGTGATTTTATCGAAGGTCTCTGCTGTGTTTGGGGGTGTGTGATGATGATGTTGGGGAAGTTGAGGGGAAATAGCAGGGCTCCCCGGCTCTGAGAAGGAGGCAGATAGACATTGGGCTGCACTTTACATAGGGTGGAGGGTAGGGGTGATTTGATTAGTCACAGTGTATAGGTAACAAGTTCAGGGATGTGTTATTAAACTTACAGTAATGGATCAAACTACTCTGCAGCGGGATTCTGTATTGTGCTTCTTTTGACTATCACAACAATATTGAGCAGCTACAGTTCTCTGCAGGCATTGTGCTTCTCTCGCTGTCTCTTCTGTGTGTAGATCTGGGTGAGCAGTCCTCACAACGCCACCGGCTACTACACCGTTTACGGGGAGGAGGCTCTGCACGCCGATCACTTCAGCACCAAGCTGAGCTTCGGAGACACAGCCACAGTGTGGGCGCGCAGCGGCTACCTGGGCTTCCTGCGCCGAACCGACCTCACTGACGCTAACGGAGGTAAGAGAGCCACCCGGAAACAAGGCTGGCACCACACTTCACACTTTTGATGGTGATGAACAAAAGACATTCAGTAACAGAGCAAGACAAAATTAATCAGTTTACAAAGGAGTGTTAGTAAATGTTATCCAACTTTTAAATGTGTTGCTTGTCAAATACAGACTTTAGTTATTTATTAAGGTATGTGTATAGTTCAAGACAAATTTTTATATATATATATATAGAGAGAGAGAGGAGAGAGAGAGAGAGAGAGAGAGAGAGAGAGAGAGAGAGAGAGAGAGAGAGAGAGAGAGAGAGAGAGAGAGAGAGGAGAGAGAGAGAGAGAGAGAGAGAGAGAGAGAGAGAGAGAGAAAGAGAGAGAGCGGCTCTGGAAAAAATTGAGACCACTGCAAAATCAGTTTCTCTGATTTTACTATTTATAGGTATGTGTTTGGGTAAAATTAACATTTTGTTTTATTCTATAAACTACTGACAACATTTCTCCCAAATTCCAAATAAAAATATTGTCATTTAGAGCATTTCTTTGCAGAAAATGACGACTGGTCAAAATAACAAAAAAGATGCAGTGTTGTCAGACCTCGAATAATGCAAAGAAAATAAGTTCATATTCATTTTTAAACAACACAATACTAATGTTTTAACTTAGGAAGAGTTCAAAATTCAATATTTGGTGGAATAACCCTGATTTTCAAGCACAGCTTTCATTCGTCTTGGCATGCTCTCCACCAATCTTTCACATTGATGTTGGGTGACTTTATGTCACTCCTGGCGCAAAAATTTGATGGCTTGTGACCATCCATCTTCCTCTTGATCACATTCCAGAGGTTTTCAATGGGGTTCAGGTCTGGAGATTGGGCTGGCCATGACAGGGTCTTGATCTGGTGGTCCTCCATCCACACCTTGATTGACCTGGCTGTGTGGCATGGAGCATTGTCCTGCTGTAAAAACCAATCCTCAGAGTTGGGGAACATTGTCAGAGCAGAAGGACGCTTTCTTCAAGGACAACCTTATACTTGGCTTGATTCATGCGTCCTTCACAAAGACAAATCTGCCCGATTCCAGCCTTGCTGAAGCACCCCCAGATCATCACCGATCCTCCACCACATTTCACAGTGGGTGCGAGACACTGTGGCTTGTAGGCCTCTCCAGGTCTCCGTCTAACCATTAGACGACCAGGTGTTGGGCAAAGCTGAAAATTGGACTCATCAGAGAAGATGACCTTACTCCAGTCCTCTACGGTCCAATCCTTATGGTCTTTTGCAAACCTCAGCCTGGCTCTTCTTTGCTTCTCATTGATGAAGGGCTTTTTTCTAGCTTTGCACGACTTCAGCCCTGCCCCTAGGAGCCTGTTTTGAACCGTCCTCGCCGTGCACTTCACCCCAGCTGCCATTTGCCATTCTTTTTGTAGGTCACTTGATGTCACCCTACGGTTGCTGAGTGACATTCGAATGAGTTGGCAGTCATCCCGGTCAGTGGAGAGTCGTTTTCGCCCTCTGCCGGTCTGTAGCTTTGTTGTCCCCAATGTGTGCTGCTTGACCTTGTTCTTATGAACCGCCGTCTTTGAAATTTTAAGGATGGAAGCAACCCGACGCTCACTGTATCCCTCTGCCAGTAAAGCCAGAATTGAACCCTTCTTTTCCTCACTCAAAACTTTCCTTTTCAAATCTTTGGGCATGGTCAATAGTTATTTTTTGATTCCAATTACTTTTGAGGTACTACTAGCACTGTTTTGCCATCCAGCTGGTCCTATTGCAAGAGGATAGTGATGACCACAGGAGTGGTTTTTATACTTTTCCTCGTTAAATAAGATTTGGTTCAGGTGATCCCCTAATCAGTACCTCATTCAGTAGAATGAGGTGTGCCTGTGTTGGAATTCAACAGACACTGGAATGGAATGGCTGCCATACATGTAGAGATGCTGATTTAAGAAAAATGCAGTGCAATTTTTGGGTCATAATGAGTTAATAAAAGGTCTCAGAATTAATATATATATATATATATATATATATATATATATATATATATATATATATATATATGTATATATATGTATAGTGTGTGTGTGTGTATATATATATATATAATATATATATATAGATATATATATAGATTATAATATATATATATATATATATATATATATATATATATATATATATATATATATATATGTGTGTAGAATTTCTGGTTAGGCAACGTACCTAGGTTATCCACATTTTGTAATTAGCTATCCTGTGCACATTTTTAATAAAGGTAACGATATTATAGCGGCTGTCCTGAGTAGTAATACTAAAAAATCAATAGAATCGAAAACAAATTTAATAAATAAGCCCAATGATATTTTGATCGTTTTAAAAGCATTTAAGTATTTTTATTTTAGTAAATGTAACACATTTTCATAGAACAATCATTCTTTCGGGCCACTGTCAGTCACATACTAGTACCTGAAAACACAAGACAGCTGAGCTGCGTTTTCAACATCGGTGGTTTAAGCTACCATTATAACGTAAAACTTTAAATAAACGCCCTGGCGTTTATTGTCAGTAACCCCGGCACCTATTGGAGACAGGTGACTATTTGAGACTCGGCATTTATTGTGTGAGATCACTAACATCTGCAAATACTTCAGATGCAATCATGAAAAAGCTGCCTGCAAACAACCTTATAGAAACGACATAAGTAAATTACAACATTCCAGCAACTTTGTTAAAGGTTATGTGAATGGGTAATAACAGTTTGTATTGTAATAATAATAAAAACAGTAAAAACCACAAAAGACAGCTACCTGTAAATATCGGAACACAAGCGTGTATTATAGGCTTGCAGCACAATAATAAAAACAAACATGGTTTTAAAATTATTAAAAGCATTAAGTATCATCTTATTATATTTATTGTTCACCCTCAAAATGTGTACATTGGTAAGCATGGACAATCAATGAAAAATTAACCAACAACGATCTTCATTGCAAAATCGCATGAATACTGTGTTAATACAAAAAATAAGTTCATACTCTTGGCCCACAACACACTCAGAAATGCTTCAAACTGTTTAAAGATTAACAATAAAATCAGTACAAGTGCCAGTTTTATCACAAAACTAAAACTAATTTGTTTTTATAACATTGATAAATAAGAACGCTGGAAAAGGAGCAAAATACAAATATTCATTGCAAGACTCAAATGCACGAAATACTGTTAATACAAAAAGAAAAAACAACAAAAAAACACGATCAAATACACTAAAGGGCAACCCTGTTAATATCAGAAAACAAGTTTGTATTTTACTTACTTTCAGCATGTCATAAAAAATGCATTACATGTACCTTTTAAAATAAATTAAAAGGTCTCTTCATCGGTGTTGACAAACACATTGGAAAGCTCGCTGTACAGCCATCTGTGTGTGCGTTGGCTGGAACATTCAGTATGACACGCGTTATATTGTTATTCATAACCCGGCATTTAAGAGACCCGCCGTCTATTGATCATATTTCGTAAAAGCCCCGGCGAATATTGGCGACCCGGTGATTATTTTAAGTTTTACGATAGCTACGTACTTGGCTTATCTAGAACCTGAGGCAACGAAGAGATTAAGCCGCTCTGAATCTTGTTACAAGTAGCCAAGAATACTGTGGCTATTGACAAGTGATTGCTTAACATGCTGTCATAGTAGAAATCAGAGAACATTAGGTTACTATCATAACCCTGGTTCCCTGAAATAGAAATGTTACCATTACCTCATGGTTATTTACCCTTAGAGATCCTGTAAGCTGAATGGATATGTGGCAGGGTGCTCCTGTGCATAATTTGTGTTTTATCAGGGCTCAAAGATTAGATTTTTAACTGCTAGCCCCTTGCGCCACTGAGCTACTGTTTTTACTGGCCCGGATGCCAAATATATTTATATATTTTTTCATGGTGGTTTTTATTTTCAGTATGTTTCTAACTGTGTATGGTAACCAAAGAGCGCATGTCTCAAAAGAAAGTGGCTAAACGAAGCCTTTCAATATATATTACTTCTTTTAACATGCACACATGTGTGCTTGTCAGAAAATGAAAATACTATTAAGAGTTGAAAATGTATGTGGACAAGTGATACTCATTTTTTCACAAGCAAATGCTAATACTGAATTATAATAATAATAATTAGGGATCCGTGGGTCAGTGTAGTCAAATACACGATTACACGAAAATAAAAAAAAAACTATTTGAATAGCACATTACATATTTGCCTACACAAAAAAGCCGTATACTACAATATTTAAACTATTAAGATTATTTTATAACTATTATTTTTTAGAATTAAACAGATGTAGAATATTTAGGTTGCTATGTGATAGGTGTTATTTTATTCTGAATACACTACATCAAATAAAAATATTATTTGTTGTTTTGCTCAATATTATGCTACTGTTCTTTAATTGGAAGAGATACACGCTGTGACATTGCTGCTCACTGAGTTCTGTATTTTACCCATGTAATTGACCAGATGCAATTTCAAGCTAATTTAAACAGCCTTAGATTGATTAAATGTTTTTATTTGCAAATGTTTTACTCTTTTATGCTCTTTTAGTCCAGGAGCTGTGCTAAAACTTCTTTGACTGCTATCCTGGGAGCTCCTCATTTTGGAATGTCTTTACCAGTGAGATGCTGTTGCAATACTGACAGAGAAATTAGGCTCTGCCTTGTGTATATGTGTTGTTTGTTTTTTTGTTTATAAATATCTCCAGACAGGTGCAGCCATTTCCAGAAGTATTAATACAAATATAATAAAAATAAAATAATGCATTAAAGAAGTTTGTTTTATTCCTGCACACAAATCTACATAGATAAATGCCACGAGTCACAGTGACCTGAAACATCTTATTTGTACACATGACCTATTCTAAAAAAAATACACATATCAGAGGTTTTGTTTTCTGTGTATAAATTCATGACCCCAACTTAGGAAAAGTCATAAAATATTATACAGAAAATGAAAAGAAAAATAGCATTTAAGCTAATTGGAATCTAGAGTCGGGTCAAATAGACCCGAAACCTAATAGGAGGGTTAATTCAGTAAACAAAAGTAAAAACTTGTGCCTAAGGAAATAGGGTACTGAAGGAAGAAATCTCGTTTTGGACATTGTTGGTGCACTTTGTGAACCTGGCTAAACTTTACTGTCTTACACTGTTATGCTGTCTGCTTGTACACATGCATTTACGTTGTTCTCTTGGGAGCATAAGGGACCAGAGTTCAGGTAATCGAATACACAAAACTGTTGCACTCTGTGTATTCAAATAGGAAACTATTCAAAATTTCCATCCCTAAACCTAATAATAAACACTACTAAAACAGTATTCAATACAAAATAACAATCCTTCTCAGAGCGTTGTCGCTTGTGAAGCCTCTCCCAAGTCAGCGCCAATCTTGCTGAGTGATACCAGCGAGTCCTGGAAAGATTGTGAATGGCATTTTTGACCTGAACACATCAGATCCCAAATCAAAAAGTTAGACAATTCGATCGCGTATCTGGATGTCAATCGGGACATCTTACTGTGAGACCAGATGCGATATAAACGAATTGTTGAATTCACAACAAATAAAGCTGCTGTTTTATCGGCAAGTCTAGGAAATTGACACCAAACAAGACAGAACATTACTTTTTTTTCACTGTCATAATGGAGCCAGATGAAACCTCCATTCCAAATGTTCGTCTTCATTTTTTTCCTTCAAAATTACTTATTTTACGATTTATTGATTTCAAAGCTTTCCTTTTGGCTTATTGGTTGCTTAGTTGTAGAAAACCCAGTTTGTAAAAGATTTGTCGCGGGAAGGAGTACCAACACAGCACTTTGGTACGCAGTCTCAGATTCTGACAGTACAACAAATGTGACGTGTGGTGGGAAAGTTAGGATTAGTTCGTAGTTATAGTTTTAAAAAATGGTTTGTAAATTATTTCTCACTTTTTTGGCACACTGACCCATTTTCCTGGATTCATGACACAGAAGCCATGTGCACTACATATATATATTATACTAGATAAATATTACCGGCCCAGTCAGGCCTGTGGTGCTTCATAACTACCGGCCAAAATGCGATCTCTACCGGCCCCGTTCTGCCGGGCCATGGTTAATGTTGCACCCTGTTTATGTTGTATGTGGTGTGTTTCATGTTGTCTGTTATATGTGGATATAGTGGTGTATGGGAATATAAATGATGTGTATTAGTATGTAAGCACAGGGAGTGCACAAGTTAGTTCACGTGCTGGGATTCAAGTGAATAATTAATTAGTAATTGAGTCCTGGCACAACTGTATATATAGGTGCATGTTTCACTCAGTCAGGATTGTATGTTTGAGAGTGGAGAATGGAAAGAGACAGAGGAGAGAATTTATAAAAGAATAACAGTTGCTATTTGTGTTGGAAGCTCCAGCATGGTGCTTGTTTGGTTGAATTTCGTCTGTTTTGGTTGTCTATTTATTTTGGCCAACACACTGTTTGTTTTATAGCAGTGTTTGGGTTTGTTTATTAACTGGCACAGCAGCGCAATGCACAGTTCACTCACCACCCTAGGTTTCTGTTCCGGGTCTGACGTCACCCCTACAGCCATTCTTGTGACAGGATATAACAAAGACTGCTCGTCAGAGCCTGTGACAGGGCATAAATAGACCGCACGCACCGATCTCAATGTAATTTTTCCTTCAAGACTGCTGCAATCATAGCTACAGCAACCTTGAAGGTTAATGGTTACATTTCTATTTCAGAAAACCAGGTTTATGATAATAACCTAAAGTTCCCTATCAAGTAAGAAATGTAACCATTACCTCATGGGTAGAAATACTAAAGCTGTCGCAAGGCCATTATTGCAGACAACTGGAATGCTACAAGGCTTGGCCAAGGCCACCTTGCGCGTTACCAAGAGGAACCCCAGTACTGATAGCTAGGGCCAAAAAATTGAGGGAGAACTCCCCTCTACGATTCGGCTACCGTGCAGTAACCTCGTTTGTTGTTAGATACGTATACCAGGTCAGGAACGGAAGGAGGTCTGACCCACAGTTACTGCAGAAGCAGTATATAGGGGTGCCCACCTATATAGCTTAAGGTAAACAAACACAGCCCTAAGACTGGGGAAAGACCGGACAGCCAGACCCGAAGCAGAGCTGAGCCCAGCACTGCTAGTGAATCGGAATGGTAACCTCATCCAATGTACAGTGTACTGGCAGGAACGGGAGTAGGTCTGGACCCACAGTTACAATGGGAGCAATCTATAGGGATACCCACTTACAGCAACCTACTATTAGAGCCCTAACAGTCTCAATATAATTCTCAATAATTGTCTCTATAATAAGAAATAGTGCGTGAAATGAAGCTATGCTTACATCTGACCCTAGTATATTTATGTCCTGCCTCTGCTCACTAATGATTGGACAGCTGTAAAACCAGGGCAGCTCTTGACTTTCCCTTAGGTTACACTCCAAATTGCCCCGCGCCATGCTTTCACGAATTTCGAAATAAACCTTCCTAAACGGAAATGACAAATCCTGTTCCTCTCCAGTTTCTCTGACATACGAATGTACCAGCATTACATTTTCTTTTTTTTTTCTTTAAAACATATTTTAATTTTGTTGCTTATTCATGAACATCCCTGTACTGTGGGTGTTGTCGAGTGATTGAAAATGAGACATTTTGTGTTTGAATTGAAAGTGATGGAGGGGTTTCGAGGATCTTGATACACCTTTTACTTCCAAGCTTTTCAGTATTTCCTCAGGAATAAAATCAGTTCGTTTTTGAGTGAAAAACTACACGATAATGTCTTTTTTTTTTTCCATATATATATATATATATATATATATACACACACACACACACACACACACACACATACACACACACAGCTTGTACTCGAGCACTAACTACACAATATCTTCTTGTCCCTGACTAAGGTCAGGATGGCTAAGCCGTTTCCCTGACAAGAAAACACGCTGTAATAGATGTTTAATTCCACACAGGAAATATATGCACAGACAAATGTTGTGGCTCACACAGTAACAGATGGAGCAACACACAATAAATACTGTTTTTTAGAACAGATGGTACACGGTTGAGGTTGTACTTGATAGCTCACATTTGGCTTCAGCAATGAATAAACATGCTTCTGCTCCTCAACACCCTCAATGAACACCACAGACAAACTTTCTTTTTGAAAGATAACAAGGTTCAATCAACACATGATCTAAATATTAAAAAATAAAAATATTTATGTTTAACCACTTCGCCACAATACATATATACATACACAGTATTCATTTATTTATTTTTAAATGCATATGAACAGGCGGAATATTTGTTCTTTTACCCATTAAAGATTTCTGCAACACCCACTGCCAACACAGTTACAACATTTATTTTCTGTGGAATGGATGGGTGTTGGTGTTGTGTTGCTGTGGTGCCTGAGTGCTGGTGTTGTGTTGCTGTGGTGACTGGGTGCTGGTGTTGTTGTGTTACTATTGCACCTGGGTGATGTGGTGTTGTGTTGCTATGACACCTTTGTGCTGTGGTGTTGTGTTGCTATGGTGCTGGGTGCTGTGGTGTTGTGTTGCTATGGCACTGGGTGCTGGTGCTGATGCGGCTGTTCTTTTTTGTTCTGCAGAGAGGCACGATGCCCTGTACGTGGTGGGCTCCCTGAATGAGACACTGGAGTTGCGGGGGATGAGGTACCACCCCATTGACATAGAGACCTCTGTGATCAGAGCACACAAGAGCATCGCAGAGTGGTAAGGGCTGCAGACACTCAGATAGGCACACGTGGGGACACACGCTTACTAAGAGGAGCCTGAGGCTGAAAGGTCATGCATAACAGAGTAAATGTTTTTAAAAAAAGAAAAATAGAAGTCACATGGAAAGTTAAACTCAAAGGTTTCAACAGTGTGGTGTCTTTAAAAACACACTGCCTCCATCTGGCCGCATGGGATCCTGCATTGATCTAGTTGAGATCTTGTAGCCAGCTGTGTGTAATGGAATTGTGTTTAAAATATGGATGAGTGCTCTAAGTGTTTTTCTTTCTCTGCATCTCTATCCTCCTCTCAGCGCGGTGTTCACCTGGACGAACCTGCTCGTGGTGGTGGTGGAGCTGGACGGCTCGGAGCAGGAGGCTCTGGACCTGGTGCCGCTG
Organism: Polyodon spathula; assembly: GCF_017654505.1. Lineage (NCBI taxonomy): Eukaryota > Metazoa > Chordata > Actinopteri > Acipenseriformes > Polyodontidae > Polyodon > Polyodon spathula. The sequence continues at coordinate 23,484,566 of NC_054543.1, forward strand.
GTCACCAACGTGGTCCTGGAGGAGCACTACCTCATCGTGGGCGTGGTGGTGGTGGTGGACCCTGGCGTGATCCCCATCAACTCCCGGGGGGAGAAGCAGCGCATGCACCTGCGGGACGGCTTCCTGGCAGACCAGCTCGACCCCATCTACGTGGCTTACAACATGTGAGGGAGGAGCACCCAGAGATACACCAGGACTACTGACAGCAAAGGAGTCTCCCTGCTTCTTCACCCATACACAGGATGTGCAGCTTTTGCTTTGCTGTACAGAATTTCCATTTTAGACAAACTTTTTTTTTTTTTTATTTACATTTAATTTTGAATGTCAGTATTGTTTCCCAGATGCACTTCCCTCTGGTGGGAGCACAGTGGAGTGAGACTCTAGACTAAATCAATTCCCTGCTTCATTCCCTTTGCGTTTTGTGTGTTGTTTTTCCAGAGGGGACAAGACACGCTGCTTTGAACTCTTTAACCACGCTATCACCTCATCACGCATGGGTGTATTTTGGCACAATTTCATTTATTTTTTTGATCTTTTCATTTTTTTCAAAAACAAGCTCTTAACAGGTATTTGGGTTGATATGCGGTGCTGCCTTTAAAACAACAGTATGCACAGACATTGTCAGCACAGGGACCAGTGCTGACCAGGATTGTTTCAAGATTGGCACCGAGGTCAACCACAGTGAATGAGGGCCAAATCAGGACATTTGCTTTAAAAAAGCTTACAACAATATGAAGAATGTGAATAGTATTATTTCTTTGCACAAAAAAAAAAGTTTGCTTTTTATGAACAAGAATAGTTTATCCATGATGCATTTTATTTAACATTACCCATCTCCCACGAGATGCTATAGTTCTATGTTTAATGAATTTACTGCTGTTTTTAGTTTTTGAATATTAAGCTATGCCGGACGAACGATAAAAAGATTTAAAAAAAACTTTGTTCGAGTTTTCAAGATACTGTGGAAGCAACACACACAGTACAACCCGCTGCCTCCAACGCTATGCTGCAGCTGTGCTCTTAGCTTGTGTGCATCGTAGACTACTCTTGGACTCGTCTTGTAATTATGTACATACCTTGCATAACTTATGATTGTGATTCTGGAAGTGGGCGTGGCAGCCGCTGGACTGACAGACATTTGTTAGCAGTGCGCCTGCAGGGGGCCCCGCTGGACGACCTGACTCACCTACAGTTTAAATGTTGTACTTTTTGTTTTATAGCTCAAAACAAAAAGCCTTGTAAGATTTTGTATTAAGAAATTGATGACAGTGAGACTGGACTAAAGCAGGTTAAGCAGAAAGCACATTAAAACATTTTAAAATGAAAACGCTTGGTTTCCTGTAAACCATATTCCCTGAAAATAGCTGATTCCTGTAGTAAACAAACGCTGCTTACTTTCTATTTTCTGGACATTTCATAATGGCCATCGTCCAATAAAATGCCATTCCCTTTACACAGTGCCTCCCCTGGGATGCTTTGTTTTTGTTGATAAAAACAAAACATGTCTTGTCGATATGAATACAGCACACCGAAAAACAAATAAATGCATACACAAGTATATTGTCATAAGCACTCTTTCATCTGTGAGTCTGTGATAAAATAATATGTTAGTAAGAGTTCTGGTATTTTCTATTTAAAACACTAGAGAGCCTCCGATGAGGTGAGGTGGGGACTGTTGATCAACAGGTTGGGATGTCTCAACAATGCCTGAGTCTGTGACAGGGTGTGAAGCTGGAGTGCGGGTATGAGAGTGTAACTGAGCTCCCAGATTAACATCCTGAGTGATTTAGATCTTGAAACATTTCATTTACATTAAACTTTTACAGATAAGTAGGGGTAGCATCCAAACCAAGGTCATAAAAACAATGCCCAAGCTGTGGATTAGGTCATGCACACCTCCAAGGCTGTAGAAAATGATGCATCTTCCAGCCATTCTTACCTACTGTCAGTTTACCTGAACTGAACCCTGCTGGAAAGTGAGCACTGCTAACAAAACTATCTTTATAAGCCACCGTGTTTCAGCTGCACACTGAGCCCCCGTCATGTGGTGTCCACACTGCATGGAAATCAGAATCAGGGTATTTTTTTAGAAGCTCCAAATGGTGATTTTCAATACTGAAGAATGGGGATTTTACTGTAGAAGTGGGGATCAGAGATTTATAGAGTACATACTGTATGTTCTTCAGTAACGCCTTTTAAAAAGGAAATAAAACTGTCAATGCTGCTACTGATGATCATATTTTGACACAGCCACTGTGTTAACTGGTAAGGTTCCTTCCATACATGCTGTTATTGTAAATACGTACATCACTGTTTAACTTTAACATCATAATCCACACAATGGTGTGTCTTACAACATGCCAGAGCAGCTGCAAAATACATGATCTGTTAGACCCAGCATTCCTCTTTGCAGAGCTGGAAGCTTCAACCAGCTCTTCATTGTAGAACAGATTTTTATTAGTATTATAAAAACAGTGTTTTGTAAAACCAAAAATTGCTAGTGTTTACATGAGCACATTTTATAACAAATATTAACTGGACTTTGTTTGTTTTATGTATTTATTTTTTATATTGATTTACACATTCTACTCCTGGTGATAAATTCCTCATGTACTTCTCTTTAATAAGTTCCAGACATAACATTACACATTTCAAAGCAATACAAACCATTTATAGTTCCATTGATAGATACCGTGACATGTCCACATAAAAGTAAAGATGGTCAATTTTAACAGCAGGATCACTGTAAATGTGGTGTACCAAAATGTTACCCTGGGCACAAACAACAAACTCACACCACTCCATCCCGGTGATAAGTAACTGATAAGAACATAAGAAAGAAAGAACATAAGAAAGTTTCCAAACGAGAGGAGGCCATTCGGCCCATCTTGCTCGTTTGGTTGTTAGTAGCTTATTGATCCCAAAAGCTCATCAAGCAGCTTCTTGAAGGATCCCAGGGTGTCAGCTTCAACAACATTACTGGGGAGTTGATTCCAGACCCTCACAATTCTCTGTGTAAAAAAGTGTCTCCTATTTTCTGTTCTGAATGCCCCTTTTTCTAAACTCCATTTGTGACCCCTGGTCCTTGTTTCTTTTTTCAGGCTGAAAAAGTCCCTTGGGTCGACACTGTCAATACCTTTTAGAATTTTGAATGCTTGAATTAGGTCGCCACGTAGTCTTCTTTGTTCAAGACTGAACAGATTCAATTCTTTTACCCTGTCTGCATATGACATGCCTTTTAAGCCCGGAATAATTCTGGTCGCTCTTCTTTGCACTCTTTCTAGAGCAGCAATATCTTTTTTATAGCGAGGTGACCAGAACTGAACACAATATTCAAGATGAGGTCTTACTAGTGCATTGTACAGTTTTAACATTACTTCCCTTGATTTAAATTCAACACTTTTCACAATGTATCCGAGCATCTTGTTAGCCTTTTTTATAGCTTCCCCACATTGCCTAGATGAAGACATTTCTGACTCAACAAAAACTCCTAGGTCTTTTTCATAGATTCCTTCTCCAATTTCAATATCTCCCATATGATATTTATAATGTACATTTTTATTTCCTGCGTGCAGTACCTTACACTTTTCTCTATTAAATGTCATTTGCCATGTGTCTGCCCAGTTCTGAATCTTGTCTAGATCATTTTGAATGACCTTTGCTGTTGCAACAGTGTTTGCCACTCCTCCTACTTTTGTGTCGTCTGCAAATTTAACAAGTTTGCTTACTATACCAGAATCTAAATCATTAATGTAGATTAGGAATAGCAGAGGACCTAATACTGATCCCTGTGGTACACCGCTGGTTACCACACTCCATTCTGAGGTTTTTCCTCTAATCAGTACTTTCTGTTTTCTACATGTTAACCACTCCCTAATCCATGTACATGTGTTTCCTTGAATCCCAACTGCGTTCAGTTTGAGAATTAATCTTTTGTGCGGGACTTTGTCAAAAGCTTTCTGGAAATCTAAATAAACCATGTCATATGCTTTGCAATTATCCATTATGGATGTTGCATCCTCAAAAAAATCAAGCAAGTTAGTTAGGCACGATCTCCCTTTCCTAAAACCATGTTGACTGTCTCCCAGTACCCTGTTACCATATAGGTAATTTTCCATTTTGGATCTTATTATAGTTTCCATAAGTTTGCATATAATAGAAGTCAGGCTTACTGGTCTGTAGTTACCTGGTTCAGTTTTGTTTCCCTTTTTGTGGATCGGTATTACGTTTGCAATTTTCCAGTCTGTCGGTACCACCCCTGTGTCAAGAGACTGCTGCATGATCTTGGTTAGCGGTTTGTAAATTACTTCTTTCATTTCTTTGAGTACTACTGGGAGGATCTCATCCGGCCCAGGGGATTTGTTTATTTTAAGAGCTCCTAGTCCCTTTAACACTTCTGCCTCAGTTATGCTAAAGTTATTTAAAACTGGATAGGAACTGGATGACATGTGGGGCATGTTGTCAGTATCTTCCTTTGTAAAAACTTGTGAAAAGTAATCATTTAACATATTTGCTATTTTTTTTTCTTCCTCTACGATTTTGCCATTTGTATCTCTTAAACATTTAATCTCCTCTTTGAATGTTCTCTTGCTGTTGTAATATTGGAAAAACATTTTGGAATTGGTTTTAGCTCCCTTAGCAATGTTTATTTCTATTTCTCTCTTGGCCTTTCTAACTTCCTTTTTGACTTGCGTTTGCAGTTCTGTGTACTCTTTCTGCGTACTTTCTTTTTGGTCCTTTTTTAATGCTCTGTAAAGTGCCTTTTTTCGCTGAATATTTTTTTTAATTGATCTATTAAACCATTTTGGCAATTTAGTTTTACATTTAGATTTGTCTACTTTAGGGATATAATTGTTTTGCGCCTCTAGTACTACATTTTTGAAGAACAACCATCCTTCTTCTGTGGGTGTTTTCTCTATTTTACTCCAATCTACTTCTGTTAGTCTCTGTTTCATACCTTCATAGTTTGCTTTTCTAAAATTGTAAACCTTAGCTTTAGTCATTACTTTTGGGGATTTAAAAAACACTTCAAATGAGACCATGTTGTGGTCTGAGTTTGCCAGTGGTTCTCTGACCTCTGTTTTAGTTATTCTATCTTCGTTATTTGAAAAGACTAAATCAAGGCATGCCTCCCCTCTAGTGGGTGCCTTCACAAATTGTGTTAGGAAGCAGTCATTTGTCATTTCCACCATTTCTATTTCATCCTTCGCGCTACCCACCGGGTTTTCCCATTTTATTTGGGGGAAGTTGAAATCCCCCATTAGTATGGCTTCTCCTTTGCTACACACATTTCTAATGTCATTGTATAACAGATTATTGTGCTCACCGTCTGAATCTGGCGGTCTATAGCATGCTCCTATTATTATGCCTTTTGAATTTTTGTCTGTTATTCTGACCCATATTGATTCGGTTTTATTTTCTTTGTCCAGGTTTAACACCTGGGCTTCAAGACTGTTTCTTATGTATAGCGCTACCCCTCCTCCTCTTCTGTCCTGCCTGTCTTTCCTATACAGTGTATACCCACAAATATTATATTCGTCCCCATCACTCTCAGATAACCACGTTTCTGTAACACCTATCACATCATAGTTACCTGTTAGTGCAGTAGCTTCAAGTTCTAGAATTTTGTTTCTGATACTTCTAGCATTTAGATAAATACATTTAATGGTTGTCTTACCTGAGTTGTTGTTCTTGTTTTGATGCGGTCTCCCTTCTGTTTTTTTGTTGATTTCTCCCCCCTTCCTTTCTAGTTTAAATGCTTCCGAACCTGCTCGAGGATCTTTTCTCCGAGTAGACTAGTTCCCTTGTTATTTAAATGCAGTCCATCCCGTCTATACAGATAGTCCTTGTTGTAGAATGTGGTCCAATGATCAAGATAGGTGAAGCCTTCCCGTGTGCACCACGTCTTCAGCCATTCGTTTTGATTAATTATTTCCAGCTGTCCATATGGTCCTTTGCAAGGTGCGGGTAGTATACCAGAAAATACCACAGTTTTGGTTTTCTCTTTTAATTTCCTTCCTAGCTCTCTGAATTTGTTTTGCAGGGATTTTGGTCTGTCTCTTCCAATGTTGTTTGTACCGATGTGGACGACTACTACCGGGTCGTCTCCTGTTCGTTCTAGGAGCCTGTCCACGTTCTCAGTGATGTGCTTGACCGAGGCTCCCGGAAGGCAGCACACTGTTGTAGTAAGGGGGTCCAAACTGCGAATTGAACTTGCTGTGTTTCTCAATATGGAGTCCCCAACAATCATGACCTCCCTTCTTTTTGCTGTCTGGTCACCACTGTCAATAGGGTCCTGGATGTTGTTCCTTTCATTCTCTTGTTGTTGGTTCTGCTCATCAAAATTCTGAAGTGACTCAAATTTGTTGGTTGTTTTGATTTCTGGTGGTTGTGTTTGACGAAGTTTCTTTTTTTCCCTGTTTCTGCCTACCTGAACCCAGCTGTTCTGACCTTCTATCTCCCTGGTGGCTTTCAGTCTGTTAGGGGTGATGCAGACTTCCATGAATTGTGGGTGTGCCAGTTCCTCGAGATCCTGTTGCTGTCTCACTTCTTCCAGCTCCATTTCTAGCATACTTACTAGTTTATGCAAATCCTGGATCGCGCGGCACTTTACGCACATTTGGTTTAGCTCCGCTGGGTTTTCTCGGATTTCCCACATCAAGCAGGTGTCACAGATTACTGGCTTGAAGACCATGTTGAGGTTTTTTTTTTTGAAGTTTAGTTTCTTCTGCAGCTGTCACCCTGCTTTCAAACTGCTTCGAAACTGCTCTGTACTTTTCCACGCCTGTACTTCTCCCACTCGCTGTCGCTGGGAAGACTGCCTCGTTTAACTGCGTGGTTCTGCTGTGCTGTTGGCTCCTCCCCTCACCCGTGTCTCAAAACGGCGCTGAATTTGAATTGGCTGCTCTGAGTTTCAGCTTGTTTGTTATCAGAAAAACACACGCGGCTGTTTGACTTTGAGCTGCTGCTGTGTTTCCCCAATGTCCTCTGTTTTCTGATTAAAGCAATTCAAGATGCAATTTCTCCTTTCTGCTTCGAAACTGCTCTGTACTTTTCCACACCTGTACTTCTCCCACTCGTTGTCGCTTCCACTCCAGATCTTTTAAGATAGTAAGCATGGCTGTGTTTTAATGTTGAAGTACCACGTTGCATTTGTAAATATTTGCAGTCAACATAGTTCTTCACATTAGCTCAGAATAAGGCTTCTCTAGTTGATCATAAACCACACCATCTGGAGAAGAGCCTAGTCAAGGAGCATCAGAGTGACTGACAAGTTCACTCATTTTGAGCCGTGGCATGTTCCCTGACTGCTCCCAACTCCATTTTCAAACCCTGTAACATTTCATCTGCCTGCCGTGTCAGACTTCGCTATAATGTGAAGAGGTAAGTTTAGGATTGTGAATTGTATGCCAATCTTCTGGGCCATATCAAAAGCAATTTGAAGGGGCCTTAAAGAGTAAGTAGCGGGGTTCCAAAAAATAGTGTCTTGCATCCCCACGTGTTGCGATAACTGTTTGAGTAACTCACCTGTAATTGTTCATTTCATTGTTAACATCCTGGCTATGTACTACTCAGTTTAACTCAGTAGTTTAGTCCCGAAACAATAAACGCAGTCTTTAATACACCCACAATATACAAACATAGTCACCAGTCCAAAATGAATGCTGTAGTGCTTGTGGTGCAAATACAATTTATCGTGAAATTTACTTTGCTACGTCCTTTTTTATGCTGTCAATCATGTCCAATTTAACAATTGCAACCGCTCCTCCAATCCATGAATGCCACATCATTTCCCTTCTAGGTCAATGATTTAGTGTACTGTAGCTCTGCCCCCTTTCAAGATGGCCAACTTCCACCTAACCATGGGAATTAATTGTTTGGCCATCCAGTCCAGGGCACTCTGTTCCCTTTACACAGTGCCCTCACAGGTCGGGAGGGAGAGTTATCATCAAGATTCAATCTCTTTTACACATCCTTAAAACTTTTTACACTTATAACTTTAAAGTCTGTTTCTAAGCTATTTTCAAAATGACTGCAGCACTCCCAAGATATTATCAATTATTTTCCTACCTGCTCTGGTGATTCTTCACATCATTCAGCTTCTCCATTTGACTACAGGAGCAGTGCTCCAGCATTAGTCTTTCCTGCTCCATCCAGCTTCCAGCCCAGCAACAGCACCATCCAAACCATAGCTTCATTACTCACCTTGTCCGTGTTTTTATTAGACAGACTGGCCCTCCACTAAAACTTTCAAAGCTCCTTCAACAAGACATCGACATTCCTGTTGTCAGCATTTGCCTTGCCATAGCTCCTATATTTAAATCCACCACAAAGCTCTTGTTAGCTGAATCTTTCTTTACTCCTCGCTCCCAGAGCCAGCACAATTTACCGTTCCTTCAGAAGATCCTGCCCTGGATTTCTATTAGCTATGCTCAACTTTTTAAAGACCTATCCAGCCCATTTCATACTCCATTTCAACCTGTGGTAGCTTGTGCTTTCGACTGGTCACAACATGCTCCAACGACACTGCTGTTCTGCAACTTTTCCACCAGCGCCTCTCAGTCCATGGCTACCACAGCAACGCCCTCATTGAGTGACTGCGGGGAGTGGTAAGTCGACATGGTGACCGGGCAGCTTCATACGGCACTGCGAGCTCCGTGCCTCAGTACTGCAATCTTGTGTTGCTGCGCTTTCACAACCTGCGAGGGTTCGTTCAACTCACCGAATTGTGACATCTAAATACCTCGTTAACATATTCATGTACATGACTAACTGTCCTAAAACACGTAACGAATATATTAAAATCTAAAAGAATATGCAATTGTTGTTCTACATTGACAAGGATTTCAATCACAATAACCGAATGTATTCTACCCGGCTTCACTCAAGCCAGTGGTTAATTCCAATCATAACCTCTAGATGGCAGTATAACACCACAAATTTTATATAGTCATTAAGCTGGTTTGCTATCACTGTGAAGCTCGCACACTCCAGTTTTTCTATACATTCCTGCTGTTTGTTGTCATTCCAAGAGATTCTCAGGAGTTCCCCTCCTCCTCAACCTTTTGCCTACCTATATCAACTGACATTCTTCAATTTCAACTCTTCCCCTCTTCAAGGACCTGGTCATGAAGCGACCTTACTAAGCTGCTTTTTGAGATGCTCAGAATCTACCATCACAGTAATGTCCAGCTTCCCTGCATCAAGCATCCATTCCTGCGACTTTTTCCTGTTCCCAGATTTGTGTTTCCTCATCTGGCGCCACTCCTCCAATCTGATCAGCTTCATCAAGGCACCTTATTCAACTTTCAAAGTCATCATTTCATCAACACGAGCCCCCAGTCAGTCATGGAATCATGTCCTACGATTATCAACTTTCCAGTCAATGCCCTCCTATCCCCATAAACTGCTCCCGACCAATCAACAGGTTCTGCAGATGCCTTGGAGTAACACATTCTTCATCCTCTCGGGTTCTGCAGCGGTCTCAGATCTCTGCATTCCTCATCTCTCCCAAAAGCAGCCCCATCTTTTGCTCCATCTAAATCTGCCTTAACACTGAAAGACAAATATCTACCACATTCAGCAGATCCCTCCTCTGCAGCAGAGCATCACACTCTACCGATTGTAGTCCTCCGTTCACTATTGCAGATCTCTGCTATCATAGCTGGGCCTCTGCACACAACTGACAGCACTCCATCGTTTTCTTCCTCAGATCTCTGCTCTATTCAGCAGATCACGCCCTCTACTGTTAATCGCTCCTTACTACAGCAGATCTCCGCTCCCTCTTCAGATCTGCTCACTACTGCAGCATGCAAAAGTTAATCTAGTTTACTGTTTAAATCTGCAACTGTACTTCTTCAGAGCCTCCATTGCTCCAGCTTTCCTCCAATACGCAGATCGTGGCAGCATTCCCACAATCAAGGCTAACGCTAATCCCCATCTAATCAAAATACGGGGCACTACCTCAGCAATCCTATTCATATCTCCACTCATACTCTCAAATGTTACAGCATTAATACTTGGTGAGAGACTAGAAATTTGTTTTGATTGAGTTAAGGAGTTACACTATTATATAAGAGAATAACTGGCATTGCAAAACCCAAATCTCTGAATGTGAGTTTACCTTTTCCATTTCAAGCAGACATGATAGTAGCAAACCGCTGATCAATCCCATATTAACTAACACATAGGATGGCGGCATTTCATCTCTCTGCCCTCACTTCTAGAATATGGGGCTTAAAGGCGCCGAGCTTCCCCAGTAGATGATTCATATATTCGTTCAGTCCAGCTGCCATCTCAGCCCTCAGTTCCAGCTATCCTTCTGCCTCTAATTTCAGTATCCAATCCCCACCTTCTTGTTCAAGAGCTCCTATTCTACAGCCTGCTCAGTGTCTTCAACCTTCTGTGCACAGAATTGAATAATCGTATTCCTTCAATCAAAACTGGAACCTGGCTCTCATCGTCCATGCTAGGGATTCTCTCCATCTCCCTCCAGTCTCTCCATTCCAGCAGTTCACCTGATACTCCATGGGATTCTTAAGAGCATTCTCCCTGCCTCACCTTCATGTTTGTCTATATCAACGTGCATTCTCCATTTTGCTAATTTTCACTTTTAGGAAAAACCTCTTCTCCCCCTATAAGGATCTACATATGGAGATCATCTGCCTCTCAGTAGCCTTCGATGCTTAACCCATCACTTGGCTGCCTATCTCCAAGACGGATCAATTGCAGTGCGATCAGTCCATTCACCCGTCAAGTATCAAGTCCCCTATCCCCCATTTCAAGGTATCTCCCCAGCAGGAACTCCCCCCCCCCCTCAGACCCCCTGTTCATCGATTCCTCTCACTCCTATCATTACTCGGCTCCACCCTCGTCTCTGAGCAGGCCTCACTCCTCTCCACCCTCGCCTCCAGAGCAGGCCTCCCTCTTCTACTCAACCCTTGCCTCCGAGCAGGTCTAGCTCCTCTCCATACTCTCCTCCAGATTAGGCCTCCCTCCTCTCCTCCACCCTCGCCTCCAGAGCAGGCCTCATTCCTCTCCTCCACCCTTGCCTCCAGAACAGGCCTCCCTCCTCTCCACCCTCTCCTCCAGAGCAGTCCTCCGTCCTCTCCACCCTCTCCTCCAGAGCAGGCCTCCCTCCTCTACTCCACCCTCGACTCTGAGCAGGCCTCCCTCCTCTCCACCCTCTCCTCCACCCTCGTCTCCAGAGCAGGCATCCCTCCTCGACTCCACCCTCGCCTCTGAGCAGACCTCCTTCCTCTCCACCCTCACCTCCAGAGCAGGCCTCTCCCCTCGACTCCTCCCCCCTCCCCCTCCCCCAGCCTGATCACGAATATGGGGAAGCTGGTCCTCCTCTGCACTGGATTCCTACATTCATTCATCCTTCTCCGATATAGTTGCTGCTCTCTCTAAAATTGCTAGTATGCCTGGAGTAGAGGTTTTCCACTAATTAGCCTTAAAGGGTTTTTCCTCTCCACTGAGCAGCAGTTATACACATAGTCACATCCTACTAAATTACTAGCCATCCTCCTGTTTGTCCTTCTGGTCTTTTGTTTATGTTATGCGCTGGCATGTGCTGTCTTTTGTTCGTCTCACGGTGTGGGAGATTTCATGAGGAGCCGGGAGTCCATCCTTAGGGGGACAAATGAGTCTCACTTCCCGACCTCAAGGCTAGGCATCAGCCTCTCTTTACCTTCAGGGGGGATCTCACCATGTGAGTCAGAGCGGACCCTCGGCCACACTTTGTCCTTTAGCAGCTCCTGCGCTTATCTTGCCTCACTCAAGGCTCTGTTCTATACTCTGCCTCAATTCGGGACGTGGCTACTCCGTGCTCGAGTCCCATACTAACCTCTATGCCTTGTCCTTATGTCAGGTCCCAGGCAAAGTGAAGTCTCGGCCAATTGGGGGTCTAACGAGCGACCCCTTTACAGAAGTCTCAGATGCTGGGTACCTCTCTCTCTCTCTATCTCCTTTCGTGTCCTGGGACCATCCTCCTCCCGAGGGGCGGATCCCCACTCTTAACCCTCATATGTGTTTTCGGTTGCTGGGTCTTTTGCCCTTGGGTTGGGTCGGAATCGCCGCCCTCAGTCAGTGACCACTTTCTGTATCCTGTCTTCGGTTGCTGGGTCCTTTGCCCCTGGGTTGTGTCGGCATCGCCGCCCTCAAGCAGTGACCATCTTTCTATCCGGTTTCTGTTTCTGGGTCCTCTGCCCCTGGGATGTGTCGGCATTGCCACCCTCAGTCAGTGACCACCTTCTATGCTAGCTTCCGTGTCCAGCTCAGCTGGTCTGCTACTAGAGTGGGCCTTGCCCGCTCTTCTATCCTACATCCAGTCCTAACCGACACTCTGTCCTACTAACCACTCCCTTCTGCTTCTTCTGCCCTATCCTTTTACCCCCAGCTCACGCCCTGTGAAATATACAGTTATATGTGTTCTTCACAGCTCCACAGGAAATCGGCATCCAACGGCAGAGGTGAGTGCATTTTCCATACTCGTCTGTTGGGCAGGGGAATACGCTATAAACGTCACTATGATATGAACATGTTATATATGTTATGGAAACAAAAAAAAAAGGCTTATTGCGTCTATGTTTTTGCCACAAATTGACTATGGAGATGCAGTATATAGGTTTGCATCACCATCAGCTTTAGGTAAACTGGCCTCGCTATATCATGTAGCATTGAGGTACATTACAAATACAAGATTTAATACTCATCATTGTATATTATACGATTTGGTAGGCTGGACTTCTTTGGCTTTACGCAGGTTGAAGCTCTGGTATATAAGGCTATTCAATGTAAATTATATGAATATACTTATTAAAAAAATAACTTATATCCCATAGTAACCATAGGCTCAGATCTCATTTTTTTTGCATTTTAAAATCCGAAATAAGCATACTGGGGGTGGTAAAGGATCCTTTGCTTATTATGCCCCATGGTCCTGGAATGAGTTCCAGTCCAAACTAAAGCTGCAGACCCAGATATCTTTATTGCAATTTAACAGTAAACTGCATGATTTCGTGACTGATAGTTGTAATTGTTTTAAATAGTTGACTACTTTTGTGTATTTTGATTATTGTTTTAAATGTGATTTGCCTGTGTCTTAATTGTATTTTATTGTGTATTGTTCTTATTGTATGATTGACTTGCTGCTACCTGCTTGGCTAGGTCTCACTCGTAAAAGATGTTTTAATCTCAATGTGACTACAAGGATAATAAATAAATGTGTGTGTGTGTGTGTGTATGTATGTATATATATATATATATATATATATATATATATATATATATATATATATATATATAGACACACACACACACACACACACACTGGTATTGACTGTTGATCTACTAAAAAACTTTTTGAAAAAATAGGAAGATAGATATTGCATAGTCTACAACCAGTGTGGGGTCATACAAGTACTAATATATTTGTGCACAGTTTTTCCAAAGGCTTTGTTGGGCACACAAGTCATCGTCTTATATATTATAGATTATAAAACGACGACTTGTGTGTCTAGATAAAAAACTGGTTTTCTGAATAAGGTGTCTAGAAGGGCTAGTATTCCGATAGTATCCTCATATTAAGTGGGTATTCGATATCACGTTTTCGGAATACTGGTATCCAGAATACAGATGGATTCATTTGGAATACCCTGTTTACATGGCATGGAATAGCTATTCAAATTTCCCACTATTCCGAATACAACTGGAACAGGTGCCCAGATAGCAATATGGGTGCAGTCAATTGCACCTACCACGCGCGGCAGGTGCGCAACCTCATAAAAACCCCACATTATCTCCTCCATGTTTGCTCTGGTACTGGGGAATTTAATATGTTCTTCAGCACATCGCAGCAACACGGTTACAAACCGGTCGAGGTTGCAGGACACGGCTGACTAGATGATCCCCACTGTATCACCTGCTACCTTCGGGAAGGTCCCAGTAGCCAGGATACACATACATACAAACACTACCAATTGTTCGGACAAGGCATGACTGCGCAGGCTTGTTCTGGCCAGGTCATCATGCAGCATGTGGCATAGATGAGTCAAGACGATACCTGGACACAATTTGCTCATTGCTGAGCTCCTCATATGTGTGCTTTCAGCATTTCTTGTCGGGGTTGCTGTTTCTGGGTGTGCCTTGCATCATTCACATCCACATGTCGACAGACATGCTGCATGCTACACACGTTTCCCATTGTTGCCTGTTTGTAGTCAGTGCTGGAATGGTAGTGTGCGCGGAGTTAACGCAGTCCTTTTACAATCCTTATTCTGCTTGTCACAAACCTGGTTTTGTTCTTGGCACATACCTTCGAATATACCAGGATCACGCATGTTGTCGGCCACTCCCCCTATATTGTGCGATGCATACATTTTATTTCTGCACAGCGCAGAATGGATTGTGACGTGCAAAAGGACATTTCGAATATGGCAACTTGGCATAATTGTGGCACAAAGGCCATTTGCGATGTGCATACCCCTCTGTGCGGTGTGCAAACCTTTCGAAGATCGGGCCCTATAACTACGTACACCGAAAACACTCCCCTGTAACACAATCGTATCAACAAACAGTTTCATACTAGTATGTACCATATTTTGTAATGACTGCTTAAATAAATAAAAACTGCTACATTTAATACATTTAGCCTATTAGTTGTATTTCACCAATGTGTTTTGTTGTTAGTAGCCTATATAGTTAGTAGCCTACCAGTCAAAAGTTTTAGAACACCTCCATTTTTCCAGTTTTTATTGAAATTTACACAGTTTAATGTCTCAATGTACTCTGAAATTAAAGCATAGAACAAATAAACAATTGGAGATAAAAAAGAAATGATGGAATCATTTTGTTTAACAAAATTTAATCTAAATTTTTGACTCATCAAAGTAGCAACCTTTTGCAGATATAACAGCTGAACACACTCGTGGCATTCTTTCTACAATGGAAATCAAATATTGTTCGGAAAGTTCTTCCCAACACTGTTGCAGAAGTTCCCGCAAATGTGTTGCACTTGTAGGTTGCTTTGCTTTCACCCTTCTGACCAGTTCATCCCAAACCAGCTCGATGGGGTTTAAGTCTAAAGACTGTGCTGGCCATTCCATGATTTAAAGCCTACCATCCTTGTTCTTTTCTTCTAAGGTAGTTCTGACAAAGCCTGGAGGTATGTTTTGGGTCATTATCTTGTTGTAGGATGAATCCCTGACCAGCTAGGCGTATACCAGAGGGTATTGCATGGCGCTGCAAAATGCTGTGGTAGCCGTTTTGGTTCAGGGTGCCACTCACTCTGCAAGTTGCCGACTCTGGATCCAGCAAAAGAGCCCCAGACCATCACGCTTCCTTCTCCATGTTTGACAGTTGGTGTCACACACTGAGAAACCATCCTTTCGCCTACTCGACGGCGTACAAAAACCCTGCGTGATGAACCGAAGATTTCAAATTTTGATTCATCGGTCCATAAGACCTTCTTCCAGTCTTCAGTAGTCCACTGGCGGTGCTTCATGGCCCAGGCAAGCCTCTTTTTCTTATTTTGCCATCTTAGCAATGGCTTTCTTACTGCCACTCGACCTGTCAAACCTGCAGCTCAAAGTCTTCTCTTCACAGCTGAAACTGAGACTTGCTTACTTCGACCAGTGTTAAGCTGTGCTTGAAGCTGTTGTCCTGTGTGCCGCCTATCACGCAAGCTGTTGACTCTCAGAAACTTGTCTTCTGATTCTGTTGTGACTTTGGGTCTGCCAGACCTCTTCTTGTCAGAGTTTCCTCCAGTTTCCAAGCGTCTTTTGATGGTGTAGGAAACTGTACTCACTGACACCTTGGCTTTCTTTACAATTTCTCTAAAGGAAAGACCTACACTTTTATGGGTTATAATGGTCTGTCTGTCTTCTTTGTTAATTGCCTTTTTCTCGCCATTATGATAGCAATATACTACTTCCTGCAGTACAATACTGTCCAAAGAATGCTTAAGAGGGTGTAGTAACACAGTCTGTTCCAACACTGCTTTTATACAGACAGAGGGTTTGTAAGTAATCAACAAAAGTTGGAACACCTGTAGGAATTGTTAGCATCAACTTTCAAGGCTTAATTTACTTCTATTGCTGCAGAACAGCTGTAAGTTTTTAACCTATTTCTTGTTCCCTGAAAAAGGCCTTTTTGTACAACTCTGAAATGTACATTATTTTTCAGTTTTTGGTAACCTAAACCTTTATTTTAACCTCTGGCAGTTTACCACTTACCTTTGCACCATTTCAAATTAAGAGACCACTGCAAAATTATCAGTTTCTCTGGTTTTACTATTTATAGGTATGTGTTTGGGTAAAATGAACATTTTTGTTTTATTCTATAAACTACTGACAACATTTCTCCCAAATTCCAAATAAAAATATTGTCATTTAGAGTATTTATTTGCAGAAAATGACAACTGGTCAAAATAACAAAAAAGATGCAGTGTTGTCAGACCTCGAATAATGCAAAGAAAATAAGTTCATATTCATTTTTAAACAACACAATACTAATGTTTTAACTTAGGAAGAGTTCAGAAATCAATATTTGGTGGAATAACCCTGATTTTCAAGCACAGCTTTCATGCGTCTTGGCATGCTCTCCACCAGTCTTTCACATTGATGTTTTCTGACTTTATGCCACTCCTGGCCCACAAATTCAAGCAGCTCAGCTTTGTTTGATGGCTTGTGACCATCCATCTTCCTCTTGATCACATTCCAATGTGATCATGGAGCATTGTCCTGCTGGAAAAACCAATCCCGAGAGTTAGGGAACATTGTCAGAGCAGAAGGAAGCAAGTTTTCTTCCAGGACAACCTTGTACTTGGCTTGACTCATGCGTCCTTCACAAAGACAAATCTGCCCGATTCCAGCCTTGCTGAAGCACCCCCAGATGAGTCCAATTTTCAGCTTTGCCCAACACCTGGTCGTCTAATGGAGAGGACTACAAGCCACAGTGCCTCGCACCCACTGTGAAATGTGGTGGAGGATCGGTGATGATCTGCAGGTGCTTCAGCAAGGCTGGAAACGGGCAGCTTTGGCATGAATCAAGCCAAGTACAAGGTTGTCCTGGAAGAAAACTTGATTCCTTCTGCTCTGACAATGTTCCCCAACTCTGAGGGTTGGTTTTTCCAGCAGGACAATGCTCCATGCCACACAGCCAGGTCAATCAAGGTGTGGATGGAGGACCACCAGATCAAGACCCTGTCATGGCCAGCCCAATCTCCAGACCTGAACCCCATTGAAAACCTCTGGAATGTGATCAAGAGGAAGATGGATGGTCACAAGCCATCAAACAAAGCCGAGCTGCTTGAATTTTTGCGCCAGGAGTGGCATAAAGTCACCCAACATCAATGTGAAAGACTGGTGGAGAGCATGCCAAGACGCATGAAAGCTGTGCTTGAAAATCAGGGTTATTCCACCAAATATTGATTTCTGAACTCTTTCTAAGTTAAAACATTAGTATTGTGTTGTTTAAAAATGAATATGAACTTAATTTTTTTGCATTATTCGAGGTCTGACAACACTGCATCTTTTTTGTTATTTTGACCAGTTGTCATTTTCTGCAAATAAATGCTCTAAATGACAATATTTTTATTTGAATTTGGGAGAAATGTTGTCAGTAGTTTATAGAATAAAACAAAAATGTTCATTTTACCCAAACACATACCTATAAATAGTAAAACCAAAGAAACTGATAATTTTGCAGTGGTCTCTTAATTTCTTCCAGAGCTCGCTCTCTCTCTCTCTCTCTCTCTCTCTCTCTCTCTCTCTCTCTCTCTCTCTCTCTCTCTCTCTCTCTCTCTCTCTCTATCTATATATATATATATATATATATATCTATATATATATATAATAGAATATATATGAACATCCATAATAGTGACTTGTAGGTATTAGTCACGTATAATTTGTAGGATAGCCAGAAGGTGTAGAACAGGGTGAACAGATAGACACGACACAGGAAATGCAAAACTACAGTGAATGTTATTGTGCTGCTACTCTTCCTGGCCCCAACGACACAACACAAACTGTCCCCATAGTTTTGAGGGAGTGAATACACCGAAACGTTCTTGAGTTTGACTCCAAGTCTAATTCTCAACAAGTGCCTCTCAAGTTCAGGGTTGGTCTCTCGGGTCCATCGCTCACCGTCCACTTAGACCTCCTGGCGTGGCACTGCAAGGTGAGTATATTTGGCTTTATAATGTGCACTCCCAACCATTATAATCCTGGGTTACTTTAATCCTGCTTTGTTTCTGCCCTTTGGCCGATCTTCCCAAATCTTCTCTAGGGGACGTCGTTCCATCAGACCACCCCCTCCCCCCGGTGAGTCAGTTGGTTCAGTGCTGCCCCTCCTAGATTACCAAGGTCCTTCACTGCAGGGTGGACACCACTGCCCCTCCTGGAACTTGGTGGAAGTGTCCTTTATATGCCACAGGATTCAAAGTTAAAACTATACTGTCCAGTGACCAACCTTTAAAAATAAAACAGTCCTTCCATAAAGCACACAGTGTCTTTCTTCTTTCCCAGTTCACCGTGTGCGCAAACGTCTCTGCTCCTCTCAGCCTTCGTACCACGTGGCCCAGAGATTTAACACTCTCAGGTTTACATGCATTGTATTTACTCCGTTGAGTTACAACTATAAATCTAATAAACACGCTGTTACCTAAGGCCTCATAGCCTGTACTAAAACAGTCGTGGCACTTTCTTCGTAAACAAACAGTGTGGTATTCTTTACCAGCATTCGTAGTGTTATCAGTGCATGGAAGGAAACTTAAAAGACAGTCCTGCACATATTACAAGTTCCCTTTCTATAACTTGTGCACATTAACACAGTCCATTTGCTCGGTAACAGTGATTCAATGCTATGCAAAACGCTAGTCTTTTTTTAAACCACAGTACTTCTTTGGGTTTATACAATACACTTCAGTTGCTGATTTTTATAAATCCGACTTGCATTTTAAGGTTGATTTGCACACCTAGTATCCATAATAAAAGAAGACTTAAAGCTTTTCTTCTTAATAAACTGAACTGTACGTCATTGTTCAGTCTAGATTCCTCCAAGGTACGCCGTCTATACCTTGCAGGTAGTTAGGTGTTCTCATCTATAACTACTTCGCTCAAACTCCAATATCGTAGACATTCGGCGTTTCTACGTTCCAAACACAACTCTCCAGTCGTTCCTACGACCCCCTTCTCATTAGTTTCACCAGTCAATTTAAACCTGCGTTCCTTACCCAGTATGCATTGGCTGGTTATGCTAATGATTATGGGTTGTGTAGTTCACTCTACCGTTTACCTGTGCAAGTACAGATTTTTAAAGGCACAGCAACACATTTATTTTAATACTTTGATGTATTCACAGATTTTATTCTGGTACAACCTTTTTCTTTTATTCTTCTAACCACACGTAAAGCATGTGTGTATAATACTGCTAATCTAAATTTGTCTAAACTAGACTAAATATGAATGGCATTCTGTATTAACTAAAAGTGCTCGAGCAAATACTATTTTGCTAACTGAACTGTATAATAAAGAATGCAATTCTGTCTCAGGTTTATTGTTGATATTATGTACAACATCACAATCCAACCACGTGCAGAGAGTTTCAACACGATGGGTTGACCTGTTAGAAAAAGAGATAATATTCAGTTATTTATCAAAAGAAATACCCAGATGCACTTAATTGGAACAGTGGAAGAAAGGCTAATTTTCGGAGACAATGCCAGCTGTTTTTTCATCACTACTGTGCAAACACAAAGTACACAGAAAAATAGACACGTTCTATCAGTAGGTACAAGAGTTATACTTTAGTATAAACTTAGTTAAACAAGATAACATTTTCAAAACATGTTGTATAGTGAAAACATTTGTAATCCCTCAAGGATGATTGTTGTTTTTGGAACAAAATAACATTAGGTTACTTACCGTAACCCTGGTTCCCTGAAAGAGAAGACAATCACCACTACATTAGGTATGGGATATTCCTGCCCTTAGGGTAGGTATTGCTTTGCTCTCTATACCAGAGCTGCCGAAAGGCCACTTCCTGGGATGACGCACTCAGTCCCACCTACCGAGGGGATAAAACCGTCACTCACAGGAAGATTTTCCTCTTTTTCCATCGAACCCATGAGGGCGACCGAAGCGACCTCGCGGGTGGTGGTCGTCTTCTCTTTCAGAGAACCAGGGTTACAGTAAGTAACCTAACGTTCCCATTCAATTAGAAGACAACCATTGCTACATTAGATATGGGATAATATATACCAAAGCCGTTGAGAGGGAGAAGGAACATTGTCTAACCCAGAGATTAGTGCTGTGAATTTACACCCTCAAGGACCCTTGTGCCTACAGAAGGCAAAGCAGGGGCTACCACATTAATATGGTAGAACCTGCAGAAAGTATGTGCCGTAGCCCAGCTAGCCACAGTACACGTGTCAGATATCGAGGCACCATTAAAAAGGGCCCAAGATGTAGCCAACCCTCTAGTGGAGTGTGCGGCTACCCTACCAGGTGGCGGCAAACCAGCACCATTATACACAGTCGAGACTGTGTCCAGAATCCAGTGTGACACGTTGCTTAGAGAGGTGCTGTCCTAGGGTCCGTGTCTCGTGACAGACGAAGAGCTGGTCAGATTGATGCAGAGCTCTTGTCCTATGTACGTAGCATCTCAATGCCTGCACTGGGCAGAGGAAATTCAATCTCTCATCCTCCGTTGAAGCAAACAGAGGTGGATGAAAAGACTCCAGTTCCACAGACTGGTGAATGTGGAAAGCTGTGATCACCTTGGGGAGGAAAGAGGGTTGGTGTGCAGTGACACCCTGCTGCTATCTTCCCAAATATGCATGCAGGAGCTGTGCACAGACAGCACCTGCAGCTCACTAATCCGCTTAGCGGAGGTGATAGCCAATAGGAAGGCTGTCTTCATAGACATACGCTTCAACTCTATGGCGTGTAAGGGCTCAAACGGGGCCTTTATGAGAGCCTCTAGTACAATATTAAGGCTCCATTCGGGGAGAACAGTCCTCCTAGGAGGGCATAATCGCCATGCGCCTTTTTAAGGAAATAGTTAGCCAGAAAATATGCACCTGGAAACATAGAATCTACGGCGGTATGGCAAGCAGAGATAGCTGCTAAATACACCTTCAAGGTGGAAGGTAACCTTCCAGCATCAAGCAGTTCTTGCAGAAACTGCAAAATGACTGGCACAGGACAAGTGATGGGGTCATGGTTCCCAGCCAGACATCAAACTTGAAAATACTTCCATTTATAGTATACAAAGACTTAGTGGAGTCCGCCCTAGCACTCTGCATCATTTCCACACCGCGTTTGATAGCCCTAGGGCTAGCTAGCGGTCCCTTTCAGGGGCCAGACCCATACCTGGAACCTGCCCGGTTCCAGGTGCCAAAGAGAGCCTTTCATCTGACTGAAGGGATCCAAACAAAGTGGAATCAGTTGGCACAGGGTCAAGAACCATATTCTCCTGGACTACTTGGGAGCCACTAGAAGAACTGATGCTTTCTCTAACCGCGCTTTCTCAAGAAAAGCCGGGAGCAGCGGTATGGGCGGGAAAGCATATAAAAACGCTTTGGGCCATTCGTGCGCTAGGGCGTCTACGCCAAGTGGACTGCCTAAGCAGTGGAGGGAGTACCGCAGGGGGCAATGTGTCATCTCTGCCGAAGCGAAGAGATCAACTTGCGCCTTCCAGAACTGTTCCCAAATGCGATGCAACCCCGGGGACCGTAGGCCTCCCTGGTGGTTGACATAAGCCACCACTGTTGTGCTGTCCGTCCGGATCAGCACATGTGTACCATTCAACTCTGGGAGGAAGTCATGGAGAGCAAGGGACACCACTTGCAACTCCAGCATGTTTATGTGCAGGGATGTCCAGCGGTCCGACCAGGATCCGCATTCTCCTCTGCCTTCCCTGACCACTCCCCAACCCTACTACTCTCATTTGCACACCTTTGCGCAGGTGAGAGGGAACCCGCACCACCACCAGCATTGAGCCACGCTTGCAGCAGCAGCATGCAAAGCAGACCCAGCTGAATGGCCGAGATAGCTGCGGTCATCAGACCCAGTAGCTTTTGGCACAATCTGAGGGTGACCTGCAATCCCTGTCGAAACAGAGATAGGCACCCCTGAATAGCTGCAATTCTGTCGTCCGACAGGTATGCACGCATCGTAGTGGAGTCCAGCCGGAGCCCCAAGTACGTGGTGCACTGCACTGGTGTAAGCCGACTCTTTGCATCATTTATGGTGAGGCCCAGCCTGACCAGATGCTCTGTCACAACCGTTGTGTGGGCCACTGCTCCCTCTCTTGACTTGGAACAGATCAACCAGTCGTCACGATAGTTTATTACTCTGATCCCCTGCAGCCGCAGAGGAGCCAGGATAGCGTCCCCGCACTTTGAAAATGTATGTGGAGCTAGGTGAATGGCAGCACAGCAAACTTGTATGTGCTTCCTTGAAAGGAAAAGCACAGATACTTTCTGTGCGCTGGACGAATGGAAACATGAAAGTGTGCATCCCGTAAGTCCACGGTGGTGAACCAGTTGCCCGGCCGGACGGACTGGAGGATGTGATGGTGCATCAGCACTCGGAACCTCCTTTCTTTTAAGAACCCATTTAGGAGCCTCAGGTCTAAGATGAGGTGAAAGCCACCGTCTTTCTTGGGTACCAGAAAGTATCTCGAATAGTACCCTTCTCCGTGGGAGATGGGGTCTATGAGACGAATGGCTCACTTGCACAGCAAGGCAGCCACTTCTTTCTGAAGTACTGAGGCTTTAGAGGGTCTGTCATGAAAGTATTTGTGACACCTCGAAGGGGAGGAGGTCCCAAGCGAAACTGAAACACACATCTGTTTTGCATGGTGGGCTTTGCTGGAGACACAGTACTGAGTGTCCTTTTGCGATTAAATGCCTTTTAAACCTGTTTTACTCTGAAAAAAAAATTAAACAGTGAGTGTAAAATAAACAGCGCGTGTGAAAATAAATTAGACCTGACGCGTCTGACAAGCGCTGAATAAATGGACTTTTAAGGGTAAAGTAATGTTTTTGTTTGAATCGTCAATCAATTCTTTGATTTGACTCCATGGACATCTGTGTTATGATACAAAGGTATACATTAGGGCTTGCTTGCTTGTGTCTAATTATTATACGATTGTATTAACATTCTTTTCTTTTATACATATAAAGTATTTTTGATAAAATAAAAAAAAAAGTCAAATTTACTTCCCTACAGTTTTTGGTGCCGAAACCCAGGATTCCTGAGAAATTTCTTGAAAAAAATCATTGGTTATAAAGATTAATTTTTGTAATTTTTATGACCGGTTCCATTATCATCATCTTGATCGGGTGAGTCAATCTTTAAATAATCACATTGTTGTGTATTGCAAGCTCGTTATTGTTTACTGACTGGTCATCAGACCATTGGATTATAAAACCATTAAAAACAAACCATTTCACCTGTACTTTGTTGTCTGTTTGTTTCTTGGGATTACTGCACAAGCACCGCACCAGCTATACACCTGCTTGACTAATTACCACTTTGCCACATATCTGCAAACTCTTTAACATCTCTCCTTCTTCCCCACCCCCTCCCGCTACAACCCCAACACCCTCTGTCTCCCCTACTATCTCCTCTTTCTCCTCCTTCTCTCCCCTCAGACTCTGGCTTCTCCTCCCTACTCCAGGGCCACAATCCCACCATCTGTGCCTTGGACCCCCTCCCCATTCACTTCTTTCAAGCTGCTGCTCCTGCTCTAATCCCCTTCATCTCCTCCCTTCTCAACATATCTCTCCTCTCTGGCCTCTTTCCCTCTGCCTTCAAACAAGACTCTATCACTCCCCTCCTCAAAAAACAACCCCACCTCCCTCCAGAACTACTGTCCTGTCTCCCTCTTATCCTTCCTCTCTAAAACCCTCAAGCAGGCAGTACACCAACAGCTCTCTGCTTTCCTGTCTAACCACTCTCTGCGCAACCCTCTTAAATCTGATTTCCACTCTGCTCACTCCACTGAAACTGCTCTCCTGTTCTCTCTCTACTCATACCATTTCTCATACCATTTCTATGCTGATGATACTCAGATCTTCCTCACCTTCCTCTCCTTACCCCCTTCTGACCATACCATACCCTCCCGTAACTCTACCTGTCTGTATGCTATCTCCTCCTGGATGCACTCAAACTCAACCTCTCTAAATCTGACCTCCTTTTCTTCCCCCTCCTCTGATCTCTCTATCTCCATTCCTCTAATCTACCATGCTCTCTCCCCCCTCAACCAAAAATCTCAGAGTAACCCTGGACCCCAGCACATCTTCACTCTAGCATGCACCTGCCATTTCTTCCTGAGCAACATACAAAGAATCCTACCCTTCCTCACCAACTACCCCACGCAACTCCTCATCCAGGCCCTTGTACTCTTCCGTCTAGACTACTGCTACTCCTGCCTGGCCGGCCTCCCTGCATCCACCACACATCCACTCCAGCTCATCCAGAACTCCGCTGCTCGCTTGGTGTTCTCTCTGCCTCACTTCCAGAGCCTCCTCCAAGACCCAGCTATTCAGACAACACTTGTAAAACTCAACTCTCCTTCTGGTCTATATGGAATTTTAACTTTAATGCACTTTAACTTGCACTTACCTGCTCCCTATTTTACTGTATTTAATCCTGCACTAAAACCAATCTGTAGTATTTTGTATTTCACTTGCACTCTTATCGAACCCTGATGTAACTATCAACACTGTTATCTGCTCTTGAACTGCCCCGATATCAAATTGTTTTGTATTTGCTCTTATTAGGTCTGAAGTCATTACATTTTGTATATTGTTCTTAATTGTACTGTAATTCTTGATATGTATTTTTTGTAAGGGTGTCTGCTATAAATAAATAAATAAATAAAAATAATATAAATAATAATAATAACAATAAATTACAAAAACAATTTTAAAATATTCTCTAAAGCTGTTATTTTTTTTCTTTTTTGTATCAAAACATATGTTAATGTTTTCCTTATATATGTTTATAGATGTATTCAACTGTAAAGGGTGAAATGTTGGAATATCTCCTTGGTTGGGCCATGGTTGGGCTACTGCTTTGTTAGGTACTTTTTCAAGGTTTTGGGGGAAAATGCCAGGACATCAGGACAGGTGATGGAAAGGGGGAACTGTCCCGGTAAAACCAGAACTGGTCAACCTCAACCTTCAAACTGGATTCAGAAGCAAACAAGAAGTACTCCATGGGCGTAAAAGTAATTGAACTTCATGTTTCCAGGTAAATGCTTACCGTGTTTACTTCATTTTCTTTAGTACTATACTGGTAATTTCATAAATTAAATCCGCTATCCTGTGTTATACATTTTACACTTTTTGAAAAAAAAATGTTGGAGTAGGAATTGGAACATTTGGAGTCCCGAGTCCTGGGCTAGTGAATCGCTCGTGTCCCAGAGAGGCCTGTGCTGTGGCCTCCAGTGCCCTGACTGGCCAGTGCCCAGTATGTCCAGAATAGTCTGAACTGTGCTGATTACTCTTCTTGTACCGTAATGTGCATTTCAGCATTTTGAGGTTTCATTTCAGATCACACAAATCATTTTGGATAATATAAATCTTATTTTGTTTGGTAAAGTAAGTAACTTTCATTTTCTATTTTCCAGTCACAGCCAAAAGTATTGGCACACTACATGTAATATGAGATAATTATAGAAAACATGTTAAATATAAGCATTTAGTGAATTATAAATCACATATTCAAAACATTCCTATGCCTCTTATCTTGTGTATAAATGTCATCCTGTCCACAGAATGATCTGTATTTTAAAAATAAAACTCCCTAAATAAAAACACAGCAAAATGGACAATCACGTTATTAACTTCGACCCCTGCTTTAATTTGGATAAGTAATTGGGACATATTACATACAGATGTCACTGGCCATGAATATGTCACTCTAACATCAGCATTACAGACCAAAAATCACCAAGGTGACAGCCCCAAGACAGCCCCAATACTGATATACTAATGTACTCATAGGCAGATTTCGAAAATTGTCCTGTAAAAAACGTTACAGGACACGTTAAGCTGTACAGCCAATCCTTTTTCAGATTCCTCATACAAGTTAGAAAAAACTTGTTTAAAACTACTGAGAGTCTCTATACAGCGCCAAGAGTTTTACTGTTTTCACCATGTTGCAGCGGCTGAAACATGGTGAAGGCTGAAACTTTCTTACATCAAATGTGAAAAAAAAACATATCTTATACACAATGAGATATAAGTCGTCAAACTAAGGTAAAATTCTTCTTCTTCTTCTTCTTCTTCTTCTTCTTCTTCTTCTTCTTCCATTTACTTTAAGAGTGTGTAGCAATTTTTCAAACAGAAAAGCTAAATAACTGGACATTTACCAATCATGTGATTCCACGTTGTTCAACGTCAAAATAAACCAGGGATCACAAGCAGTTTGATTCTATTAGTTCTATTAAACAATGTATTTATGTTTTAAAACAGGACATATCGCAGGAAAAAAAAAAAAAAAAACATGGTTTGAACTTGCAACATGACATCTTTGAAGAGCACACGGCCTTAGCCCACTGCACCACTGCACAGTTGTTGAAATGTGTTAATTTTTTAAGCTTACATACATGCCTGACCAGCTTTTGCTGAAAACCTGAAGGTTCTGACTGATTCTAGAAATGCTCTATTTCCTGTTTGAAAATATATAGTTTCCTGTTTGGTAGATACCATAGAATGGAATTGTACACAAGAATGGCATGTAGCTTCCTTGTCTAAATCTCTGATAAATTGTAGTTCCTTGTTTAATTAAAAAACAAATAAAGGAATATTTTTTTAGGTAGAAATAAATAAATGATTTAAAAAATGCATAGAGGAATACCTATATTTAGAAATAAATATATATTTTTTAAATAAATAAATGTAGAAATTAATGTTTATATTAATAACGTATAAATAAATTAATAAACAGCAAGCCAAGAAAATGTCATATTAATTGATTTGGCTGATGCTTTTATCCAGAGCAATTGACATTTGTATACCTATACAAAAAGTATGTTTCATGTAAAAAAAAAAAAAAACTTAAGAACGTTAGACAATGACTGGAAGGTTACGCGTTCCATCCCAGGTTGGGGGACACACTGCTTCTTTATCTAGATCAATCCAGTAAAAAACCTGTGTGTGTGTGTGTGTGTGTGTGTATATATATATATATATAATTGTAAATTGGCCTGGAAAAGGGTGTCTGCTAAAAAATAAAACAATAATTTTCAGGCCTGGTGTATGGTATAGGATGGGAGACTGCCTGGCAATACCAGCTACTTTTCTTTGGAGTTTTATTCAGTGGTGTTCGCAGAGGGTATATGCAGGAAAATGGCATTTACCCACTTTGAATTTGGTCAATATATCGTTTAGCCACTTCTCATATAAGGGATACAGTGTTTACTCACTTCTATTCTCCTGTGATGTGCAAATCCTGTGTTAAAGACAATGTATTTTAACGGCGAGCGTCTGTTGTATTCAGAGAATGTGAGCGGAGCGAAGCAGTGACAATTCTGCTCACCACTCATAATAATAAACTCCACTCTTTTTGCTTTGCTCGGCTTTCTTTCATTCCACTCCGCTCCTCCGCTCCAGACAAAATCGTATTAAAAAATATATATATAATAATAAGTAAATAAACTAGCTGTTTTTCCCCCATCATGTTGCTGATTGCAGATTAAAAAATGTAATGTACATTCAGAAAGGAATAGCATTTAATTGTCCTGATTAATTGCATACCTTGATCCAAGTTAAAAAAAAAAAAAAAAAAAAAAAATCCCCAGCTATGACCTGCAAAGAAAAAAATGACATAAACTGCTCAGAGAAGTTATCTAATTGAATTTGATGACGCTTTCTCAATATTACTGTTTGGTACTAAAAAATGCTTACACTTCAAACTTTGCATATGATTCGTATCAAATTAGCTTTATACAGGGCATATTTGTATCTGAATATCTCATAGGGAGCTCAAAGCAATCATTGCAACCCACAAATGAGTGAGTCAACGGGGCTGACGGACCACCCTGTACTAGTGTTTGAACTATCCTTAAGAGTACAGAAAATATAAACCGTGTTCACAGCACTGCATGGTGCTCAACCATAGAACTGTATAAGAACAATAACCGCAGACAGGTGGACACAAACACGGATGACATTTCTCACATTTTTATATGGCACAAATGCAGCTCCACATTCTGGGATATATATATATATATATATATATATATATATGCAAAACGCTTTCTATTTCGTGGTCGCAGCTCCCTCCCCTTTCACTGTTGGGATATGTGCTAGTCACATGCTGAATCACTGAGCTTTCAATATCAAAGCTGCCAAAGGCCACGCCCCCCCAGTGACGTATTTCCCCTATAAGTAGTGGTGCCTCGGGGAGCTCTTCCTCTTTTTGCTTTTCATAGCGGCCGTCTCAGAAAAAATCTGAGCTGTGTGTGCTGTTGCTAGTCCAGACTGTTTTCAGTGCTAGGAAGCTGGCGTTCTTGTAGCGCTCCTTCCAAGCATTCCCAGTACATTTTGCTTCTCGGGCACCATCTTGCCATCTTGCCTGTGTTCCAAGGGAAGTATCCCTTTCTCACTGTTCCCTCTAGATTAGTTCTAATCAGGGTGGTTGAGTTCAGGTAGAGTGGGTTGCTGTACTTCTAAGTGCAGCGTGTGTATCAGGCTATAACTGAGCTCACACAATTTAGCTGTGGTTCGCTACCCCCTCCCTGCTCCTGCTTGATTAGTTCTGGTGCTGGGTCTGAGTTCAGGGGGGGTTAGGGTACTGCACAAGATCTACATGCTCCATCTTGAGTACAAGGAAGCATCCTCCTGCTCCTTCTCGGTTAGCTAGCCGCTGAGGTTGAGTTCAGAAAAGGTGCAATAATAATAATATAATAATAAAAATTTAAAAACCCTCTTGCTCACTGCGGTTGAGTTCAAGAAGGGTACTGCAAGTCCTGCTCTTTCGTGATTAGTTACTATCATTGAAACTGAGTACAGGAAGGCTCCCTCCTGCTCCTCTCTTTTAGTTTGTAACTATTGCAGTTGAGTTCAGGAAAGCTTTAAAAAAGAAAAAAGCGCCCCCCGCTCCTTTTTCAGTAAACCGAGGCAGTTGAGTTCAGAGAGAGTGTGGGACAGTATTTTGGAGTATTAGGGAAGTTGTACATCAACGCCACCCCCACCCCACCCCCCCTTGTTTAGAAGGATTAGGGTACTGCAGCTTCTCTTGAATACGGCTACAGTAACAGCAGGGTTTAATCCCTGCTCATCCTATAGGAGGATGATTCCTCGCAAGGACCTGCATGTCCGGTGCATGTACTGTTTGGGCATTGAGCTTGCCTCCTGTGCCCTTACAAATCCTGACTCATGCCGGATATGTGGGGTCTTCCAGACCCGGACACTCCATCAGAGATTGTGGCTGCTTACGGGAGTGCCTATCACTAGTGTAGGCACATCTGCTGCGGCCACGACAGTGGCCTCTCATGGTGCAACCACGGTCCAGGATACTCAGTTCTCTTCTTCCACCCTGCCTCTTCCTGGGAGAAAGTGGCAGCGTGTTGAAGACACAGAGCTTTCGGCCCTCGCGGTGCTCCAGAATCAGATGAGTGAGGTTCTGGAGTTCATTGCCTCCCAGAAAAGGGAGCAGGCCCCGTTTTGCCCACCGGTGGTGTCGGAGCCAATAATTAAAATGGCTCCCCTGCCCAGCTCCCCCCAGTGGGATTATGTATATGTGCTCTTGGTACCTGCATCTGACTCCTTGATTCCATTCAGGAATCAGGGAGTTTTTCTACAGGGAAAGAATCACTGGAAGTGATGGACGGGGGTTCCTTGGAACCAACCTCATCGACCTTCCAAGGGGTCACTGGAATGGCTGTCCAGTTCCTCAAACTCCAGTGGCAAGTGGCAATAGAGCCGTTGGAACCGGTGCTTTATCACCATGCTTGGTCATTGCCTCTGACAAGCATACAGCCATTCCCGCCACACCCAGAGTTTTTGAGAGAGGTCTGCTCTTCTTGGTCTAGACCGGCCTCTACACCGCCAGTTGCCAAGAAGGCTGCCCAACTTGCTCTTTTGCAGGTAGCGGCTGACCTTGGCCTGCATGATTTCCCCCAGGTCGATTCGGCCTTTGTGGACTTGGTGGCAAGCCCACCATTAGATGGGAGCCCCAAGGATCCTGTATGCCCAATAAACAGTGCAAGGCCACTCAGGTCCATGCTAAGAGGGCCTATGTGGCAAGCACCTTGGCAACATGGTTGGCTAATTCAGCCTACCTGTTGTCAGCATACCTGAAAAGCTTGTTGGAGCTCCCCGTTACAGAATTCACCTCCTCCGAGATCCAGTTGGTTTCTTCGTCGCTGGTAGAGATAAATGGGTTTCAGAGAGCCGCCCTGGGGCATTGCCTTGCTGCCCTGGTAGTGGTGTGTAGGCAGCTGTGGCTTTCACAGGCTCGTATCCCAGACGCCCATATGGGGTTTTTTTGGATGCACCTGGTTCTCGTGGCGGTCTGTGGCCAGTAGCCCAGCACCCCTTCCTGCAGCACCATCTGTCAGCCTGGAGGCAATGTATTACCGATAATTGGGTGTGAGCTACAGTGCAGGCAGGGCCCCCCCTCCAATTCAAGGAAGCCCCCCCCCCCCCCCCCCCCCCCCCCCCCCCCCAACACCTTTTTCCGGGGTTTTAGTCACAACAGTGACAGACTCGAGTCAAGCGCTAGCTCTAAAGCTGGAAGTGGTGGCTCTGCTGGCAAAGTAGGCTATTTGCCGAGTGGAACCAGACGTCCAGCTGGACGGGTTCTACTCAAAGTATTTTCTGATTCCCAAGAAGGGCGGAGGCCTCTGTCCTCTCCTGGACTTACTGGGCCTCGATCGCTTCTTGAGGAGGAAATGTTTTTGGATGGTCATGCATCGGCAGATTCTCCAGTCCGTCCGGCGAGACGACTGGTTTTCAACCGTGGTCTTAAGGCATGTGTATTTCCACAAGCCCATCAGTTCCGGTCACAGGAAATACCTTCACTTTGCATTCCAGAGCGAAGTGTACGAATTCTGTGTTCTGCAGTTCGGTCTCTCCTTGGCATCGCACACTTTCACCAAGTGTATAGATGCCTGCGGGGGATCAGGATCTTAAACTATCTGGACGACTGGTTGATTTTGTCCCAGTCACAGGAGAATGCCATCACCGACACATCGGCAGTGGTGGAGCACATAATGAGGTTGGGCCTCTCACTCAATGAGACAAAGAGTCACCTTGTTTCCAAACAAATGACACATTTTTTGGGGCTCCGATTGGATTCCTGCACCATAAAGGCATAGCTGTCGGAAGACAGAGTCACGGCCCTCCGAGCATGTGTGTCCTGCTTTCAGCTAGGAACATGAATGCCATTATGTGCGGTGTGAGAAATTACTGGGCCTAACGGCAGTGACTACAGTCACCCTTCCCCTTAGTCTCCTTTGCATGCGCCCCCTCCAGACCTGGCTGAATTCTTTCGGCCTCCACCCCGAGAGGGACATATACCGTCGGCTGATGATATCCCGCAGGTGTCGGTCTGCCCTCCGCTGGTGGGACTCCCCTCTCCATCTTTGGGAGGGACTGAGCATGGGTGCCATCCACAGGTGAGTGGTCGTCACCATGGATGCCTCAGCCACAGGCTGGGGAGCGGTGTGGTGCAGCAGAGGAGTCCAGGGCCGTTGAAACTCTGCATACATCAAAACACTGAAGCTCCGAGCTGTGTTCCTCACCCTTCTACACTTCCTTCTGCCCCTGAGCGGGAACACTTCACAACTCTAGGGCCATCAAGGGCAGTAGTAGAGACATCGCAGAATGCCAGGGCACCCTCGACATGGTCATTGTACTCGTATCGATGGAGGACATGGTGTGAGCGCTGGGGTTTTTGCCCTATGGCAGTTATTTTGCAATTCCTTCAGGGCCTCTTGAAAAAAGGGCAGGGCCCGGTCCACCCCGAAGGTCTACCTGGCAATGATTTCTGCGTGCCATCTGCCAGCGGATTTGGTCATCCCAGGTGCTCATGTCCTGGTGACATGTTTCCTTAACGGGGCTCAGCGGTTGCGACCACCATGGAGGGAGATGCTGCCAGACTGGTGCCTAGATGTGGTGCTTGAGGCTTTATCTAAGGCTCCATATGAGCCTATGCCATCAGCAGACATGAAATTCAAGTCAATGAAGGCGGCCTTCCTGCTCGCTATCACGTCTGCAAAGAGCATCAGTGAACTGCGGGCTCTCTCAGTGGACCCTTCCTGTTGCCACTTCTGGGACGAGGGGCATAGGGTATCCTTACGGATGAACCCAGCCTTCCTCCTAAAAGTGATCTCTGAAGTCATCTTAAACCAGACAGTAGAACTGAAAGCCTTCAACCCTCCTCTGTTTTCCACGGAGGAGGATTGGAAGCTTAATTTGCTCTGCTCGGTTTGGGCATTGAGAACTTACATTGATAGGACAAGTCAGATCAGCTTTTTGTCGGTCATGGACCCAGGTCCTTGGGCCTTGGTCTTTTGATCCACAGACTGTCCCACTGGGTGGTTGGCACAATGGTGGTGGCATACGCCAGTGAGGGACTGATGCCTCCAGCTTCAACTTGCTTCTAACTTGGCTTCTTTTTTTCATTCATTTCTTTTTTGAAATGCTCATTCCCTTATCAGCTGGATTTAACCAGAATAAAGATGCTAAGACACATATGCAACAATTGTGTGAATGTTGGGCCCCAGCACCTTTCCAATTGTGCCTATTTGCTTGATGCTTGACAAGGTTGCCCCAACTGCTTCTCCTAACTTGGGCTTTTGTGTTTGATATCGCCAATTTAAACGGCTGTTGCATTTCTCTAACTTGTTTTTTTACACTGACAATGTTTTTGTTATAGATACAGTACACTGATATTGATGTGATAGAGCTATCTGACATTTCTTTATGATTTCCATTACATGAGAGTAGATGTTGAACTTCATGCTGATTTAAACTCTGCTCTCGCCAAGATAAGCACCAACTAAGACGTAGCTTTGCATTAAACTAATGTAATTCATCTGCATCTCCATCCAGTTGCGTTGTTTTCCATCTGATGATGTAGATATCCTTCTGTCTGGTGTTGATTGCTGAAGTGTAATGCTGGCTCCAGGGATTAGCTCTTTTTGCCTCCCCAGCACATCAGCACACACAACGGCTGCGATGCTGGCTGGGGAGACCACACAACCCAGTGTGGTCTCCCCACTGCACCAGCATGACAACCGTCTGGATTGAGCTAAGTAGGGTACATCTCTAGGGTCTTCAAGTGGGCACCTTCCATCCTCTGTGTTTCGTTGACGAGCCCACAACACCTCAAGAAGGCTCAACAGTGATTCTGGCATCCCAGCATCAACCCCATCCATCCCCCACTCAGCTCAGTCCAGCTTACTTACCTGTATATCAGCGTTGCTTTCTTTCTATTGTGCTTGAGATCCCCATCCAGAATCTTTCCGTCTCAACCACAGCCAGTTGCTGCTCCTTTCTGCTGCTTCAGATAAGTTCTTCACTGTGCAACGCAACTCTTAGCCAATGAGCCCGACGCCTCTGAGAAACCGGGTTGTAGAGTGTGCCACAAATCCTCGATAACCCACCTCCACTGGGTAAACTTGGACTCTCCATCCTTGCTGTTCCGCTTCAGCAGCTAGTTGAGCATATAGAAGTTTCTTCCTTTCATACGCCAAATCCACAGCATCTTCCCATGGCACTGTTAACTCTACCAGAGGAACAAAGCGTGCTGATCCAGACTACAAGACAATGTCTGGTCGAAGGATAGTGGTGGCAATCTCAGGTGGAAAAATAAGCCGTTCACCAACATCTGCCAGCATTTTCCAGTCTCTAGCAGCTTCCAGTTGTCCTGAGCGAGGCTTGATTTTAACACCTTTTCTTGGTGGTTGCTCTCCTGGACGGAGGAATATTGTTTTTTGTGTGTAGTGCTTTGATGGAACTGGTGGCAACTTATTGGTCAGGTTACGCTTGTCTTCCAATGCTAAGGCCAAACATCGCAGCACCTGGTCATGGCACCAAGTAAACCGTCCTTGGCTAAGACCCACCTCACTTCTTGTCAAAATGTGCCTTAATGTTGCAGATAATGAACACAAAGGACATGAGGGATCCTCACCCAGCCAGAGGTTTAGGTTCTGTGGTGATGGGAGAACATCATATGCTGATCTGATGAGGAAACTGATCCTGCTCTGTTTCATTGTCCATAGGTCTTGCCAGCCGATCTTGCGTTGTTCCACACTCTCCCATCTCATCCATTCTCCCTGCTTGGCCTGGGAAATGGCCTTTACACACCTGATCCTCTCCTCCTGCTTTTGTACCTCATTGACTACCAGCTTCCTCCGTTGAGCCGGGGTTGCCTTGTGCCATGTAGGAGGAGCTGAACTGAGACCAAAACCTCCTTTCCCATGCTGAACTTGCCTCATAATATCTCCAATTCAAAGGACAGCCTTAGCATCTTCCACAGCTTTCTTTGCCGTCTATTTTCTTCCAGTTTTCAACACAGGTGCTGCCTCCCTTACGCATTTGTCACATGAATCTACTAATGTCATTTCCAGTCGGACTTTGGTGCACTTAAACTCCTCGGTTAGAGCAGAGATTGGTAGCTGCAGTATTCCTTTACCATAAAGTCCCACTCTGCTGAGACAGCGTGGAACTCCCAACCATTTCCTGACGTATGAACTGATTAAAGCTTCCAGCTTCTCAACTGCTGTCAAGAAAACCTCGTACACAGTCAGTGGCCACAGCAGTCCTGAAAGTAGACCAAACTGAAAGCACCAGAGTTTGTTTGCCCGGTAAAGTGCTGCTGTCTATGCTCTTCAACCCTTCCACTGCTTATTGTCTAACTTCTCCCACATGAACTGTGTCCTTTAGATCCCTGTCGTACCATCTCCCTAGACTTTTCACTGGCTTCTCGGACACTGTTGGTATTGCCTCACCATTAATGTAGAACCTTTTATCTACTACTTTACCTTTAATTATAGAGATGCTCCTTGATTTAGTGGGCTTGAATTGCATTCGTGCCCATTCAATGTTATTGGTTAATTTGCCCAGTAACCGATTAGTGCAGGCTACTGTTGTAGTCATTGTTGTCATGTCATCCATGTATGCTCGAATTGGTGGTAGTTGCATTCCAGAAGCCAAGCGCTCTCATCCTACTACCCATTTTGATGCACTTATAATTCCTTCCATTGCCATGGTAAAAGCCAGTGGAGAAATGGTACATCCTGCCATTATTCCAACTTCTAGGCATTGCCAGGTAGTGCTGAATTCTGAAGTTGAAAAACTAAATTGCAAATCTCCAAAGTAGGCTTTCACTAAATTTGTTATTGTCATCGGTATGCCGAAAAAATCAAATGCTGCCCAAAGAAGTTCATGTGGCACTGAACCATATGCATTAGCCAAATTCAGGAATGTCACATGGTGCTCCTTCCTCTCCTTTTTTGCTAATTGAATTTGTTGCCAGATTACGCTGATGTGTTCTAAGCATCCTTGGAAACCTGGAATGCCTGCTTTTTGTACTGAAGTATCAATGAAGCAGTTCTTTAATAGGTAGGTTGACAATCTCTGAGCAATAATGCTGAAGAAAATCTTATTATAGTACACCCTGATAGTGATGTGATACAGCTATCTGAAATGTCTTTGTAATATATAGTACACCCTGAAAAAGTGTACATAAAATACACTTCCCTTTCAATTCGAATGACAACCATTACCGAATGGGAAGAGCCTCTCTGACCATCAATCTGAGCAAATATGCAAAAGCTGCCCTATCAGGGCCCTGATATAAGGGGGAAGTCCCGTCCACCTCCTGTTGAAGAGGGATGTCCTCACAGTAGCACATCACCATTTTCTCGCTCATCTCTCTGAGACAGGTCGTACATTGCTTTTGCTTTTGGCTAATTTGTTGGATTTATCCGCAAATTAAAGATTAATTCACGGTAAAATCGCGCTCAAGCGTGTCTAAAAGCGTGCCCTTGCTTTATTCTTGATTCAGTTTTCTGACTAGAGCTGGTTTCAACCCCTCTGAAGAGATTAGCGAGCGGCCATTGCTCTTTTCACTATGTGAGGCTTGTGTAATTGTTACACTGTGTGAGAGATGTTGTGGTGCTGTAAGGAGACCCCACAGGCTCACGGTGTCATCCTCTATGCCAATTTAGTCGGACACAGCGACCAAAAAAAAAAAAAAAACAGCTCAGGCCTAGAGCCCCTCTCAGTCCTCAGGCTTTCCCAGCATGGCTGCGCTTGCCCTCGGTGACCACAGTGATTGAATCGGCTGCATACCCCTGCATCGACCTCAGTTTTTACTGCCAATCGTGGGTTGAGAAAACAGCGCCTACACAGTCCCGATTGATTCAGCGCCAGTGTAAACATCTTCGGCGCTGCCTACAGCTCGGCCCCAACTGCGCCTACCATCGGCACCGACTTTGGAACAGGTCCATTCGGCTCCAACTGTCTCAGCATCGACAGTGCTTTTGTCGGCACCGTTTCCAGCTCAGATTGATTTGGCACCTGGGAATAGCTTCGAGGTAGTCTACAGCCCAGCAACGACGCGCACATCTCGACGTCGACCTCTGCGCCGACAGCATGTGCCTCGATGCCGGAATTGTTTTTTTTTTTTTTTTAAAACGCATCTGCAGGCTGCTCATTGAGCACAGCAGTTTAAAAAAAAACAAAACAAAAAAAAAAACAACTGCAAACACGTAAGTGCAGTCGACTGGGTCTTCAGCTGGCTTCCACCAGTGTGACCGGTGGACTCCTGGGTGCTATCGACAATAAGACACGGATACGCTTTACAATTCAGCATAGGTCCAACACACTTCAAGGGTGTTCTCCACACCACTGTCGAACCAGCGAGGGCAATACTCCTTCAACAGGAGATCGCCAATCTTCAAAGGAAGAACGCTGTACGCTTTGTAAGCCCTTGCGATGCCCTCAGTGGTTTTTACTCCAGGTACATCCTGGTGCCTAAAAGGAACGGCGGCTTGAGACCAATTATGGACCTCAGGGTCCTCAACTTGTTCCTCAGAGGAAGTTCAACATGTTGACAGCACAGCGTATCATCTAGTCCGTCCAACCGGGCGACTGGTTCACACACTCTCCCTATTATTATTAGCCTATGCAAGGGCTGCTGAGGACCGCCAGCATCTATTCCTGGTCCTTCTGGTGAAGGGAGAGACAGCTCCTCCTCCTCTTCTCCGATGGTGATGGAGGCAGAGGCAGCTCCTCTCCTCGTGATGGTGGGGGAAGTGATACCAGCAGGCATTCATCCTCTGCTGGTGGGAGAAGTGATACCAGCAGGCATTTATCCTCTGCTGGTGGGGGAAGTGATACCAGCAGGTATTTATCCTCTGCTGGTGGAAAGGGACCGAGCAGGCATTCACCCTCTGCTGGTGGAGGTGGCAGAGGCAGAGGCAGCTCCTGCTGCTCTGTTCCTGGCTGTGAAAGTGGGGGAGGCAGAGGCAGCTCAGCTCCTACGCCCAGTTCGGGCTCTGCGCTGTTATTTGGATAGGACGGTGTCCTGGAGACAGTCCAACCAGCTGTTTGTCTGCTACGGGTCCCGCTCTAGAGGTTAGGCCCTATTGAAGCAATGTCTAGCGCACTGGGTGACAGATGCGATACACTTGGCATATGAACAGACGGACTCCCCGTTACCAGGGGACATTACAGCCCATTCTACCAGGGGCCAGGCAAATTCATGGGCTTTCCTTCATGGCGCCTCCTTAGATGAGTTATGCAATGCTGCTACATGGACAGGTAGTCAGAAATTTGTGCGCTTTTACCACCTTGATGTGACAAACCAAGCGAGACCCTCTCTGGGCTCTAGAGTTTTGCTGGTGGCGTGCCCCTAAGCGTCATGTGGGTTCTGTTACTATCGCCGTGGGGCTGTACTGTCGGTAATCTCGAGCGACGACAGCTTTGGTACAGCTTTCCGATTTGGTAATGGTTGTTATTCAAATTGAAAGAGTACGTTAGGTTATTACCATAACCCTGGTTCCCTGAAAAGAGAATGACAACCATTACTCTTCGAGGTCATGTCCCCAGATGACCTCTGTTTTCGAAAGAAAATGGCGATGTGCTACAGTGAGGATGTCCCTCTTCAACAGGAGGTGGGCGGAACTTCCCCTTCACAGCAGGGCCCTGACAGGGCATCTTTTGTATATTTGCTCAGAGACTGACGGTCAGAGAGGCTCTTCCCATTTGGTAATGGTTGTCATTCTCTTTTCAGGGAACCAGGGTTATGGTAATAACCTAACGTTATAAAGCATATGAGAAATGATTGTAACTAATTTCAAATATGTAATATTCTTTCAATAAAATAAATAAAATATTAATTAAAAAAAGATCAACTATGTGCCAACATTGGTTTTGTTTCCTCATGACAATAATCAATGTTGTACTGACATGACCTAGAGCTTGTTTATAGAGCTTGCTTAGGGTATAGAGCTTGCTTAGGGTTGTATAATGACTAAACACCAATGTTTTATTTTTGTAGGATATTATTTAAGTAAGGTACTGCACGCAGGAAATAAAAATGTACATTATAAATATCATATGGGAGATACTGAAATTGGAGAAGGAATCTATGAAGAAAGACCTAGGAGTTTTTGTTGACTCAGAAATGTCTTCATCTAGACAATGTGGGGAAGCTATAAAAAAGGCTAACAAGATGCTCGGATACATTGTGAAAAGTGTTGAATTTAAATCAAGGGAAGTAATGTTAAAACTGTACAATGCACTAGTAAGACGTTGTCTTGAATACTGTGTTCAGTTCTGGTCACCTCGCTATAAAAAAGATATTGCTGCTCTAGAAAGAGTGCAAAGAAGAGCGACCAGAATTATTCTGGGCTTAAAAGGCATGTCATATGCAGACAGGCTAAAAGAATTGAATCTGTTCAGTCTTGAACAAAGAAGACTACGCGGCGACCTAATTCGAGCATTCAAAATTCTAAAAGGTATTGACAATGTTGACCCAAGGGACTTTTTTTACCTGAAAAAAGAAACAAGGACCAGGGGTCACAAATGGAGATTAGACAAAGGGGCATTCAGAACAGAAAATAGGAGGCACTTTTTTACACAGAGGGTCTGGAATCAACTCCCCAGTAATGTTGTTGAAGCTGACACCCTGGGATCCTTCAAGAAGCTGCTTGATGAGATTCTGGGATCAATAAGCTACTAACACCCAAAGGCAAGATGGACCGAATGGCCTCCTTTCGTTTGTAAACTTTCTTATGTTCTTATGTTCTTATTTAAAATATAGTATAATAGACCCTTAATTTATTACCCTAGAATTTATTTTTCTCAGTTTGACTCAGATAGATGACATCCTAATAAAATGAGCTGTACTGTTCAATTATTCTTATTTAACAATATATTGTAATATGGTCCACGGTGCTGTGTGAGATACTCAAGGTCAGACTGGCCAGTAAGCCTCGTTGGCTGGTAGCTGCTCTGGCCTGTCATGGAGTGTATATCAACTTGTATCATACTGTACCATATGCGATAATCTATAATAGTTTACAAAGGTCAGCCTGATAGATTTATGCTATATAAACTCTGTACATATCTGTGTAATACCAGCAGTCTAACAACAATTTTTAAAAAATCATATGGAATAAAAGACAATCTGTCTAGATTTCCATTTTCCTTCCTGGGCAACTAAGATTGCACAGGCCATTTATAACATCCTGCCTATTTGGACGGTCATGAGTGTATGTAAACACACAAACTGGACTATCAACAAGGTAAGCATCATTGTTTAAAAAGGTACAGGGCACTGTGCAACAGTGAACACATTTAGGAAACCAACATCAAAGGATTATTGATTTGCGTGCAAAACGAATTGTGGGACAGTGCAAAGCAAACGCATGAAAACGCAAACCCCAGTACAGTATAATACTGATTAAGTAGTGCAACGTTGTCGCAAAACTGCTTTTCATGTTGAATATGTTGCTCTGGAAATTTAGACGAGGCGGAGACGGTGCGGTAATCTATGCAAATATAAACGAAATAAACTGCGATATATTGTTAAAAATGCGACTCCGGAAGTACTTGGTGGTGATTTAGCAACGTCACAAAATGAAAATTAAAGTATGACCTAGAGAGAACACCGCGCCGGTACCTGTGGTTCAAGTCCTGGAGTGTGAGGCAATCTAGGGATTGCTGCTGCAGCCATTTCATTGCCATCCCCATTTCTATTAGAGTACACCTTGTCTGTTCTTGCCTCAGTCTCCCGTACGATCTAATAAAAAATCCTGGTTACTTTCTGCATTCGTTAAAACGAAAACGCATCAAAGTAAGTGGCTCTTTCAGTGTTCACAAGGTGTTTTAAAAAGTTTAAACGCTGTATGGCCGAAACGCCTTTCTCATTTTTTCTCAGATTTTTTTTCTTCTTTTTTTTCTTTTTAAAGCGAACAGGGCAGCCATTTCATAAACTGCCGTCTCTCCTTACAGTTATAACATTACAAACCATATCCAGACTCATAATCCCGGCTCGTAACACAGTCGAAGACATGGTATTCTTGATCTTTCTAGATTGCATTTTAACATGCACCTTTTTAACAGCTGTTGTGATTATGGAATCGGTTGTTAGAAGTATCCCAGGCCGCGAGTAATAATATTAATTCGAAAAAGGGAATGCGGCAATGGCTACCATCTTCCATCAAGACAGCCAGTGTGCATGGCACATTCACAGTGTATTTATCTACTGTAAAAGGAAAATACACGTGCTAACTGATTTATTTGCTTGGTAACCGCTGAAGTTTAGCTATTTAATGGCGTATTGTGTTTGTTTGTGTACTTTGGAAGAGGTTTGTTGTTTTAGTTTTAACCTAGCGGCGGCGGCGGCAGCAGCAGCAGCACTTCACTGACAGCTGACATGCATGCCACGTTTTCCTTCTACAACAATCCCAAGTGCTTTGCATGTACTTACCAAACAGTTACTTGTTTGCATTATGAAAAATCAAAATGCATTTTTAAACCGCAAGGTTTTATTTGAACTTGTGTTTAACTTTTTGGAGACTGTGGGCACACTTCGCCGTTTGTTGCTTGTTGAAAAAACTAAATTGTGCTGTAATATGTGAGCATTCTTATTTGGTTCACGATGGCGATGCTGTGTTTCTTGTATGGGGGTACCCTCCCTTACAGTTAAAACTACTTTTCGGCATTGTAAACCAGCTGGTCTGTCAACACCTCGTTTGATAAAGTAGTGTGCACTGTTAACTTTTGTATATTTAGCTGAACTGAAAGTAGATGAGCTAAGTTTAGTTGTTATATAGTACTGGATATAACTATTAGGAAACGTAGACCTGGGAAATGAGCTGCATTCAGTGTAACTTGCCCACAATTCCCCCATTGCCACAACTGTATATGGAAAATTAGAGCCATCGATAACATTAAAAAGTAGCCCACCACATCCTATATTCACTGTGTGCACTTTGCAAAATGTAAGTGTGACATACAGGCAGATAAACAGGACTTTCCTATGCTTTCAGTGGCCTGGGTGCTAAAGTAAATCCAGATTATGATACTTTTGTATGATGCACTAAAACATTAAAGTGGATTAGCCTACTTGTGTTTAACACATGTATTTGGACAACACTGAATAAATATAGAATAAATAACCACCTCACATTGCACACAGTACAGCTGAACCATTTGAAACCTTTTAACACTTTTCCATGTTTACACGCTAAACTATTAACCCTTCACTTTTCCAGTCTGAGCACATTTTCACTATGCATAAATTCTTGTGTTTCTTTTTTTTGGGGGGGTGGGAGTAAATTCACTCTGTCAAATTACAGAGTACAGCACACATTTATTGGTGTTGCAGCATGGGCACAGTTTTGTATTAAAGAAGCAGGTCCTTAATTGGATGCAAATTCTGCTACCTAGGTGTAAAATCTTAGGGGAATTGCATAGGAAAGACCACATTTCAATATAACCCTTACTCTGAGTAACTTGTCAAGTTTTAAAAATAATGCCCTGTGTGTTTGTAACAAAAAAGACACTTATTTCTCAATGCCTGTATATCACAATGGGCAGTGACAATAACATTCACCTGGCCTTGCAAGAATAGTTTTGCATAGCATTTTCATTGTAGAAGATAAACACATAAACTGTTGTTAGCTATAAAACACAAACTGTTATGTTATGTACTTTATTGTTAAATTGAGATGCACACAAACATGTCCACGTAGGGGCTCACTTGTGTTACATGGTGTACACACAATAGAGTCTTTAAAGGGTTGACAGTTTAGAGAGAGCAGCTCTGTTGTGGCTGCATTAATGCACACTACACCATTGCCACCTGTAACCCTTTTTCTATTTTCATTTGATTTCTTGCAGATACAGAAAAAGAGGTTCTTGATGGAGAGAAAACCTAACTGTGGGGAAGGGTTAAAAAAAAAAAAAAATCAGAACCCTTTAAAATAAGAGCAGTGTACACTTTTGTTGAAGATTCTCCTGAGCAAATTTTGTGACAATTGGGCAAGCGGTTTGTTCGATTACATGCTAAAATCCCACAGTGGATGAAACTGAAGCTGGATGACTGTATGACTTCAAACACCCAGTAACACTCACTTATATTAGCTCTTTAGACACAATCAAAATGAACAGCAGCAGCTACTCCCTTCCCACGATGGTGCCCAACAGCTCATTGCTGGACAGCATGTCACTCTCTCACAGCACAGGGGGTAGCTGCAGCAGGAGTGACGGGAAGGCGCTGCTGATCAGCAAGCCCTTCAGGTGCTCCGAGTGTGGCCGCTCCTTCGCCCAGCTGACCGGACTGGAGTTGCACGAGATGTCACACGTGGCGGAGCGGCCGTACCCTTGCGAGCTGTGTGGCAAGACCTTCGCCCAGACCTCGGCTCTCACCAAGCACCAGCGCGTGCACACCGGCGAAAAGCCCTACCCGTGCCTCGTGTGTGGCAAGTGCTTCGCCCTCTCTTCCGGGCTGGTGCTGCATAAGAGGATCCACACGGGCGAGCGGCCCCACACCTGCCCCGTCTGCAGCAAGACCTTCATCTCCTCCTCCCACCTGGC
Source organism: Polyodon spathula (assembly GCF_017654505.1). NCBI lineage: Eukaryota > Metazoa > Chordata > Actinopteri > Acipenseriformes > Polyodontidae > Polyodon > Polyodon spathula. The sequence goes on from NC_054543.1 coordinate 23,527,653, forward strand.
CCTGCACCTGCGCTCCCACACCGGTGAGCGCAAGTACAAGTGCAGCGTGTGCAGCAAGCTCTTCCTGCAGTCCTCCCACCTGGTGCGGCATCGGGCCATCCACACGGGGGAGAAACCGTTCCGGTGCCCCGAGTGTGGGAAGGGGCGTCCCACCTCAAGACGCACCGGTGCCTGCACACGGGCGAGAAGCCCTTCCCATGCACGCAGTGTGACAAGGCCTTCACACAGAAGGCAGGTCTCATCATGCACCAGCGTCTGCACATGGGCGAGAGGCCCTTCAAGTGCGACAGGTGTGGCAAAAGCTTCCGCTCGTCCGCCCACCTGCTTTCCCACCAGGCCCTGGAGTCTGGTGAGCGCAACTTCAAGTGTGCCCAGTGCGAAAAGGCCTTCAAGTCGGCCTCCTCCCTCAAGCAGCACCTGAAGACTCACGATACTAGCGAGACATTCCACTGCGAGGTGTGCCAACGCTCCTTCGCGCGTTCCTCATACCTGGAGCTCCACATGCGCACCCACAGTGGCGAGCGGCCCTACCACTGCATGGTCTGCAACAAGACTTACGCCAAGATGACCACCTTCGAGCACCACTGCAAGAGGCACCAGCAGCAGGACCAGGAAAAGGATGAGGAGGAGAAAGAAGAGGAGGAAGAGGAGCCCCCACCACTGCTCTCACCACCTCAGTCTGTCAAGACCAGGGCCAGTGCCAAGGGGAAAGCCAAGAAGGGCAAGTGAACACGGCTGCATACCCTGACAGTGCAGCAGGGGTGATATCCTTAATACAAAGTCATTGTATACCAGACATCAGACTCATCTTTATTAGAGTTGTGGACACCACAAGAGAGGATTCACGACGGGAATGGAGTAGCTTCTCAGATAACTAAAGCTTCTACAGCACAGCTGCAGTGGTATCCAGGGGGACAGAAAGTGTTCAGGTGCACGTAACCTGTGTAGAAATTAAAATGAAACCGATCTCCCATTCCTTAGCACTTTGAAGTCAAAATTACTATTTTTGCTGTACACTCAAGCAATATGAAAATATGAGTAAAAGATGAATGAGGCAGTAGGACAGAATTTCACCTTGCATTTCCGGCTGTTTCAACACACATATGTTTTACCAACTAAGAATAACAGCACTTTCAGAGTTCCATCCCCCAATTTTATGTGAGCATAAGTATTAGGACATTTGGCTCACAGGTGTTTCTAGTTGATCAGGTGTTTCCTGTTGCATTGATTGTTCACACATAAAAGAGCTGTGAATATATAGTCTCAGTTCTATCCTTTGCTTTTGCTTTTGGAGTCTGCGTTTGGTGTCAGTACGCATAATCCAACATGAAGACCAGGCAGCTGTCTATGAAATAAAAGCAACCGATTTGGATCCTAAAAGAAAAGAGGAACTCAATTAGAACTATAGCACAAAAGTTGGACAAAGCCAAATCAACAGTTTGGAATGTCCTGAAAAAGAAAGAAACCATTGGTGTCAAAATCTACTTCAGACTGGTTAAAGAAGAATACAATCAATGTTCTGGAATGACCTACTCAAAGTCCTGATCTAAATACGACTGAGAATTTTTGGTATGTTGAAGAAGGCTGTGCACAAGAGAAGTCCTCAGAATTTGAATGAACTGAAATAATTTGTCATTGAAGAATGGTCAAAAATCACTAAAGATGCATGCCAAAAGCTCATTGACAAATATCCTAATAATTTAAAAGAGGTTATTGCTAAAGGTGCCTCACCTAGCTAGTAATTTCATTTTCCTTGTCAGGGTATGCATACTTTTGAGTTTGCATTTTTTGAGTTTTGCTGAAAATTGCTAAAAATAAATAATTGTAGACATCTATTTAGAAAAATTTCTAGAAATTATACATTTCCATGGGATATATATATATATATATATATATATATATATATATATATATATATATATATATATATATATATATATACCGTATTACTTCAATTTAGCGCTGCAGCGTTTATAATTGATCAAAATGATTGCGGCCCGTAAGAGGGCGGCCTTTATTAATAATACTATGATTTTCAAATGCTGCAATATTTTAATACATGATTTATGATATTTTAGAAGTATCACAGTAGCCTACCTGTATGTAGCAGCATGTGTAGCCAACCTACTTAGACTACAGTACATTTATTGGTGATAATTACAGAGAGCCTATTAGGTGGAAGTTGGAAGGTCAGGGGAGTACTGTACCAGCGAATCAGGAGTGTGCATTGGCTGTTAAGGGGCAGAACAATGCTGGTGTGGCAGTTAAAAGAGTGAGACGTAGATGTTTTTTTCTGCATCAAAAAATGCCTCAGAATATTAGCTTGATGTGTGTAAAAACTACAATATAACCTACTCTTATTTTTTTTTTCTCACTGTAACTTGCTTGTTTGTAATTTCTTTGCTAGAGAAAACAAAACTAAATCTTCTCATAGCGCATTATTTTTGCAGCGTTTATTTTAAATTGATCAAAATTTATACGAGGGCAGCCTTTATTAATAATACTATGTTTAGAAATGCTGCAATATTTGATTATATGATTTAAGGCATTTTAGAAGCGCCGCTGTGGGAGGCTTTGCCTGTGTACTACTGTGTGTTTTGGGGTTTGTATACAGTACATTTTCTGACAGTTAACGAGAGCCTATTAGGTGGGAGTTGGGAGGTCAGGGGAGTACTGTACCAGCAAATCAGGAGTGTGTATTGGTTGTTATTGGGTAGGACAAGAAGAGGAGAGCGATAGTTGAGTGTGATGCAGTTGTTTTTTTAACCAAAAATACTACCTCTGAATATCGGTTTGAAACTAAATCTTTTAAAACTAAAACTAAAACTAAAATATATCTTACCCGTTTTTTTTTTCTCACTGTAATTTACCTGCTTGTTTTGTAATTTTTCTGTAAGAAAAATTGTTTTTCAGAAAGCAGAAACACACCCAATAAACTAACCAAACCAGAAATAAACTAGTAATACTTAATGCAGAATTTCAATACTTAAGTATTAAGTTGTTTCTTACTCGTTTAAGATGTTTCATTGGTGTTTTTTCCATTTAAAAAACTGCACTGATAACGATTTGGAGTAAATACTGTAGCTTTGAGAATCTAACCCAATGTGACAGGTTTGCAAGAAGAGTCACCAAATCAACCAATCACAACATTTATCTCAACATGAAACTCAAACTCAAAAAGAGACGTCACAATTAAAGCGTGAACACAGAATATTCTGTAAACAAATACAAACTGGAGGTTGTTTTCTGTGATCCCGTTACCAGAACAACAAGGATAACCCTCAGTATACTCTTAAATATTACCATGCTGAGTTTATGACTTCTATTTGAAAAGCAGTCTGTAGAGTTTGAACTCAAATCTACTGTTAAACCTGGGGCTCAATTAATTAATTGTTTTCGGCACTATTATAAGGGAGGATGCTGAAAGAGTAAAATCACTTGTTTTAAACAGGCGGTTGTAAGGGTTGACCTCAGTCATGTAAAAATCAAGTTCAGCTATATGGAAATAGTTAGTTTCCTCTCCATTCTATGATCTATAATACCTGAGGTGAACCTCCACAGACAACTGACAAAACATGGATAATGACTCCATGGTGAAACTTGTAAAGAACCGCATAACAGTCTCGCATTTTGATTGGTCCATGTCTGTCACCTTTCAATTCAAAGATGGCCACTAAACATCGTTATGGGATACACTCCTGCCTATTGGTAGGTGTCACTGAGCTCCTATATCAAAGCTGCCGATAGGCCCCCTCCCCCCAGTGACTCCCTCAATACCACCTCCCGAGGGTATTTAACCATCACGCAGGGGGAGGAGCATCCTCTTTCGCTTCTCACATTGGTAAGGTAAGACCTCTATGTTGCAATGAGCCCTCTTTTTCTTCTAAAAAGTGCTGCATAAGCTACTGCTAGTTCCCCTGCACTTTGTGCTGAAAGCTGGCCATCGCCGCTTTTCCTGGAGTAAGCAGTTTAAACATTTGTAGCCTTTTTATTCTATTTCTGACTGTCAGCACCTGCGCGCTCAGTGTGTCAGGCTGCTTCTTTCTGTCTGTCTGTCTTAGTACGGTAAGTATTATTGTTAAGAATTGTGTGTGTCTTTCACCCTTTCTTGCTTTGTAGCTACGCGTCCCCCTGCTTGCACAGAGGACTAGCCGCACCGTGGCTGCTTCAGCCAGGCCAGCCGTATACTCCTCACCGAGGCTTTTCTCCCTGTTGAGTTGAGACGTACACGGGCTGTGAGGGCCTTGACCTCTGATGTAGGTCGCTCAATCTACAGTGTGCTCTCCCCCATCTGTCCAGTAATATTTTAACAGTTTTTTGTATTTAAAAACTGTTTGTATTACTGTGTGTGTAAGTCAATCGCCCGCCGCGGCTTCAGCCCTGTCCTCCTGTTGTACGCTACGCGCTGCTCAGTCATGTGACCCCGTGGTCAGGGTAGGCATCGTGCACAGCTGCCCCGTGTTTAATACTGAGGTGCGTAAGACCCTGCCCGTGCTACTTCGGTGCGCTCGGTGTGCACGGTGCATCTGTGCATGCAGTACTTAGTGCAAGCAGTGCACACGGTGCACATTATACCTGGTGCACGGTATCTGGCGTTAGTGTGGGAACGCAGTGCTGCACAGTACTCTGCGCATGGCGCTCGGGTTGCACGGTGCACACAGTGCTTCACCACTGCTTCAGAACTAGCGCAACAGTGCCTCGTTGCCTCTACCTGTAGACGGTGATCCACTCCGCTGTAGGCCACACGCTGCCCCAGTCGTGTGACTGCACACAGTCCAGGCTAGACACCCCTGTCCAGCCCTATCCTGTCTTACTCTTTTTCTGTGTAACAGCCCGCATCGCTTTGCGATTGCAGCCTACTTAAACCTCACAGTGCTCGCTCTGCTATTGCACTTTAAAAGAAAGAGATGTGTGATCCTCTATCGGACCCCGGCTCTGTGGCGTTTCGCTGTAGAGTTGACTCTGCTGTACTCTCAGCTGCCTACTCGGCGCGTCATTTTAAATTGGGTGTGTGTCTATATGTGTTTTCTTTACTGCCTTGCAGTGAAAATGTTGTATGGTTTCTAGCGGGATCCAGCTTTGCTGCACCCGTTGTTCTGTTGCATACGTCGGCTTGGTCAGCCCGCCTGTATGTATGTGTATTTGTTTCTTTCTGCTGTGCAGTTAGAAATAGGTAATAATAAGTGTGATTCTTCCATGGGAACCCAGCTCTGCTGTCTCCCGCTGTTGAGTTGAATCCGCCAGCTTGTGTCAGCCCGCCGTGGTGACTGCTTTTACTCTCACAATTGCTGTTGTGTATATGTGTTTTTCTTTACTGCCTTGCAGTTTAAAGAGAAAAAGTAGCGGCGTGACTCCTGGAACGGGACCCAGCTCTGCTGTGTTCCCATTGTTGAGTCGAATCCGACAGGTTGTTCAAGCCCGCCCACTCGGTGCTACCGTGGTGACTGTTATTTTACCCTCACAATTGCTATTGTGTGTGTATATATGTTTTTCATTACTGCCTTGCAGTTTGAAAAGAAAAAGCAGTAGCAGCGTGATTCCTAGCTCTGCAGGGTCCCGCTGTTGAGTTGAATCAGCAGGCTTCTTTTAGCCTGCCTATTGGCGTGCTTGGTCAGCCGCCTGGCATGGGGAATGTGTCACTTTGTTCCTGCATAACACACTGCAGCTCCTTGAGCCTGTGCTCTACTCTGGCACAGGCTATGCGCTGCCACGTGGTGTGATTGCACGAGGACCAAGACCAGGTTATCGCCGCCCTGCACCATGGTGCAGTATCGTGTGCTTCTGACTGCAGTCACTAAAGCTATATATCCACCCCGGTGTAAGCTATGCGCTCCCCCGGGTTGTGTTGACTTCACATCCATGCCTCGGTGCTTTGCGCCGCAGCATGTTTATAACACTCAGTGTCCCCAGTGCTTGTTGCACCAGTAGTGTATTCTACATCACTTAGTGCCCTTGGTGTGTCTGCACCTTTGGGGCCTAAGTGCTTCAATACACACCTGAGCCGTATGGTGGCTTGCCAGGCCATTGGCTTCTTACCCCCGCACGTTTTAAGTGCATGGATGCCACCCTTGCTTCCTTGCAGCGGCAAGTGATCAGGGTGATGGATAGCCTGTATAACTGGTTGATCTGCCCAGTTGCAGGAAGGAGCGGTGGCCCACACAACTATTTGTGATTAAGCATCTGGTTGAGACTGGGTCTCCCCTTAACGATGCTATAGCCAATTAATAGTAAGCTCACCTGTCGGACGACAGAGTAGCAGCTCTCTAGCACCAACTCTCCCTGTTTCAATGGTGCCCCTTGGCTTGTGCCGTAGCAATATCAGCATCGGGATGGGTTTATTGCGCATGCGTTCCATCTGCATCCCAAGTGTGACAGGCACCGTTGGCTGACAGTGTGTCTTGCTTGCTATGGTTCTGGCCCCTGAAAAGGACCACTGGTCAGACTTTGGGCTGTCAGATGCGGTCGTGGGTACGCTGCAGAATGCTAGGGCGCATTCCACTAGGTCATTGTATGCCTATAAGTGGAAATGTTTTCAAGATTGATGCCGTACTAACGGTCATGATCCAACCTCCTGTCCCATGCCCACCATCTTGCAGTTTCTGCAAGATCTGCTTGAGGCTGGTAGATCACCTTCCACACTGAAGGTTTACCTAGCTGCTATTTCTGCTTGACATGCCCTCAATGACTCAGTGTCCCCGGGCGAGCATTTTTTGGCTACCCAATTTCTCTGAGGCGCACAGCGATTACACCCTCCTAGGAGGGCCACTCTCCCTGAATGGAGCCTTTTTGTACTGGAGGCTCTCATGCAGACCCTGTTTGAGCCTATATATGCCATCGAGTTGAAGCATCTGTCCATGAAGACAGCCTTCCTCTTGGCTATCACCTCCGCAAAGAGGGTTAGTGAGCTGCAGGCGCTATCTGTTCATAGCTTCTGTATGCGTATATGGGATGATGGTAGCAGAGTGTTACTGCGTGCAAACCCTGCTTTATACAGTACTGTTATGCGGTTCCATCCCAAAATCCGGGCCTGTGTCATACCTTCTCATATCGCTGAAACCAAACACATCTGCATTGTAATCATGTATACAGTACAACTGATATCTCGCAGGATAGTAGTTACTAATCAGACCAAAACTAGACCCTCTGCTGCTCAGTAATTTGTTGCCTGTTTTAGCACACTGCACAGACTGGTAAATCCATCTGTGACATATGTGAGCAGGAGGATGACGGGAAATGTAGTTCTGAGAGGTCCATCAGGTACATGAGAAGCCATCTTGAGGCAGGGAATGCAATATAAAAGTTTAAAAGCGGTCAAAATGTAAAAATAAAATAAAAATTATAGCTATATACACACCTTACATAAACAGTTGTAGAAACATGGCAACACAATATAATAACAATGTATAATAAAATGTACCCTTTAAAGTTAATCGAATTCTGATATTAGCAACTGCATGCCGCTTATTGACAACTTTATTACTAGTTGCCAGTGCTACAGTGCTACATTGAGGCATATACTTCATGCAGTGTTTATAAAAACACTGACTTAGCAACTGTGTATTTATGGCGGACTGTAGCAGAATTGTGGCTTTGAAACGGCTACGAAGCTGCATGAAAAATTGAGATGGATTTACAGCGGGAGGTAGTACATTGTAAATATACAACATTGGACAATTTCTTGTTTGAGACACTAAGGAAAAATTCAATTAAGAGTTTATTCGAGAATGACTTTAAAAAATCTGTATCTGAACAAATGAATCAGACTTTAACATGATTTACAAAAAGCACATTCATTCACTCGACATCTTTACCACACAATGTCAGCACCATTATCACCTGCAGTTGCTTATTTGATCAATGACCTATATCAGTTCTGCGGTAGGACTACAGAAGAACTTAGAATACGAACCGCATGGGGACTTCAGTGTGTCCTAGCTGAATGGAAGGGGCAGACATTTTTTCTTAATGAGACTTTATTTTAATTATGCAACTGCGTGGTTTGAGGGAACACTGATAGGAAAATGACACAAGACAGGACTGATCACTATAACTGCTAAGAAGGAATGAGGCTGGCATTTTGAGCTATAAAAACAGCTATTTTTGCTCAGTTGTATTTAGTCATCTCTGTTATTGTATGCTCCAGTTTTATTTTCATGGGTCCTATATGATCTATAGTATTTGGATGCTGTGCTAGAAAGACGAAAAGTAATTGTCAAAATTTCTGTTCTTGGTAGAAGCCAGAGTTTCTCCATCATTGTGTTACCAATGAAAGGTAAACAGCATTGATGTCATTCTTTTTAAAAGAACGACTTTCTCAGTACAATTGAGGATCATTTGTACATTAGGAAAATAACATAAAACTATACTTTGGATTTAAAACATTGATTAAAACCAGCAATTCCAGGGGTGTTATTAAGATGAGGTCATTACACCCTGACTACCCTTAGGGGTGTGATTATCTCATGTTGACCACCCTCTGTCCTGTATTATTACTTACTCAGACTTTCTCTTCTTCCTGGATCTTCCGTAGCACTTCCTAAAGCAAAACATGCAAATTTTAACCATAACTAAGGTAACAGCAATCACTATGACAACCAAAAGGCCAATCACGTCCAGGCAGTGGTACTGGATCCAGTTGAGGTCGTGAGCTGCCAGTCTCAGATGCTCTGCTCCCTTGTGTCTCATCACAAACTCTGTCCAATGAACTGCCAGGTCCAGGGGTTCTATAGGTCGGTCCTTGTGCGCTGCAGACAGTCTCATCATGTTCTCTTTGTAGCTACATGAAGAAAAAAGCAAGTAGCAACAAATGATGCGTAAAAAAGATGCACAGTAACAAAAGAAGGGAGGAAGGAAGGAACACCGACTACTGTGTTAGTCTTGACTTAGCCCTCATGTACAGTACCATGGTTAACCATCAGACCATGTATGTTTCACATAGAATCAGTGGGATCCTTTAAGACCAAACTTGACAAAGTATTGAGATCAATCAACTACTAGGAACTGGACAAGTTTAAATGGGCCAAATGGTGTGGGCTTGTTTGTAATTATTTTAATGTTTATGATCGGACGTCACAGATCAGTCACTGTTACACCAGGAGTGAGTAAGCAATGATGGTCAGCAATGGTTTACTGAATGTCTGGGAAGTAAGGAAATGTACAGGGTGCTAAAACCATGAGCTACCATCTAACTCGGCATTGCAGCAGGAAAAATAGGCTATGCTTGTCAAATATAAAGTTTGGAAAACAATTTCAGCAGCCAAACAAAATATCTGTATACAAACGAGCGGGAGAACCTGTTCTTTCAAAGCTGTGTTAATCGCACATTTATCTACCAAAAATACTATTCTGCAATAGAACAAGGTTTTTGAGTCATGAACCTTAATTTTTTTTATGATATTTCATATATTACAACAACAACAAAAACAGCAAAAAGGGGGTCATGAGTTTTTTTTTTTTTTTTTTTTAATTATGTCTCTATTTTCCATTAATGACTGGGAGAAATTAGTAAAATTAATCTATTCATGAAAGCAAACAGGAGTACCCATACTAATTATTGAGACTGGTGCCACTTTATGTGTGTAGATTGATATATAAATACAGAAAATGTCAATGAAATTCATGGTTAAACTTATTTTAATATAAGCATTTCCCAGATATTTAATTCAGACTGTTGTCTGTGTGGCATGTGGTGTGATTGGGTTGTTAACAAAAATTCCAGTACATTCTTAACCAGGTCTACTTCAAAGCTTGTTGATTAGACCAAGGCACAGGCCAAAAACTGTGTTAACTCTTTGAAGCTCGCCTTCCAAAATGCTGTCAGATTGTTTAGTCTCCTAAGCTGTCATAAAACTTTCCAAGCCAAGTTACAGTGTTATCATTTTTAATTACATAACTTGTGGACACAAGTTTAATGGTTATTTTAAGTAAGTTTCCCAATATATCTGAAGTGTTTATTGTGTTTTAAATGAATATTATAAACTAATAACTTTAAATATTATCCTTTGATTGTACTATGATGTGTTTTATATGCTTGTAATCATAATTTTGTAAAGAGAATTAAACTGAAATGCATATGCTTCTCTAATGAATGTAACTAAAGTTATATTGAATAGGAGGTTTAAATGATAAATGTAAAATCCTTTGATATCGAAATAGGTGGATACATTCCATTTCTAACACACCTTTTTTGTGTGACATGCAACTGCCTATGAAATACTGTGAACCAATGGAAGGACCGACAAGGACTTGTTTACAGTACAAGCGAACACCTATTCATTGTTATTTAAACTCAAAATAAGGATTTTCGCCCTCTCTGGATTCGCTCTTGCTCGCTGGATTCACTCTTGCTCTCTGGATTCGTTCTTGCTCGCTGGATTCACTTTCTTCAAAACATCTAAATCGCTCTCAACTCATCAAACTCTGAAGTTCTTCAACGAAGATGAAATGATGTAATCTTCAAAGCTGTCCTGAAGAAGATGGGCTCCCTCCGGAATGACGAAAGCTTTTGCCTACAGACTTCACGGCGATACTGCACTGCGCTGCTGCACAACTAACTTTTACAGAGAGGATGACCGTGTTAAGAAGACTTTGTTTTAAACATCGCACCAACAGAATAAGCATCAAACTTATATTGTGTTTACAAGTAACTGAACTGAAGCCATGCTATTTATATTGTCACAATACGTAATGTGCGTATATTCATTTCATTTGAAATACTTAAACATACATATTAATTGTTAATCTCTTTTCATCATAAATCTAGGGATAATTAAGCCAGAATCGCTAGTTCTTATTGAGGTATTGTGTTTATTATGGTTAATAAGTACATTATGAGCTATAATGTGTATTTTATTTAATGGTAATGGCGAGGACACAGTTGTGACATAAATCCTAGATATACAATGTAAATATGCACGACAAAAAAAAAAACGAAATAAATTAAATGACAAACATTTGGAGTAGAAGTCTTTCTCAGTGTCTTCAATACCTCTATTTTGTCATTGAATGTACTAACGTTTTTAGTAGGTTTTGTTTTAGCACTGCTTTTCCAGAGATGTCTTACCTCTTGTCGTTGATGACGGTGTTGAGTGCATCCAGCAGGCTCTGTGATGTCATGTCGTGGATGCTGAGGACCACGCCCACTCCCCGGGATGCCATGCGCTGCACGTTATCAGCTTGGTCTCCAAACAGAGGCAGCATCACCATGGGAACGCCATTGCAGATTCCTTCGTAGATTCCATGTGTCCCACCATGCGTCATGAAGGCACGGGCTTTGGGATGTGCTGGAGAGGGGTTAGCACAGGGAGGGGCGTAAGGATACCAGAGAGAAGGGCCAGGGCTAAGATTTTCAACGTCTTCATTTTAAAGTGATTGCAGCTAACTAAATCATTCCATCGATATTACCTGTCCTGCACTTCCATTAGATATGCATGTCTCCAATGTGCACTCTTATTGTGAACATACATTTTTTGATACTACATTGTGTTAAACAAATCTGTTAACAAGCCATGCTTTCACCCTGGAGAGTGAAATTGTCCCCACCCCTACAATGCCTACTTTCCTTTCATTAACCATCCATCTGCTGCCCCTATTGACAGCCATTCTTTTGGCCAAGAACATGACCCAGAATACGTTGCTATTTGCTATGGTGAGCTGACCTAGGAAGTGAAACAGTAACATGCTTCCTGAAAATAAGGCATGGAAACTGAGAACTTTATTTAATTTAATAATACATATGTTACTGTTTTAGCAGAAATGCAAAAATAAATAATCCATGACATAAACCAAATGGGGCAAGGTCTGCTTTATTCATATAATAAATACTAAATATTGTTATTGATTCAAGCCTGAGTTGCCATAGTTTGATATATAAATAATAAAAGCAGCACAACCAAACACTGCTGGACTCTATCCAGCATCTCAGTCAGGTAGGAGTGGAGAAGAACAGTCAGTCATTGTCACAATGAGAACTACAAACATTAACCTACTTTTGTTGTCATTAAGTGGAGTTGAGGCTCCATGGTTAAACTGGTTTTATTCAAAGTTTGCTTCTACTGTTGAATGATTGTCATATTTTAATTCAATGTCTATTTTACACTTAGATTCAATAGTAATATTAACCACAACTGCACAGCAATTTTCTAGAAAGGCAGAGGCAAAATTCCCTTCTAAGTTTAGAGTGCCCATTTTCAAGCATGTGAAAACTATAAAAATACTGTGGTAAACTCAAAATCGAACCTTTCTGTAATATCCGGTAGATTTCCATATGCTAATCAATACTGGAGTTAATAGAGTACTGTGGCAATGTTGCCCCAACGTGGGGCACACGTTGGCCATCTGCCCCACGCAATACGCAGAGGGGGAAGTAATGCCTGAGTGGGAGGAGCACGTGCATCCAGCACCCAGACGGGGGGTCCGTGAACGTCCAGTGCCCAGACGGGGGGAACGTGAGTCTCCAGCACCCAGATGGGGACCGCGGGAATCCAAAGCTTTTTCCCCCTCCACCAGCAGATAAAGAATGCCTGCTGTTTCCACCTCCACCAGCAGAGGAAGAAAGCCTGCTGTCCCCATCTCCACCAGCAGAGGAAGAATGTCTGCTGGTTTCGCCCCTTGCAAGTGAGAGAGAGCCGCACCAGTCCCCTGCAAGTGAGGGAGAGCCGCACCAGTCCCCTGCAAGTGGGGGAGAGCCGCACCAGTCCCCTATAGCAAGAGTAGACTACATGCCGCTCCCACCTCCATCGCCAGGAGACTACACGCTGCTCCCACCTCCATCTCCAGGAGACTACACGCTGCTCCCACCTCCATCTCCAGGAACAGGGCAGCAGGAGCTGCCTCTGCCTCCACCACCTCCACAGTCAGGAGCAGAGTAGCAGGAGCTGCTGTTTCTTTAATCATTAAATGCTGAGCGCAAACAAGCACTCAGCTTCACCAAAACTCCACGCCTCTCTGTCTGTTCTGTGTTGGTCCCTGTTTCTGGTCTGACATCACCCACTAAAGCCATCTTTGTGATAAGTACACATAGCTAGCAAAGTAATTCCAGTAAATCTTCCCTGATCTGCATCTCTTTCAACGCTGTGTTACAGAGTGGGAATGCTGATAGGACTCTTACCCAGAAGATCATTCTGTGGCAGCCACTTCATGAGCTTGATGTTCGCAGAGAGGTTTCCAGGTGTGGGTCCAGTGAGGCGCCATATAACCTGCAGGAAGAAACAGGCAGGCATCCGGATAACAGGTTGAAAATCCAGTCCATCTTTACTGCCCCCTGAAGAGAAGTGCTAACCAAGCTCCTGACCCCGTCGATTGGGCTGCACCTTGGAGTGTGCAGGTCAGAGGGGTCCATGAGTAAAAATAAAAAGCAGTCACCCCTTCGGTCCCTGTGTTCATAACTCTATCAATCCCCATAAAATGCACACAAACAGCTTTGAAAAAATGACATAAAAAAATTGTGACAGAATGGGATATAAAAGTCTTGCAGTTTTTCCCCATGCTTTTCCCCAGGTTATACTATACATTTACCATACCTCTCTGCTTTACAATGCTTTACCGTGCTTTGCTATGCTTTTGAAATGGAAAACATTTATTATGGTGTTGCCCTTGAAGTGTTTGTTCCCAAATTTTGATTCACTCATTTTAAATTAACTTTGTTGTGCAGGAGAGAGTTTCTCATCTACACATATTACCCCCCCCCCCCCCCCCCCCCCCCCAAAAAAAAAAGTAATTCACTTCAGGACTAGCAGTAACTCTAAAAAAAAAAAATTGTGTATATACACACACACACACACACACACACACACACACTTACTGGAACTCAAAACACAGGGTAAATGCAACAGCTGAAGGTTATACAAAATATCAAAGCCAGACACCACAAGAAGTGAACAGGCTTTGAAAGTTAATTGTGACATAATTGTATTACAATTGTTATTTACAATAGATTTTTCTTAACTTTGTCTGACATTTTTGCCGGAGGTCGAAACAAAAAGCTCTGAACTCATAACAATGCACAATAAATAACCGCATTACTTTATTACAACTATATATAAATATATGAATCACCCCAATAACCTTTCATTCACTATTTTAAAGCACGCCACAATGCACTTTGGTTCCCTACCTTTATATATAATTTGCTGCCATAGCTGCCAATCTGAAAAGGGCGCTTTTTAAAAATAATTACTGATTGATGATATCTGTGAAAATATACAGCTTTATTTTACCTGTTTTCATAATACTTTTTTTCAGATTCAGTGTCTGTTGATGTAAATTACGCATTGCCATTAACTACAGTTGTGTTTATCAGAACATAATCTTAGAATGACTGTGACGGAAACATGAGTTCTGGTGATGAATCTTCCTACCGACCTGTGAGGGCGCTAAAGAACAAGAGGAGAAGTATCTGGAAGGGCTGACAGTTCGATTCCGGGTCAGGGAAGTGGGTCAGCCTGGAAAGAAGCGAGACTCTGTTATAAGACCGTATTGATTTGAAAGGTAAACAAGAGGCAGCTGCAAGTAATAAGGCAGCTGCAATCGTTTACCTCGATATCATGCGGGATTACATATAGGGGCCAGGGTAAGAGGAGCTCTCAGTAAAAGAAAAGAAAGAGTGTTGTGTGTTGTTTGTGTCTGTGTAAATAACTGTCTGTGTTTTCACCACTAGACAGCTAAACGCACAAATCCGGAGCTGTCGCGAGGGTCAGCACGAACCTGTTCACCACTGCACCAACCGTCACGAATTACCCGTGTCTTCACCACCGCACATGCACGTCTGCACTCACCCAGGACTGGTGACCGTGTGTTTGTTTTGTTCGGGACTGTGCCCTGTTATTTCTATCCCCAGGCTTTACACATTGTTGTGTATAGCCGGGGATTTATTACTTGACGGTCACCAGACCTGGATTACAAATAAAAGCACTTTTTTCACTGGATATCGTTGTCTGTTTATCACTACTGCACCGCATCACTGCGACATATGTTCCCCTTACCAACCACTTTGCCACAACGTCAATGACACATTTTAATAACCCTTAGAACATATGCCATGGCAAGAAACATGTTTTACATTATGATACAACACAAAGCTTTCCACTGCTAGTATTTTAAGTTTTTATCTCCAATTAACCATCCAGCCTTGCTAATATCACTCAAATTCTTAATCACACATTTACAGATTCTTAAAAATGTACCTTAAAACCCTCTTTGGTGAAATATTTTCCTATTAGCCTTTATTAAAATGTGTCATTGTCATTCTAAGATTATGTTCTGATAAACACAATTATAGTTAATGCAAAAATACAGGTAATATAGGTAAGAAATATAGATAACCCTTTACACAGTTGAACAGTGAACTTTCCTACCTTCTGTGGGATCTTGCCCAGGGCCTCCGCAAACTGGTTGACCTTCTTCAGTGGCATCTCTGAAATCATGGAGCCCAGAGTGAAGACCACAAAGCCGTGCTCTCCGGAGCTGTTCACAAACTCCTCCAGCTCCTGTGGAGCGGAACATAAGCCAGATTAGCGATGCAGCATTTCCATTTGCCATTGGGACCTGAAATCAGTCCAGTTCGTCTCCATCAGCAGACAAAGCTCTATCTGGTTCAAAATGAGACTCTTGTCACTCGCTGGGAGAAATCGTTCTTTCCAACTCATCTATCTGATGGAGGAAGTCACCCAAGCGAGCGTTCGATGTTTAGTGGTTGGTGTTAGTACTATACTGCAAAAGAGAACTACCAGGGTCTACCTGGTCTTGAACTACCAGGCTAATACTGGAGGGAGGTCAATACAGTGGGAAATATACAGCAATGTGATGTAGGTGATGTTTGGTCTCTGTGTAATTGTGGATGGAACTAGTTGTAAACAGGACTACCCTGTTTAACAAGAACAATATGAGATTGAGTTTTACCCTAACTAGTTTCATTGATTGGGCACATGTCTAAAACATACTGAACCTCAATAAAGGGCTATTAGTCACGTTTGTCTTTTCTGTGAGTATAAGCACAAGAACACCTGCGCTAGCGTACATGGCAGCAAGGAGGCAGCTAGTTCTTTTTCGTGCTGCCGTAGGTGACGCTAAAAACTGCAGCTGAAAGCAGACAGCGCAGCTAGCTCGACATAACTAGTAACACCAATGAGGAAATAGAGACTGATATAAACTCCACTGGAGACGGTCAACCAGTTGAACTTTATAGGGCATTTTATAGTATCAGCAAATGCCTCAATCTGGGTAATACCGTTGTCACCCGAAATAAGTTAGCCGTGAAATAAGTTAGTGTTAGCCTTTTTGAGCCTTCCTGCGCACGCGCTAATTTTAGAATTTTAAAGGCAAGGTTAAGCCGTCTCAATTTTCTGTCGGTAAACTTTAATTCAGAAAATTGTTTTACTTTTAAAAATGTTGTCAGGATCTTTATTAAAGTTACGTTATATGTAGTTGAAATTGAAAACACATTGTTATAATATTAATAACACTTTTTATTGTATCATGCTGTATTTTATTTAATAACAGCGGTTAAAGCTACTACAAAGACGTGGTAGTGTGATGTGCGATTTATTTTTATTTGCAATTATATTTGTGTTAAATCGTTATAATAACACTTTAAATAATATGACAGTATCTATTATTTAACACACCCAGTTTAAACAATCATCATTTTAAGTTTGTAATCGCCGGATATTTACATTATAGGTTTTCTTTATACAAATATTACCGAAAGAGAAATAAATACGATATTCTGTATATTGGTTACTACATATCAGAAACAATTAAGCATTAAGATTTATTTTTATGTGCAATTAGATTACAGCTGTCAAGTCACAAACCACTCCCATCTATAATGTATACTGCCCAGGCCCACCCCAAAAAAGGCGCAAAATCTAAAACAATTTATTTTTATAAAATATACATAAAACAAATCCAGACTACATCACAAGCATCGATCTGTAAGTACTGCACTCTAATTTATCATTCATAATACGGGTGTGTGTATATACACGTCCATATATATGAAGTCTGCGTGTTTATTGGTATGGTATTGTAGCGTTTTGTGCTATGGAGGTGAGACAGACTCGGGGGAGACCAGATGAGGTTCCACGTACTTTTATTTATTTTTTTAATAACACAACGGAACCCTGTTTGGGCCGGGGTTCACGCCAAAATAATAAACGGCTGTATCTCTCTCTTTTACACTGCACTCTGCTTCGTCGATAAGCACTCAGTCAGTTCTCCGTCAGTTCTCCGCTCAGACATTCACCCGCGTTCTCCCACTCGCGGCCCTGCTGTCCCACCCGTACCCCCCCCCCCCTTCTACTTATAGCCTCCGGGGGAACCGCCCACTGCGCGCACACACACACTCACGCAGACATACATTAACGGCGTGCCCCGTACCCTCACAATACATGGAACCTTAGCGGGACGTGACAAACAAGACAAACACAACGCCCAGGATGCTGCTTTTCTGTATGTATTAAAACAGGTTTAGATATTCCCACACGTAGACTTGATTAAAACGTCAAAAACAGTATTCTCGTATCAATATGTGTTTGTACCCACTTCCCCACAACATTTATTTATAAAAAAAAAAAAAAAAAAAAAAACAACCGAGCATTTTACCGCGAAAATAACTTAGTTAAACTTGAGCCTACATAGAATAAACGCTTATATTTGCTTAAGTCACATCATGATACGACACAACATTTTTTAACTGAAATAAACATTTGGCATGTAGTGATTTTACCTCTGCATAAACATAAATTATACTGACAAAATAATGTTTTTAAAATATTTATTTTTGTTAAAAACTCCACTGCACATCCAAACACAGCGAGCGCTTTACTTTAAATAAAATATATTTATACAAAAACTTAAACGTACATTTACACTTCGATAAATAAGATGACAAATGTTACTTTTTTAAAAAGAAAAATAATGTCAGCAGTACACTTCGATAAATATGATGTCAAAAGTTACATTTTTAAACAAAAAAATACAGTCTAGTGCAATACCTGTTTTTGTTTCTTAAAAAAAATACAAATGGCATATGGAAAATCTTGGATAAATCTCCACAGAACCTTGCCTTTAAGTTCTAAAATTCGCGCGTGTGCAGAAAGGCTCAAAAAGGCAAACCCTAACTTATTTCCTGTGACACCATTGTTTCAGTGGAGTATAGGTTGATCCAGATCCACCCTGACTGATATGTTAACAAAGGCCCTTCATGTCTTGTTAATGTTTAGCTAACATTAACCCCAGGTTGATCACTGAAATGGGTTTCAAGTTGTTTAAAAGCAATTGAAATTTGAGTTCAGATTCAGGTTCAGGTTATTTTTATAGTTAATCAACATTAACTAAACCATTATAAAATATGATCTGTGAATTTAACAATAAATACTATAATTAGTAAGATGAGATGTGAGGAGAGTGGAATTGCAGAGCAGAATACAAAACAGGCATCCGGGCTGTGCAAAGAAGCTGAACTTTGAAGGGGGTGTCACATTGGCTCTGACAAAATAGACAAGAATACAAGTAAGAGTCCTTTTGAGTTTTGTGGAGTTGTGATTACACCACATTTAAACTTGTCCAGTGCTGAACTTGACACAGGGAAGCGCACGAGATAAGCCTTGTACAGCTGTCTTAACATAGCAATTTCCTTAAACAGAGCTCTTTACTTCTACTGGCTTACTACACATACTAAATAATGTGAATAGTTAGAAATGTATACAATTATAAACGCCTGCCCTAACAGTACCAATAGCGTATAAGGTGACCATTCCTCAAAGACTTTCCTTGATTCCTAAATCATCTGTAACAATGTTCAGCCCTGCAATGTATGTTTATCTTTTCGTTCATTAAAAAATAGAAATCATTAAACAATACCCTCAATTGCTTGTGATAAAGAAAAAAACATTGCGTGAAGGGCGTCTGTTTTAAACCTTTGAAGGTTATTCAATTTTCAAATTCCTGGCTAGTGAACGAGCCATCGAATACAGCCCTAGTTTGAGCACTTTCCCTAAACATCACCCCCCTCTCTAAAGGCAAAGGTGGTTTAGAACTTAAACCCACAAGCTGTGTACAAAATAAGCTTCTTATCTTGATTTCCTTTTCATTTTGCACAAGGAGATTAGATTGAAGAACTGTTCAACTCACCACAGGCAGAGAATTCTGCACCCCGCAGTTGATTCCTCCGATCAGAACCATGTTAGGCATCAGCGGCCTCGGAAACTCCAGAGTGAAATCCAATCTTAGTAACCACACAGAGGCGCGGCTCATCATTTCCACCACTGTGATGTCCCTCTGAAGAAATCTAGATGCAATATCATCAAATGTATAATAAACAAACTTACAAAATAAAGGCTCCAACAGACTGACAAGGAAATTCATCCCTCGCTGTGCAAACGTCATCCGGTCAGTGTTCCGTGTGAAAAATCTTGGGACGTAGGATGGCGGACTCGGACACTGGGTAGCCGTGAATTCCAAGCCGCAAGGTGTCCCACGTAACATGTAGACTGAGGGAAGGGAGAGATACTCAGCCACAATGGCTCCAGTTGGAATTACAGGGTCTGTGAAAACAGCGTCAAACTCCTGCTCTTTCAAGTACTGCATCAGTTCTGTGTTGTACAGCAGGCTTTCGCTGGTAGACCTTGTGAAATTGGATATAATTTGAAGCCACGTAACAACTGAGCTTATTTTTTCAAGAAAGGGTTTCCGGTCAAACATGGCCTCTTTCTGGCTTTGATGTAGCATCTTCACATACTCTTGAGTGTAAGGCACAGCAAAGGTCTTGGTGGTGCAATGGTTTGAAGGCCCCAACAGCAAGCTGGCCTCTGGAATAACAACCACCACTTGGTGTCCTTTTCGTCCCAGTTCCTCAACCACCACCTTCATACTGATCCAGTGACTGCCATCCATCGGCACGACCAGCAGCTTCCCTCCCTGCACAGAATCCAGGGATCTCAGGAAGAGGAGAGTCAGCAATCCCCCAGCCAGGCACTGTCCCGATCCTTGAGGAAGGGCCATTCTGTGAAGAAACACTCTATCTGCCTTTGTGTAGAAATGAGTGGAGCAGTGTGCACTGCTGCTTATCTGAACAAATCTTGTACCCAACAGACTTTCAAGGACAAACAGTTTAATTATTAACCTGCATTTTGCTAATCACCAACGTCGGTGTCACGCAAAAACCTTGTATGTCCAAAAAAATTAAATTCTCAGAAACAGAGAACACAAAACTCTGAGGACTTACAAGGTTATTACACAAAAGTTCATATACAAGGTAGTTCATTTTCTGAAAGGTTTAAAAGGACAAAATTTAATCGAATTCATTTTAAAATGTGCTGTATTATTTCATCATTAAACTGAATCTCTAATCACCTCTTATAGTTACAGTAATTAAACTCTTCTGCAATTCACCTAAGTAAAATTTACAGTATTAACCACACAAATAAACATTAATTAATTTTGAAAATAATCAAAAAATCCAAGGTACTTTCGTTAATTGAGAGTTTAATAAAGGGGAGAGTTTTATCACGTTTGTCATGGGTTTCTATTGGTTTAATTTGCTGTCATTCACAAGAAATAGCCAACCACTGTTTACAAATTATGTAAACAGTAGTTAATTGCCCTGTAATGTTAACGTTAGCTAGCTGCTATGAAAATTATATTCCCTCTCTCGTTTTAGTTAGCTAGCAACAAGTTGACTTAATTTGTTTAAAAAGTCAGTTTAGCTTGACACAAGTTAGGTAAGGTTGTGTTAACTCAAACGTTAGCGTTATTATCAAAATAAAATAAATGTAGTGTTTTATGCAAGACGCGATGGGCGGGAGTTATTTATTTATTTATAATATAGCTTCTCAGACACACCTAGAAAACTCTGCAGGCAAATGTTTTCAGTATTTATAATTCTAGTTTTAAAAATGTTATATTCAAAATCTTGATATTTGTTGTCGCTAATATGATCAAATCTAAAAACTTTTAGCCACATGATTCTACTTCCTCCCGCTAGTCTCCCTTTCCTTGATTTATGATCTTGAACTTCAGTACGAATAAAAATGTATAAAGCATAATTTCCAGAAATACTTCCAGTTTTCTGATCCTTAACTTGTCAATGTACTAGCCAATATCTTGTATCTCCCAATATAACGTGTTAAATATACTTATACATTAAAATTCACACTTAACTGATAAGAAATATAAATGACATAGGAAGTATACATTATTTGTACATTGTGAAGAAGTATAATTAAAATAATAGGAAGGACTTGCCTTAATTTAACTTTGCTGTCACTTTAGCCCTTGGAATTCTGCTTGAATGTTGACACACAAGGTTTTTGCAAGACAGTGATAGCCAATTGACATACAAGGTTTGTAGATCACATGGGGTTTTGAACCAACTTTATTAGTTGTTAAGTTATGAGACATTTACAGTACATAGAGCTGGATGAGAACTTTCATTGCATGTAAAAAAAAAAAAAAAAAAAAAAAAAAAAGATAAAGAATGGACATACAAGATTTTTGCATGACACCAACGATACACAAGTTGTCACCTGTATGCAGGTGTATGAAATGAGCTAGCTGAACTTCGCAAAGAAACATACAATACATTGCTGACAGCAAGCCTACTACTAAAGTGTTAGAAAGTATATCCTTTTACAGCTATCTATTTAGTAAAAATAGTAGTGAACTACAGAAATAATAAAAATACCATGAAGGATGCTTATCAGGAGCGATGTATAAAATACCGACTTGTCTGTCCTTTTATGAAATATAGGAGGGATCAAACACTTCAGGGTGCTTAGACACTTCATAAGACAAGTTTCATTCATGACTTTTCCTGGCAAGCTTGTGCTTTCAGCATTTGGCTGTAATTGGTTAATCCACCAACTGTACCGTGCGGCAGCCAGAAATAAAACGCTCTGGATTCGATTCGATGATCAGCGTCACCGCAGTACTAGCGGTATCATCCCACGCTGATCTGTCCCGCACCACGTGAAAGCAATGGCAGCGATACAGACGGCAAAATACCTCTTGTGCTGCACCTGTCCCGGGCTTTACACTACTACAAGAACACAATGAGTCAGTAGCTGAGCCGGGATTTGAACCTGGGACCTCCAGTTTATAAGCCTGTTTCTTTAAAGTCAATTTGCTCTAAAGATTCTTATCAGTTGAGCCACCTGTTTATGCTTGTGCTGGACTGTAATAAGCCTTACGTCCTGTATGCACGCACATAGCCCCTGAACTAAAGTGCATGACCTCAGACCTCACATCTCCACGGCAACTTCACTACACACGGGATGAAAAATTGACATTCGAAATTGGCATTGACTTGTTTTAGTCATCAGACAGCTGACACCGTCTTCCTAGTTTGAAAACATTAGCTTTCAGATGCATACATGCAGTAACAAATACAGCTGATGCTGAGCGAAGCAACTCACTGTATAATCTTGTCCTGACAGAAGACATACTGGAAGAGCTAGTGTTCCTTTATTTCAATCTTGATATAATTTTTTTAAATGCATTGTTTTCTTAGTTGTTTTTTAATTTTTTAGATTTTTTTACTTATACTAGTATTTTGATAGCCAGTATGAGAGAAAAACCCAATACAACTGCACAAGAATACTTCTGTTACTTTGCTCATACTTGTAGAGATACCGCATAATATTACATAATTTTTTTTTTTTTTTTCTGTGAATAATTCCCTGGGCTGTATCAAATTTATAATAAACAAGCGTACAAAATAAAGGCTCCAACAGACTGACAAGGAAGTTCATCTCTCACTGTGCAAACATCATTCGATCTGTGTTCCGCGTCACATCTTGGGATGTGGATGGCGGATTGGACACTGGGTAGCCGTGAATTCCAAGCCGCAAAGAATCCCATAACATGTAGATTGACTTTTTTTAAGTCATCTTTTTTTTTTATTGTTGTACACTTACACATCAAACGAAACATGCAAACATACAGCACTGTACATTTTCACAGCAATGGTATCATTATATCTATCTCTTATGTTTAACAATAGTGAGTTCTACTGTTAACTTTTATCCCAATCACTAAGCTGATCGTCGAGAACCTTCCTCCAAAAGACTGTTACAAGTGGAAAACAGACTTTCCTGGTAACCTGGGATCCAACTGGACTCCAGCAATAAAACAACATATAATGAACAACTGGAGTCAATTAATGGATGAAAATGTGTATATGAACACTTTATTTAGCTTTTCCTTTACTTCTAGCCATCATTTGGTATAATGTGTTGTTTATGCTATGCAAAATGGATGACGCCCAATGTGCACAGTTATCTCCTAGCAAGTGAAGGCACCACTGTATTCTGGGCACTGTATTTTATTCTAGGTCATCTGGGCATTGAGATATCATGTCCCAAGCCTCCTCTTTCATTTGGTATATCAACTGTGTTTCTAGCTATTTCTGTTTTTGAGTTACAGGACTTGAACACACTTATCTATTTGCTGCGTGTCACAGCACTGGAGCACTGAATGAGGGGGTGGTAGAAAGTACACATACGGACATGCCTGGCAGTGGCATCAATGGAAAGTACAAAGCCTGCGCTTTTAAATGACACTTCACGGGGTGCCTGCAAAGGCAGAAGGGAACGGAGTGCTTGTGGGACATGGACGACAGAGTGTTAGTGACAAAGTCGAACAGACAGGACAGGTCCCCTACTGCTTGGAGTAGGGGACAGCATTAATAGAGGAAATCTCCCTCCCCCTCTCCTCGGAAAGCACATAGGCACAGTACGTCCATGGTGAGGTCATCACAGATAACATTGCGGATCCGAAGCCTAGCTTTCTATTCTGCATGTCTGACGGAGACCTAGGAACAGTTGATGCAGCGGCAGTTGATGTGCTTGCTGAAGTGACTTGGAGAACTACATTCATTGATTGTTCCTGTGTTGCAGCAATGAGTACCACATCCTAAAGTCTAGAGAGATGAGATGCCGACCATCTTATGTGTTGGTTAATACAGGATCGATCAGCGGTTTGCTACTGTCATGTTTGCTTGGAATGGAAAAGGTGAACTCACATTCAGAGATTTGGGTTTCACAACTCCAGTCATTCTCCTAATAGTGGAACTGCTTAACTCATAATCAAGACAGATTTCCAGTCTTTTACCACATCTCTCACCATGTATTAATGTTTGTAGTATTTGAGAGGATGAGCGGACATACTAGCGTTAGCCTTGACTGTGGAAATGGCTGCCATGATCCGAGTATGGAGGAAAGCTGGAGCGTTGAAAGCTCTGGAGGAGGCTTTCTTGCTTCTGAAAGATATACAGTACTGTGCAAAAGTTTGAGGCAGGTGTGAAAAAATGCTGTAAAGTAAGAATGCTTTAAAAAATAGACAAGTTAAAAGTTTATATTTATCAATTAACAAAATGCAAAGTGAGTGAACTGAAGAAAAATCTACATCAAATCAATATTTGGTGTGACCACCCTTTGCCTTCAAAACAGCATCAGTTCTTCTAGGTACACTTGCACACAGTTTTTGAAGGAACTCGGCAGGTAGATTGACCCAAACAGTTCTTCTGTGGATTTAAGCAGCCACAGTTGCTTCTCTTTCTTCATGTAATCCCAGACAGACTCGATGATGTTGAGATCAGGGCTCTGTGGGGGCCATACCATCACTTCCAGGACTCCTTGTTCTTCTTTACGCTGAAGATAGTTCTTAGTGACTTTCGCTGTATGTTTGGGGTCGTTGTCATGCTGCAGAATAAATGTGGGGCCAATCAGATGCCTCCCTGATGGTATTGCATGATGGATAAGTATCTGCCTGTACTTCTCAGCATTGAGGAGACCATTAATTCTGACCAAATCCCTAACTCCATTTGCAGAAGTGCAGCCCCAAACTTGCAAGAAACCTCCACCATGCTTCACTGTTGCCTGCAGACACTCATTCGTGTACTGCTCTCCAGCCCTTTGGTGAACAAACTGCCTTCTGCTACAGCCAAATATTTCAAATTTTGACTCATCAGTCCAGAGCACCTGCTGCCATTTTTCTGCACCCCAGTTCCTGTGTTTTTGTGCATAGTTGAGTCGCTTGGCCTTGTTTCCACGTCAGAGGTATAGCTTTTTGGCCACAAGTCTTCCATGAAGGCCACTTCTGACCAGACTTCTCCAGACAGTAGATGGGTGTACCACGGTCCGACTGTTTTCTGCCAGTTCTGAGCTGATGGCACTGCTGGACATCTTCCAATTGCGAAGGGAAGTAAGCATGATGTGTTTTTCATCTGCTGCAGTAAGTTTCCTTGGCCGACCAGTGCATCTACTTTCCTCAACGTTGCCCGTTTCTTTGTGCTTCTTCAAAAGAGCTTGGACAGCACATCTGGAAACCCCTGTCTGCCTTGAAATTTCTGCCTGGGAGAGACCTTGCTGATGCAGTATAACTACCTTGTGTCTTGTTGCTGTGCTCAGTCTTACCATGGTGTATGACATTTGACAGTAAACTGTCTTAAGCAACCTCACCTTGTTAGCTGAGTTTGGCTGTTCCTCACCCAGTTTTATTCCACCTACACAGCTGTTTCTGTTTCAGTTAATGATTGTGTTTCAACCTACATATTGAATTGATGATCATTAGTATAATTGTTTAATCATACACCTGACAATATGCCTACAAAATCCCTGACTTTGTGCAAGTGTACCTAGAAGAATTGATGCTGTTTTGAAGGCAAAGGGGGTGGTCACACCAAATATGGATTTGATTTAGATTTTTCTTCTGTTCACTCACTTTGCATTTAGTTAATTGATAAATA
The DNA here is from genome assembly GCF_017654505.1 of Polyodon spathula. Classification (NCBI taxonomy): domain Eukaryota; kingdom Metazoa; phylum Chordata; class Actinopteri; order Acipenseriformes; family Polyodontidae; genus Polyodon; species Polyodon spathula. Next base: position 23,553,397 of record NC_054543.1, read on the forward strand.
TATATTTATTAACATGTCTATTTTTGAAAGCATTCGTACTTTATAGCATTTTTTCACACCTGCCTAAAACTTTGCACAGTACTATATGTGTGTGTGTGTGTGTGTGTGTGTGTGTGTGTGTGTATGTATGTATATATTGTGATAAATATGCAAGAGTAAATAGTAATGCAACATAGGAAGGGGAGGTTCTATAGTTGCATTACTACTGGGCAATTTATCACAAAAAATATATTTTTTTATATTTTTAAATTACCCCACTGAGTAGCTGCCACAGGGCTCCACTTCTGGGATGGTTAAAGGGGTTAATTAATAGCAGCTGGAAGGGGGGAGGGGAGCGTTATATAAGGTGGCAAATAGCAAGGTACGGGACTAAGAACAGCAACAGGGCAGTCGGTGCAGGAGAGAGCGTTAACCTTTGTGTATAGAAACAAGTGTTTAAAAAAGTAAGCAACATGACCAGGAGCGTGGGTTTCGTTTACAATAAAGCATTAGATCAGGAATAAACGGAATACAGTGGAGGATACCAGTGAAACAAACTATGGACATGGGAAGACAACCATGGTGCAGCAAGGTAGTTGAAATAAACTTTTAATATCCTCAACGGGAGTGTATGTTTTGTTCTCCACTGTAAATAAACCCTCACTTAGACTTCAATTCCTGCCTCTTGTCTGGTCTTTCGTCAGGTTACCAGTCCCAAGCTCACATATGGTATCAGCAGTGGGATGGTAATTTCTGATTAAGTTATAAGACCCATTTGAAATAAATAACTTGAGAGTATCCATTGACAATGGCAGAAGTCAACGAGTTAGTCCGGGCACTAATGAAAGCCACGGCTGCTCAGCAAGAAAGCACCCGGAAGATGCAAGAGCTCCACTCCGCCTCTCTGCAGGTCCAACAGGAGACCAACAGGCTGCTGCAAGAGCAGCTTAATGGGGCCCGGACTGAAAGAGAGTCCATGTTGCGGCAACTTGCACAGGCCAGTGTGGGGTCAGGCCATTCAGTCGCCATAAAGTCATCTCAGGTATTGCAAAAGATGACTGAGAGGGAAGATGTGGAAGCTTTTCTCTTGGCTTTTGAGCGGACAGCCACCAGAGAAGAATGGCCTAAAGAAAAGTGGGCTGGGGTGCTGGCCCCGTTCTTAGTGGGGGGTGCCCAGAAAGCATATTATGACCTAAGCCCAGTACAAGCTGACAGTTACGATCACCTGAAGGCAGAGATACTGACTCGGGCAGGGGTGACCATGGCTGTCAGAGCCCAAAAGTACCATGCATGGACTTACAGCACTACGAGGGCACCATGCTCACAACTGTTTGATTTACTGCATCTGGCTAACCGATGGTTACAACCAGAGGTGAATTCATCCAAGCAGATGATGGAGGTCTTGGTTATGGATAGATATCTTTGTGCATTACCAGGAATGCTACGTAAGTGGGTAGGACAAGGGGACCCAAAGGACTTGGACCAATTCATTACACTGGTAGAAAGACAACTGGCCGCTGAGGATTTGGCCCGACAACCGCAGACTGGTACCTATCGGAAACCAACTAACCAGTGGACTGTAAGGAAAGTACAACCAGACAAGCATATAGCTAAGAGTTGTCCCCAATTAGACAAACCGATGCAATGTAATAGTGCTGAAATATTTTATGGGAGTATAATTGTGTCTGGGACCCCTGAGGGCCAATACCCTTACATAATAACTGTGTGGGTGAATGGAATTAAGGCTCAGGCTCTCCCTGATTCAGGTAGTGCGTTAACCTTGGTAGCCCCAGAGTATGTGACTACACCTTGATTTGAAAGTGACCTTAAGACCGGAATCACTTGCATCCATGGAGATGTGAAATACTATCCTACTAGCCAGGTTAAGATCTCTTGTGAAGGTGGGGAGCATGAGATGAGAGTAGGAGTCATCCCTAGGTTGCCTCACCAAGTAATTCTGGGTAGAGATTATCCAGGTTTTAATAACCTGACCAAATTAAAGGGGAAATTGGAGGGCCCAATGATGAATCTAGAGAGGGGAAAAAAGTTTCCAGAGAGCCTTTTTAGCCTATTTCCCTTTTCTGACTTGGATATTTTTAGGGGAGGAAAGAGAACCTCCTATAAATCTTGCAGGCTGCGAAGACAGGAAAAGAAAAAGGGGGCCACCCCAACCTACCATTTTAGTTGGGCAGCTTGCCAAGCGAGGTCAAAAAGGAGTGAGCACTTAGTGTACCACCGAAGGAATTATAGAGGAAACGGAAGAAGTGGAATCAGAGATATACCCAGAGAGGGGTTCGGAAACCTGCTGTGAGTCTTTCTCTCCCAATTCTGAACATTTTGGTATGGAACAAAGGAATGACCCTACCTTGGTGAATATAAAAGAAAGGGTGGTGGCGGTGAATGGGGTACCTGTAGAGAATGTGACTGTCAACCCATTGGAAAATTTTGTGATTAAGAATGATCTGGTATATCGGAATACAATACTGAATGGAAGTCCAGTAGAGCAGTTGCTGGTGCCTAAGTCGTCAGAAATACGGTTTTACAGTTAACGCATAATCACCTCTTTGGAGCTCATTTGGGAGGGGAGAAAAAATTACAGAGAGTGCTGCAACGGTTTTACTGGGTAGGGATAAGAAAGGACGTGGAGAGGTTCTGTAAAGCTTGCCCTAGGTGTCAGAGAGCCAGTCCCCAACCCTATCTTAGAGCCCCATTAGAGGCCATGCCGATTATTGATGTTCCATTTGAGCGCATAACCATGGACCTGGTAGGACCCTTGAACAAGTCAGCCAGGGTACAAAAGGATATTTTAGTAATCCTAGACTATGCTACTAGATACTCTGAAGCCATCCCACTTATTTAGTTCTCGTGTTTACCCATGTTGGGATACCCAAGGAGATCCTTACTGATCAAGCTACCCCCTTTGTAAGTAAGCTAATGAAAGATCTGTGTAGGCTATTGCACATTAAACCAATTCGTACCTCTATTTACCATCCTCAAATTGATGGCCTAGTGGAGAGGTTCAATCAAATGTTAAAGGCAATGCTGAAAAAGGTGATTAGTCAGGACGGCAAGGAATGTGATTTATTGCTACGTATCTAATGTTTGCTGTTAGGGAGGTGCCACAGTCTTCGACTGGGTTTTCACTGTTTGAATTATTATATGGAAGACAACCACGAGGCATACTTGATATAGCAAAGGAGAGTTGGGAGGAACAGAAAGTCCCAGGGAAGAATATTGTTGAGCATGTGCTACAGATGAAGGATCGAATTGAAAAAGTGACACCCATTGTTCAAGCTCTTTTAAAGCAGGCTCAGGCTAGACAAGCAGAACATTATAATAGAATGGCGAAAAGACGCACTTTTAACCCGAGGGATCGAGCAATGGTATTGGTGCCTGTTCCTGAGAGTAAATTGTTTACACACTGGCTATGAGGTAATTGAAGCAGTAGGGCCGATAAACTATAAAATAAGTCAACCAGACAGACACAAATCAGAACAGATTTATCACATAAATTTGTTAAAACCTTGGGTCGAACAGGAGGTCCTAATGTCTAAGGTTGTTACACCTCAGAATGGTAAGATAAATATTGGACCCTCCTTAACTCAAGAACAAAGGAATGAGGTTCAAGAGCTAGTCAAACAAAACCTTGATATATTTTCTAGTTTACCAGGTAGGACTAAGCTGATACACATGTCATTACAACTCCGGAGGGAAGTAGAGTGAAGATTCACCATTACAGAGTGCCGGAAGCAAAAAGAGAGGATATGCACAAAGAAATTCAGAACATGATCAAACTTGATGTTATTGAGGAATCGTCAAGTCCATGGAGTAGCCCCATTGTAATGGTGGCTAAACCTAACGGGGCTTGGAGATTCTGTAATGACTTTAGACAGTTAAATAAGGTGTCAAAATTTGATGCATATCACATGCCGAGAGTAGACGAGCTTATCGAAAGATTAGGTAAGGCTAAATACTTAACAACATTAGACCTCACTAAAGGATACTGGCAAATTTGTAAAGTTTGTAAAGTTGAAGGATATTTTATGTAGTGGGCCAGTATTAAGGGTGGCCGATTTTACAAAGCCTTTCATAGTGCAGACAGATGCCTCGGAAGTCGAAATGGGAGCAGTCCTTTCCCAAATAATTGATGGTGAAGAACATCCCATAATGTACCTGAGTAGAAAGCTATTTCCAAGAGAAAGGAATTACACGGTGGTAGAAAAGGAATGTTTGGCAGTTCGATGGGCCATAGAAAGCTTAATATACTATCTTTTAGGATGTGAATTCACACTGGTCACGGATCATTCACCTTTAAAGTGTATGAAAGAAAACAGAGAGAAGAACGCAAGAGTGACTAGGTGGTTTTTGGCATTACAACCTTACAGGTTCAAAATAGAACATAGGAGTGGGGTAAGGAATGCAAATAATGATGGTTTGTCTCAGGTACATGAGAAGGGGAAGGAAGTTTTGCTTAAACTGGTTGGTTTTAGCTGGGGAAAAGGATGTGTGATAAATATGCAAGAGTAAATAGTAATGCAATATAGAAAGGTGAGGTTCTATAGTTGCATTACAACAGGGCAATTTATCACAAAGAATATATATTTTTTACTTCTTTAAATTACCCTACTGAGTAGCTGCGGTAGGGCTCCACTTCTGGGATGGTTAAAGGGGTTAATTAATAGCAGCTGAAACGGAGGAGGGGAGCGTTATATAAGGTGGCAAATAGCGAGGTACGGGACTAAGAACAGCAACAGGGCAGTCAGTGCAGGAGAGAGCGTTAACCTTTGTGTGTAGAAACAAGTGTTTAAAAAAGTAAGCAAGGTGACCAGGAGCGTGGGTTTCGTTTACAATAAAGCCTCAGATCATGAATAAACGAAATACGGTGCAGGATACCAATGAAACAAACTATGGACACGGGAAGACAACTACGGGTCAGCAAGGTAGTTGAAATAAACTTTTAATATCCTAAACGGGAGTGTGGTTGGGATTTTAGAAGGAGATCTGTGTCGTATATATTTTTACACTGGGGGCTGTGAATGAAGACAGCAACCAAAGACTGTTTTATTCCTGCGGTAACACGAGAGTGGAGTGTGTTGACATTGTTTTGAAAAGCGTGTTCATTGAACTTGGAGTGCATAGTTCAGGAGATAACACGCTTGTAAAATAATGCTGGCACCGGAGCCTGTACCCTTTTATAACAAGTAGCGCTTTGTGAAAATCGTGCTGGTTTTAAGGACCGTGTACTTTTCAAAAGGATCACCAGGACACACGGTGATGAAAAATCCCTGCAGTATATAACTGTGTGTTGGAACCACAAGTAATGGACTGTTTGATAGAGAGTCAACACAGTTAATTTCAAGACTTTTATTTTTAGTTGTTGGCTGGAACAAGTACGTGGAAACCTGGAAGCAGAAAGAAAGTTTGTGTACAACCCTGAGCACGGATTATACAATTGCAAAGATTAGAAAGGAAAACTTACCTGGGAGTGAGTGTTGGAATTGCAGGCCAGGAGACTTGCAAATGACTGAACTCTTAACACCCCAGAGTGTGTGAGGTGGTGTTTTGTGTTTGGGTTGGGTGGGGGCTAGCCTTGCCCAACGGTCAAGACTAGGGACCTGAAGCAGTTAAGACTAGGGCCTGGTGAGTGGGCTAGGTTTTATTTTCTGACCACCCATTTGAAGTGTGTTTTGTTCTCCACTGTAAATAAACCCTCACTTAGACTTCACTTCCTGCCTCTTGTCTGGTCTTTCATCAGGTTACCAGCCCAAAACAGAGCCCCAAGCTCACTATATATATATATATATATATATATATATATATATATATATATATATATATAATTATATAAATTTAGAATGGCGAGCAGATAAGATATGATCTGTGTGTGTGAGAAGAATGATCTGCCTTGGAATAATGCAAATTGTGAAATTGAAGTGTGTTTAGAGATTGACAGGTAGTTGCGTTTAGAGATTGATAATACTTGGAAGTTGATAAAGAGCTGACAAATGCACTCCAGGATTTCTTGAGATAAACAGTGTCCCGGTTGATTCTGAGGAAGGCATGATTGAAAGCATCTAAAATATCCGCTTTCGAGACCTAAGCACCATGACCTGCTGCTATGACGGATTAATAGCGTCGGAAGCTGTAATGTAACAAAGGGAGAATTGATCGAGGGGAATTAGGTAGGGATGGGAGAAAGGATTCCGAAGGTTCGAACCCGTGTCGGACCTATCAAAGCAAAAGGTTTTGAAGCAAAGGGTCAAAGCCTCATCTGAACCTAAATTCCCACTTCATCTCGCTTTTCTTTTGAATCTGCACTCATTAATAAGTCATTTGTTACTCTTACCAGGCAGTTTATGTACTGCGATTCGAACGAAACCCAGACTGAAACTTTTCAAACATATTATTAGTAATCAGGAATCGATTTAGTTGCTTAAGCACTACATTTCCAAGAACTTTTGCTAGAAAAGGGAGATTTGAAATGGGTCTGAAATTAGACAGTTCACTTCTGAGTAAGTTGGGGTTTTTAAGTAGGGGCTTAACCAGGGCAATTTTAAAAGAAGCCAGAACTATTCAATCTTCCAGCGAACTATTCATAATTACAAGAATATCATTACACAAGTAACTAAGTACATCCTTCAGAAAGCTTGTTGGAATGGGATCTAACATACTAGTTGTGGATTTCATATGTATAACAGTTATGTTTAGTTCCTGTGCAGTAATACAAGTAAATTATTCCATCACTGTTTCCCCCAGTCTATCTGAAATATTTAAATTAGAACCATCAACTGGAATTTGTTACCCTTATGGTCTTTATTTTGAAAGTAGTTAAGAAATTCTTCACACTTAGACGACGACACTTCTGATGGGTAAGAATGAAGGGTTTATCCATTTATCTATTGTCTTATTTAATATAAACTTCCCTACTACGCAATGATCGCTAGCAAACGTGATTGTCAGTAAATGAAACACAAATACAGGCGATCCTCCATTTTCGACGCTTCATCTTACGATGCACGGCACTTACGACTCTTTTGCATTATTACCCAGCTCCGTCTTTACGACATCAATATGGCATTTACTACACGGCGAGACCTGAGCCATAGGTCTGAACTGCAGTAGCTGCCATGGTCACCCTGACTTGGTCTAGCGTTGTTTTTTTTTTTTTAATTATATAATTTTTTGCCGTTAATAATGACGGATAAGAGCAATTGATTCAAAACGAAACCTAAGCTGTGAATTTTATCACACCGAATACGTCATTGGAAAGCCCGAGTCTGAACTTAAACAAGCCAGGTAGATGTCTGAGTAATATGTACGTACCGACCGGGCTGAGTGTAAATATAACGGGTCATTTTGGTAAAACCATATGATCTTGTTGAACAATCAGGAACGTAACCCCAACTTATAACAATGTTCCTATGGGAAAATGCGCTTCGACTTACAATTCGACTTTCAGGAACCAATTGTGTTGTAAGTGCGAGGACTGCCTGTACTCAAAAATATCAACAAGAACAAGGCACTGTAACTTTTCATCACCGCCTTCCTGTTAATTTACCAAACCAAAGAACTAACAGCAACTATTATATATCCTATCGGTCAAGACAAACGCATTAATCACACACCAATGCAGATAATCAAGAAGTCTATATTCAGTACTGTATAACCGAGTCTAAAATGCTAAAGGCATTTGTATGTATTTTTTTATTTATTAGTTTTATTTTAAACGGTTTTGTGAAGATGTTGCCGTCTCCTCGAGTTGATAGTGTTGTAGGGATTTTGGTTTTATGTATTAAAAAAATAATTTTATTCCCATTTTTTAAAAAAATCCCCTAGATGTCTCTTAACTTTGCAACAGTGTCATACCCATCTTATCTTTTCACCTTTCCTTTGTGTTTGGTGCTGTTGACATGCAGTCCAAAAAAAAGTTGCAGGCACTGTCTTCTCATTATTAAGTGTTGCACTCTGCAGAGAGATTCGGGCATTGCAGGTCTTAAAAATGCACTCGATTGGCTATTGCTCGGTAACAATTTGCTTATCTTAACTCAGGAGTTTTCTGTTAAAATTTTGTTAAAAAAATTACTTGACTTGAGTGTTTCTTTAAAATAGACATTTAAAAACGGATTACAAACAAATGACATAATAACGCGGTATGATGATAACCGTGGTATATTTTCTGACGGTTATCATACCGTCAAAATTTAATACCGTGACATCCCTATTTCTGAGTCGCTTGTATGAATTACCATATTCCCACGGCCGCCACCAGATGTCACTGTTGAGTGTGAAGACCCAATTGCTTTGAATCAGTGAATCAAATTTGAAGCAATTGCTTCAAGTAGCTCATTGCTTTGAAAAGCCTCATTTTTCCCATCACTAGAATTAGGGCATTAAGACTTAAGGAACTGCCTCTCGGGGCGAAAAGATCAATGATTAGGTGCTTCCCGATATTTTGTGGGTCACTTTTCTGATGGGCTAATGCCGAAGACTGGGAACGGAGCCGGGAAAGGGCCGGCCATGAATTTTTTGTCCAGCTCAACTTGAATTAGAGACTCTGAGATTCTGTGTTCAGAGGAAGCAGAATGAAGGTTTTTGCATACGAATGGAACACAGGGAGGGAGGGGTGAGTCTGTGACCGTGGGGTGGTGCAGAGTGTATGAGCATTTGTAACTGCGGGATGGTGGAGAGTGTATCTGTGTCTGACCGCGGGGCGTGTGTGGAACTTGACTATCTTTTATTACTTGCCCTTGGATCAACGGTGAGAGTGCATTACATCAGATTGCGGCTGCTGATTGGAGCCTGAAGCAGATGCAATAACCGGGTTGTACTGTGGAATGGATACACGAGGGTGGGGCCGGAACTGCCTGGGCTGGGGCAAGCAATGGAGCCACTGAAACAGAAGATGTAATGAAGGAGAGGTGATGATTGGCGTGAGGCTGATGCAAGGGTGCTTTAGCTATTGTCTGCCATCTAAATGAGTGATTATTGCTGACAAGGCATAACTGGTGCTGCTGAACAAGCAGGGGCAGCAAGTGAAAATCGGCTTTGCTGGAGTAAAATCAAAATATGTAAATATATTTAGTTCAGTGAAAACTGGCAGTGTACAGGATGGGAAAGTTAAAAAAATTAACAGTGAAGACTGTTTCCAAAAAAAAAAAAAAAAATACAACAAAAATCAATAACTCAGCCATTTGTACTTGAAAATGTTACTTTCCAGAAAATAAAATGAGTTTGGAAAATAGCTTTGAGAATCTAGCCATCAATGTTGCATAAATATCAAAAGTAGAAACTATGTGGTGGCTAGACTTGATTTCTGACTACAGGCGTTTGCTGTGGCCATTGAGAAGGCTGATGCCCAGTTGCGGGTTGGAATGCTAGCTGTGGAAACCGTAAGTGCTGAGCCCGGAGATGGCGGCCATGTTTGGAGTGGCGAATCCCGACGAAGTAAAAGCAACCTGTTTGTCTATATCATAGAACTGTGTATTAATCGAGCAATTGAAACGGCGATGGGGAGAATGAGGGAGTTCATGTCATAGAAAGATTGTTATGAAGCTTAAGGATGAGTCTGGGTACTTCTCCTGGTTGCTACGTTGCTGCTGAGATGAGAATGTTAGTTTACCTACCGTAAGCTCGGTTCCCTGAAAGAGAAGATGGCCACCAAAAACATTGTTATGGGAATTACACTTTCCTAGTGTCGCTGAGCTCTCCCTGTCAAAGCTGCCGATAGGCCCTCTCCCCACGGTGACCCCCTTGGTCCCGCCTACTGAGGTTACATAACCGTCACGCAGGGGAGACTCTCTTTTCACAACAAAACAGTGATGACGACCGACGCGACCTCACGGTTGATGGCCATCTTCTCTTTCAGGGAACCAGGTTTACGGTAGGTAAACTAACGTTCCCTTTCAATTTGAAGATGGCCACCAAAAACATCGTTATGGGAAAATGAGTACCAGATGTTGCCCGGCCGGACAGACTGGAGTATGTGACGATGAGTCAGCATTTGGAACCTCCTGTATTTCAGAAACCGGTTGAGGAACCGCAGGTCCAGGATGGGCCACCGTACTTCTACGGCACCAGAAATCTCAAGTAGAACCCATCCGCGAGAGAGGTGGGGTCTACGAGACAAATGGCGTGCTTGTCCAGCAAGGCTACCACTTTGGTCTGGAGCACCGAGGCCTGAAGTGGATCCGTCACGAATGTAGTCGTGACACTGCGAGAAGGAAGGGGTACCAAGCGAAACTGAAGCTCTTAACAATATTGTATGGTTGCGAGCACCCACGCATCGGAGGTGCAAGCGCGCCAGTAGTGCAGCTGTTGTGCCGTAAACTGGGTCTGAGGCCGCAAGCCCTAAGGGACCCTGCTGGTGAGCACTCGGGGCCGCGCGGATGCCTCAAGAGCCTTGAAGGGCTGTGGAGGCGTGCTCAGGGCCTAAGCACAGCACACACATGGCGTGCCTTCCCTCTTGTGTGATATTAGTCCCACAGGCCTCACAAGCATGGAATCCAGCCCTGCCCATCATAGCTGGATATCCGTGCAATGCTAGAACTGTGCTGTGTGCACCGAGCACCGTACGCACCGTGTGTATCAAGCGTACAGTGTGCACCACATGCACCGAGCACCATGTGCACCGGGTGCACCGAGTACCGTGCAGCACCGAGTCCCATGCGCACCAAGTATACTAAGCACGGGGCAACAGATACTGTGCGCACCTCGTGCATCGAGCACCGCATGCAACGAGCATCACATGCATAGAATGCCATCCAGCACTGGAATAATGTGCACTGCATGCACTGAGCACCAAGCTATTGCTTGCACCAAGTATTCCATGCACATTTGCACCGACTACTGTGCAGCACCGGGCACTGTGCGCACCGCGTTCATTAAGTACCGCGTGCAGCGCGTGCACCGAGTACCATGCAGCACCGGCACACTTGCCTGTAGCGGTACTGCGAGTCAATAAGCACCGTGCGCACCGTGGTACCTAAGTAGCATGGGCCAAGCATGGCCCACGGTATTTAAAAAACAGCGGGGGCAGCTATGCAACGGTGCCTACCCTGAACGTGTGGTCACACACCTGAGCAGCACGTAGCATACAACAAGGACAGGGCCGAAGCCACGGCAGACAATTGACTTTGTACAACACAGTAAATCACAATACAATAATACAAATATTGCAATAATAGATAATACAGCAGTACAGATGGGGGAGAGCACACTGTCTGTTCGATTGTAAGGCCAACACACGTGGTGAAGGCCGACTCAGCCTACACATATCTCAACTCAACAACGGGGCAAGCCTTGATGAGGAGTACAGGGCTGGTCCGGCTGTAAGCAGCCCCACTGCAGCTAGTCCTCTGCGCAAGCACAGGGACTCGCAGCTACAATCAAAACAACAAGGCCCGATCTGTGGCCCGCAGGCAGCTGGTGGCCTCAACTCAACAGCCGGGACAAGGCAGGCCCAGCCCCATGGAGTAACAACGCTCTCCCAAGTAAGAAAGGGGGTGAAAAACACAGTTTCTTAATAATAACGCTTACAGGCGGTCGACTAAAAGATGACAGAAAGAAGAGAAGCAGCCTGACATGCGGAGCGAGCAGGTACTGAAATAGTAAGAAACAGAAAAAAAGGCTACGAATTAAGAGCTACTGATTCCGGGAAGGCGGCATAGCCAGCTTTCAGCATGAAGTGCAGGTGAACTAGCAGTAACTAGCAGTAATAAAAAGGCTCAAAGCAACACAGAGAGGTCTTACCGTACAAATCTTGAGAAGCGAAAAGAGAGTGAGTCTCCTCTGCGTGACGGTTATGTACCCTCGGTAGGTGGGACCGAGGGGGTCACAAGGGGAGAGGGCCTATTAGCAGCTTTAATAGGAAGAGCTCAGTGACACCTACCAATAGGCAGGCGTAATTCCCATAATGATGCTTTTGGTGGCCATTTTCAAATTGAAAGGGAACTGCAGCTTGTCTTGTGAATGTGAGAGCGAGTTTGCTGAAGCATGCTTGGGAGAAGGAGGAGAACTTGGAAGCTGATATAAAGGTACATTTGTTATTGAGCAACGCCATATGCTCGCTTCCAGCCGGGATGTTGATATTGTTGTCGTGCAGTACCTTTTATTTTTTAGTTTGACGAGTGGTCAACACTTATAAAATAGCTGCTCCGGAGGCTGAGTTTGCTGGCGGGGGCATTTTCATCTCTGTAGTGCCAGGGCAGCAGGTCTGGGTTCTGGGTAGAGGTCTGTATTAAAAGAAATTTAAAATATTTTGAGGAGAATCTGACACGGAAGTTCCTGCAGCGTATGCGAAAACCAAACACGCAAACGTAAAACGAAAGACAAGAGCAGGAAGCAGTGCACAGCTTAAATAGAGTAAATAGAGAGATGGGCTAGCCATTAGAAGCAGCTCAGATGATAGAGAGCAGGCTGAGTCATCCCGCTGGTCAGTGTCTTCTACAACGCCCCTTGAACTACGCTAAAGGCTACATTGAAACCGGAACACTATCTGTTGACACGACCTATAATAGGCAACAAACAAAACTTAGGAGCTGACTCATGTCACATGACCCAAGCCTTAGTTTTGGTTTGCTTACATGTGTTCAGGCCATACAATACACTGCTATAATGCAGGTCTCAAGGGACACACAATATGAGCGTTTAACCGAAGTGCGTTATAAACAGGGGATGGGGTCGCCGCAGCACACAGCACAAATATGACTAAAATAATAAATAAAAAACTCCCTCTCTATAATACATATATAGTGAAGCAAAAATGTAACTTTCCATGAATTAACAATGCATAAAGCACCATGTAATCAATGCTATATAATAAAAAAATAAAAAAATAAATACCAAATAAAATAATAGGCAACATTCCCACTCGTGGATCATTTTAATAAGCAGTTTTTAAACTATAACTAGCATGGCTAAACAGTGCTCGGGAGTTCAGTTCGAAGAGACAGACAAGCAAACCAAGTGCGAGAAGGAGAGGGAATGGGCTTGCCCCAGGTTTGGCTGCTGGAGCGGGGCTGAAGCGAAACTGAAGCGTCTCCTCTCCCGAAGAAAGCTGCAGCTTCTCTCGCAGCAAAACAGTAAATAAATTAGGAAAGATAATCACGTAATAGACCTAAAACAACTGCTAAATAAGATGTCTGTTATAAAGTGCCAGAGTAGCTTTTCTTCAGTTCAGATACTGTATCAAAAGGGAGAGACAGAAATGGAAGTTAGACTGAAAACTTGTTTACAGTTTGAACAACACAGGTACTGTATTTATATGAATCCATTAAAACCCATAAAATATATATATATATATATATATATATATATATATATATATATATATTATACTATATAATATATATAATAATATATATATTATATGTGTGGCCACACCGGTCAACTTATTCTATTATCTATATTCTCATCCTCAAATATATTTCTGACATCACAATTCTAAATAACATGGTCCATCTAGTAAACTGTATTCTTACACAAATTGTAAAAGTATCAATAAATGCATTCTCGTATTTACGTCACATTCTATAATTCTACTATTCCTCCCACATGTGGATCCAGTATTGCTCTCTTATGTAATAAAGTGTTTTGTTGAAATACACAGAGGTTTAAAAGGTATAATCCTGTAAATCCATCTTGGGGATGAACTGAAACTGCATGGTAAAGGGCAAAGATTATTAAGATGTGGTTTGTGATGAAGGAGCGCACTGCGGAGCAATGGTATAAGAAAATCACCCCAGAATCTTAATTCAGGGCCGGACTGCGGTGCTCTGGCACAGCTGCAGAGCAGTGATTGGAGACTTCATTCAGGGCCGGACTGCGGTGATCTGGCACAGCTGCAGAGCAGTGATTGGAGACTTCATTCAGGGCCGGACTGCGGTGCTCTGGCACAGCTGCAGAGCAGTGATTGGAGACTTCATTCAGGGCCGGACTGCGGTGATCTGGCACAGCTGCAGAGCAGTGATTGGAGACTTCATTCAGGGCCGGACTGCGGTGATCTGGCACTGCTGCAGAGCAGTGATTGGAGACTCTCTTGGGCGTTGTCATGCGAGCTAGGGCAGTAGAAATGGTTTTAAGGAGACCCACCCATTCTTATCATACACAACTGACTGTGGAAACAAACTGCCCATTCTTCTGAGGTAAAGGCGAGTAACAATGTCTTCAGTTCACTGTACAGGAGACTGCTGTGAAACGTATACATTTTAGCAACTGTAGGTAAAAACAATATGGCTTTTTTTTTTTTTAATTCTATTGTGATAGACATTTAAATAATTTTAAAAGCATGAGAAATTGCACAATTCCATTATGTTATAAGTCTGCCTCGTGCTTTTCATAAATAAAAGTTTTAAAAAGCCACGTCCCTGAAATGACAGACACTCGCATTTATAGTTTTGTACACTCAGTATCTTACATTGAATAAACCTCACATTTTGTGAATATTCACTTAAAGAACATCACTGAGGAAAACAGAACATGCCTTTTGAATTACAAAAGCAAAGCTAATTTTGAATTGTAAAATCAGTTTTCACTAACACATTTTAAAGCTGTCTCCCTCACTGACATACTTGCAGAACTAGTCTTGTTTTATCACAAATTCCATTCCAAATCGGTCATTGTTTTAATCAGTGATAAACTCTTCAGCTACACATTTCCTGGTAATCTTTATAAGACATGCTTCTGCTAAAAAAAAACATTCCCTCTGGAACCACAAGAATAGCTACAGTATGTTCTTACTGTATAACTGCCCTGCCCCATACTGGTACCATACAGCCTATCAGGGTTGACAGTTTACACAGTGGTTGCTTCCTCACCATGATGCACAGAACACACCTTCTTTGCTGAATCTAGAAGAAGAAATTGCTAGTCCCTTTTCTTTAAAGGAAATCTTTATGCGTGGTACATCTCCCTCTATAAGACATAACCCACTCTTCAAGAATGCTAATATTGGTTTTTAACAAACAATGTTAGGAATTAAAAAAAAAAGAATATGCTTTAACTCAGGAATAAGCTAAGGACATTATGGGAGCTCAATATTAAAGAATTGCTCTCAGTTGAGAACTGACATAGAGTTGGAGTAACATAAAATGTTCTTTTCCTAATGCTCAATCCAGTTTAAATTATTACATTGACTACCCCTAAAAGAATGTATACCTGTGGCTTAAGTGATTCAAACAAATGCTGGAGATATGGCTCTGATACAGGATCCCTAACACATGTGATATGGAATTGCTCCAAATTATAATCTTACTGGGAAAACATTTTCTCATTTGTCTAAAATAATAGATTATTATATTTCATTTTCAGCTAGACTCGGAATCCTTGGGGACACCTCACTACTTTCAGTAACAAAACCACTTAAATATATCCTTTCCACTCTTTTAGTTGAAAAGAAAGCTATATTACTGTCCTGGAACGAAAGCCATCTACTTTAGAAGAATGTTTTGTTAGATCATATAAACCTAGAAAAAAATCTCCTGTCTTTAAATAAAACTTGAGAATTGTAAAAACATGTGGTAGAAGGCGTCAACTTATCTCACTAACACTGGTACGTATGAATAACCCATGTTACTAACCTAATACTGGCCGTACATAATTTATACTGTATTAACAATAACTCTATATTTTTCAATTATAATCTTTTAATATTAAACTTGAGACTAATATGACTGGATGATATATATATTAATTATTTAAATATCTATTATATATATCTATATATTATATATATATATATATATATATATATATATATATATATATATATATATATATATATATATATATATATATATATATATAGATATATATATATATATATATATATATAGACACACACACACACACACAGTACTGTGCAAAAATTTAGGCAGATGTGAAAAAATGATGTAAAGTAAGAATGCTTTCAAAAATAGACATGTTAATAGTTTATATTTATCAATTGACAAAATGCAAAGTGAGTGAACAGAAGAAAAATCTACATCAAATCAATATTTAGTGTGACCACCCTTTGCCTTCAAAACAGCATCAATTCTTCTAGGTACACTTGCACACAGTTTTTGAAGCAACTCAGCAGGTAGGTTGGCACAAACATCTTGAAGAACTAACCACAGTTCTTCTGTGGATTTAGGCAGCCTCAGTTGCTTCTCTCTCTTCATGTAATCCCAGACAGACTCGATGATGTTGAGATCAGGGCTCTGTGGGGGCCATACTATCACTTCCAGGACTCCTTGTTCTTCTTTACGCTGAAGATAGTTCTTAGTGACTTTCGCTGTGTGTTTGGGGTTGTTGTCATGCTGCAGAATAAATGTGGGGCCAATCAGATGCCTCCCTGATGGTATTGCATGATGGATAAGTATCTGCCTGTACTTCTCAGCATTGAGGAGACCATTAATTCTGACCAAATCCCCAACTCCATTTGCAGAAATGCAGCCCCAAACTTGCAAGGAACCTGTAGGGGAATAATTGCATAGAACCATTCCTGTACATGTTTGTTGCTACTCTGTACTACAATTATTCACTGAGTTATATGCTTTAAAGCATTTTGAGTTTATGATCTATTAAGTTTATAGAAATAAAGTAAATGTATTAAACTGCAGGTACGTGTGGCTGAAAGCTAAACTGTGGGTGGTGTGACAAAAAGGAACATGGCTCCAGCTTATCGGTTAATCAGGGTGAACCCACATTCCACCTAGCGCTTTATCTTAATTACCCCAACTGAGTTGGCTCCAGCTTATTAGTTGATCTGTATTGTGCTACCTCGTAAATACCTGTCCCCCCTGTTGTTATTGCCCCAACTGAGCTGGCTCCAGCTTATTGGTTGAAAGGGAAACTACCCTGTCTCTCTGTAAAGGTATAATAACTGTATGCTAACTCTGTATGGCAGAACACTGCTCAGGCGTCCTAACACTGATGTGTTGAGCTGTTCTCATTTGCGCAAACTAATAAAGCTTTATATCTCTGAACACCTGGTGCAGTTGGGTCTTTAAAGTTGCGGACCTGAAAAGTTCCACGACAAACCTCCACCATGCTTCACTGTTGCCTGCAGACACTCATTCGTGTACTGCCCTCCAGCCCTTTGGTGAACAAACTGCCTTCTGCTACAGCCAAATGTTTCAAATTTTGACTCATCAGTCCAGAGCACCTGCTGCCATTTTTCTGCACTCCAGTTCCTGTGTTTTCGTGCATAGTTGAGTAGCTTGACCTTGTTTCCACGTCGGAGGTATAGCTTTTTGGCTGCAAGTCTTCCATGAAGGCCACTTCTGACCAGACTTCTCCAGACAGTAGATGGGTGTACCACGGTCCCACTGTTTTCTGCCAATTCTGAGCTGATGGCACTGCTGGACATCTTCCGATTGCGAAGGGAAGTAAGCATGATGTGTTTTTCATCTGCTGCAGTAAGTTTCCTTGGCCGACCACTGCGTCTACGGTCCTCAATGTTGCCCGTTTCTTTGTCTTCTTCAAAAGAGCTTGGACAGCACATCTGGAAACCCCTGTCTGTCTTGTTATTTTTGCCTGGGAGAAACCTTGGTGATGCAGTATAACTACCTTGTGTCTTGTTGTTGTGCTCAGTCTTGCCATGGTGTATGACTTTTGACAGTAAACTGTCTTCAGCAACCTCACCTTGTTAGCTGAGTTTGACTGTTCCTCACCCAGGTTTTTATCTCCTACACAGCTCTTTCTGTTTCAGTTAATGATTGTATTTCAACCTACATATTGTATGTATGTATGTATGTATGTATGTATGTATGTATGTATGTATGTATGTATATATATATATAAAATTTTGACTACACACACAGTTGTAGTCAAAAGTTTATATACCCCAATGAAAATTTATAATTTATAGAAATTTCTTGAAAAAAAAAATCTTTTGTAGCAAAACTTTTGTTAAAAAGTTACAAGAAATAGATACAATTATTTCTTTCAGCATTTTATTGTTCAAAACTCCAAAAATGCTAATTTAAAAGTATTCATACCCTTTGATGCTATGATAGTATTGTCTACAAGGTGCTAGAAATTTCAATATGATAATGCAGAACTTAAGTCTAGAAAATGTTGACTTTTAGGTGAACATTCTATAGAGTATAAAAGGGTTAGGCATAGGATGATTGCTGTCATTAACAATAAGTCAATATGGGAAAAAAGTTAAGAGCTGTCTGAAGAAAACTATTTATTGTCATAAAGCTGGAGAAGAATGCAAGAAGATTTCCAACATTTGAGTCTTACAATTTCAAATACAAGACTCATGGTTCTGTCACAACTCTCCCTCGATCTGGAAGAAGGTTCTTTCACCAAGAACAAGTAGAAGAATTGTGAGGAAGGTTAATAACAATCCGAGATTGACTGCCAAAGATATTCAAAGTAAATTGGCTGCAAGTGGGGCTGGGGTTTCCATTTCAACCATAGGTCGAGTATTGCATGGTGAAGGTCTCAATGGTTGCAGGCAATGGAAAAAGCCACTCTTAGGAAAACATCACAAGGACAATCGCTTAAATTTTGCAAAATCGCATTTGAATGATGGATACAAAAATTGAGCTATTTGGTTACGCTGATAGTCGTTCTGACTCTTTCAAATTGCGACGAGCATTTGGTTCTCGGACAAAAAGGAACACCATACCTGCTATCAAGTATGGAGGTGGTAATATCCTTCTATGGGGCTGTCACAAAGACGGCCGAAGTGGACGGGGTCAGAACCAGGAAAAGAAATTAACACAAAGACAGATGATGTGAAATGATGATGGCGCTTGCATATCTACAGAGAAAACACGTGCCTGACAGACAGACTGTGTGTGTTGTTTGTGAGCAGATAAATAAACAAGTATTGTATCCCACAGAGAAAAAAACTATTCGCCCATTATCCAAAGTTAAGGCTGTCTGCATTGATCTGAACAGATACAGTCCTGGAAACAACAGCAGCAATGCTTCCACAGTGAATATCTAGGGTATGGACAACACAACATAAACCATTTTATGTAAATGAGCTCTCTTGACTGGCTCTTGGGATGCATACACATGATGACAGGACTTTAGTGGAGGTCCCAATATGTCTGTATTGTCACACTCACTTTTCCACATGTATATTCTGTGAATGTAGGTCATGGGGATCACCTTTTTTAGTACGCTGCATTCTGTACACCAGAAAAGCAACAAAAACACCTGGGTAAGTGAAAAGAAACACTTGTAATAGCATTGCCAGTAAGGTGAAGGGTGAGGTGTGATCTGGGGGCTGTTACTCAGTCCTAGTGTCTCGTTTACATCACACACACATACTGCAGCTGGGAATCTGAGAATAAAGATATACAATAACTACAAACTAAATAGTGCCCAGAAATAATAATAATAATAATAAAAAAAAACCCTTTTAAAGAGCTAGTGTCATAATTTAACCATCACAGTGTTGCACATGCATTCTTTTGTCATAATGAACAATTTTACCTTTCTTGAGCTATCATTTTGTAGATTTTCCAAAGAAAAACCATAAATAAAAGGTACTAAGATTTAAGTGAAATTAAGTGAAAGTTGAAATTAGGGCCAACTCTCGTAAAATGAACCAGGACAATAGGAAAGCTACAGCGAGTTCTAATACATCATCTCACAGGTAATGTTGTAACTTATCCAGACTTCACAGTGGCTCTTTCAATGTGTAAGAAAAGAAAACTTACAACATCAGACTCTGCACCTTTAAGATATTGTTCCACAGTGCTGTGGATTAGCTTCTGATTCTAATGATAAAGTATGTGTAGCTGAAGCAGTGACCCCACACTGTTAGGAATGCAGAGAGGTCAGGAAATGTCTATATGGGGTGTAGTGTGGTGTGTAAAACACAAACTATTTGAATATAATTGTAAGGTAAAGTTATAAGAAGCAAACCCAAGCAGACACATTGATGTCACAGATTTCCAGAACCACTGTTAAAATGTGACAAAAATAATACTTGACAGACACCTCATAGATTGACAATATTCGTGTTGGACACTGTAATATATTTCCATAGCATCAGCAATTAATTCAGCCAGAACTTCACAAGGCAATTGTCAGAAGGAAAGCTTGCACAGGTGGAGAAGGTGAGACTAATAATCAAATCTCTTATCTTAGTCTCACATTTATGATGCAAAAAACCGTTGTGGGATTCTGAACCGATTCTGAAGGTGAGTTGAAATGATCTCCAGAAGTCAGGCTTGTGGCTCTTAACCTTGCACAACTTTTACTTTTTAAACATTCGTTTTGATAATGTGATGAAAAAGAGGAACAAGACAGGAACTGGAAACCAAATAACATGAATGACACATGGTTAAGAGAGCAATCCTTTCTTTTTTTAAAATGATCTCCATTCTATCTTTAATAGAAAAAGGGGTTGACTGTATATACAGTACTGTGCAAAAGTTTTAGGCAGGTGTGAAAAAATGCTGTAAAGTAAGAATGCTTTCAAAAATAGACATGTTAATAGATTATATTTATCAATTAACTAAATGCAAAGTGAGTGAACAGAAGAAAAATCTAAATCAAATCCATATTTGGTGTGACCACCCTTTGCCTTCAAAACAGCATCAATTCTTCTAGGTACACTTGCACAAAGTCAAGGATTTTGAAGGCATATCGTCAGGTGTATGATTAAACAATTATACCAAACAGGTGCTAATGATCATCAATTCAATATGTGGGTTGAAACGCAATCATTAACTGAAACAGAAACAGCTGTGTAGGAGGAATAAAACTGGGTGAGGAACAGCCAAACTCAGCTAACAAGGTGAGATTGCTGAAGACAGTTTACTATCAAAAGTCATACACCATGGCAAGACTGAGCACAGCAACAAGACACAAGGTAGTTATACTGCATCAGCAAGGTCTCTCCCAGGCAGAAATTTCAAGGCAGACAGGGGTTTCCAGATGTGCTGTCCAAGCTCTTTTGAAGAAGCACAAAGAAACGGGCAATGTTGAGGACAGTAGACGCAGTGGTCGGCCAAGGAAACTTACTGCAGCAGATGAAAGACACATCATGCTTACTTCCCTTCACAATCGGAAGATGTTCAGCAATGCCATCAGCTCAGAATTGGCAGAAACCAGTGGGACCCTGGTACACTCATCTACTGTCTGGAGGAGTCTGGTCAGAAGTGGCCTTCATGGAAGACTTGCAGCCAAATAGCCATACCTCCGACGTGGAAAAAGGCCAAGCGACTCAACTATGCACGAAAACACAGGAACTGGGGTGCAGAAAAATGGCAGCAGGTGCTCTGGACCGATGAGTCAAAATTTGAAATATTTGGCTGTAGCAGAAGGCAGTTTGTAATGATCACTCTGCACAACTGTACTGTCCTCCCTAAGGAGATACTACTGGCCAAATATCTATAACAAACTAAGTCAGCAAGAGTGGCAGACAGCAAAAGCATGAACAGTTTATTGTTGTAAACTATAATGTAATAAATGAAATATAAGGACAACAACTTATTGCGAAGGACATGTGAGGTGAGTACAGGTGAGTAAGAAAGTAAAGTGAAATAACAAACATCCAAACAAAATAACATTAAAGCGAGATGAATGCAATGTCTGGTGGGCCTCCAATAAACCCACACACACACAAACACCACACCAATACAAAACCAACACAATGACAGGCAAAAGAGACAAAGGTGAATTAATAAGTATATGGGGAAAACAATTACAAAGACAGTCTTGATGGCAATGGATGATAAATGAAATTTAGGCCTAACAAGTCCAGTGAAGCAATGCACATGTAATTCAAAGTAACAAAAGAACAAAACCAAAATTGCAAGAACCAAAGTATCAAGAGTAAAGTAGAAAAACCAGCAAACAAAAAGGAATAATCTCACCAACAAATAATGAAGTCCTGAATATAGTCCTGTACTGATGATGATGGATGAAGATTGATGAAAAATAGCGATCGTAGAAAATGGTGAGTCTGTTAATTAGTACCGGGCTGAGTGGTGAACAGCCATTTGGAAAATATCAGGCGAATCAGGAACAAAATGGTGACTGAACACACTTCCAAAAACAAACTCTAAATAGACCTTTAACAGCAACTAAACTTAAACAAGTAACAGTGTAAACAAAAAAGAAAGGTAACGACAAAGTAACACACAAGTAACAAAACAAAATGTTCATGTTCTAATACAAGATTATTCTCAGAGTAAATGGATGCACCCGTATTTATCTAAAATAAAGTTACACAGTAATTAAGTAATATGCTGTTATTTGTAAAATGGATTTCTCATGAGAAAAGAGAGTCTTCTCCTGGCCTAGCCAGCCAGCTTTAATATCGATACTGGCTTCAAAGGAGCTCTGAATGAGCCAATGGGGGGAGAGGATGAACAGAGGGTGATTGCAAGGAACTATGGGAAACTGAGTTTTAACCTGGCCAGGTTACTGACCCCAATTAAAGGGACAGGTGGGTGGAACTTACACCCACATTATTGAGCAAGTGAATTGCTACAAGTTTGTTTGCTGAAGGGCTGGAGAGCGGTACACGATTGAGTGTCTGCAGGCAACAGTGAAGCATGGTGGAGGTTCCTTGCAAGTTTGGGGCTGCATTTCTGCAAATGGAGTTGGGGATTTGGTCAGAATTAATGGTCTCCTCAATGCTGAAAAGTACAGGCAGATACTTATCCATCATGCAATACCATCAGGGAGGCATCTGATTGGCCCCACATTTATTCTGCAGCATGACAACGACCCCAAACATACAATGAAAGTCATTAAGAACTATCTTCAGCGTAAAGAAGAACAAGGAGTCCTGGAAGTGATGGTATGGCCCCCACAGAGCCCTGATCTCAACATCATCGAGTCTGTCTGGGATTACATGAAGAGAGAGAAGCAACTGAGGCTGCCTAAATCCACAGAAGAACTGTGGTTAGTTCTCCAAGATGTTTGTGCCAACCTACCTGCCGAGTTCCTTCAAAAACTGTGTGCAAGTGTACCTAGAAGAATTGATGCTGTTTTGAAGGCAAAGGGTGGTCACACCAAATATTGATTTGATGTAGATTTTTCTTCTGTTCACTCACTTTGCATTTTGTCAGTTGATAAATATAAACTATTGAAATGTCTATTTTTGAAAGCATTCTTACTTTACAGCATTTTTTCACACCTGCCTAAAACTTTTGCACAGTACTGTACATTAGAATGAATACCAAATGTTCTTCAGTTTATGTAAAACAGTTTAAACAGCCACTGAGGTAATGCTTGTTGAAAGGGATTCTTTATTGCAGATGTAGTCACAATCAGCATTTACACACAGCCACTTCTACATGTGTATAATCAACCCAACCTTATTATGACAGTAGCTATTGTACAATCAGGACTAATACCATAATCTTCACAAATTGGCAGGCAACGGGCCGATGTCAGCTACTGATTTAGCACTTCACTTGCTTCATTGCCTGTTCTGTTTTGCTAGCACAATCTGGGCTGTTATCTTTACACCCACTAATATTTCATTATTTTAATCTTGAGATTTTAATACATTTGTGCAACTGCCAGTTTCAGAAATCTAAACATGGTTCTTATGCTTCATTTGGAACACTTAATCAAATAACAATATTTTAATAAGTTTTCTGAAAAAACTTTTTAAGTTTAGTTTAAGTTTTTTCCAAAAACTTAACTTACAGAAAAAACTCAGGAAGCATGGCATCTCACACACGAAATAACAGAAAATCAGCAATTGGTTGACTTCTGACACGTGATTTCTAATAAACATGGCAAATATCCATGACTGCGGAACACAGATCATGGGATAATTATCAGATGCAATCCTGTAAACATTAGGGAGGTGTGAACAAAATGGCTTGTGGGTGACGTCAGACCAGAAAGGAGACACACAGTACTGAGGTATGAAGCACTGATACACAAGTGTATTGAAAATAAAAGGTTTGAACATAAAACAAAACACTTTTCAATAACAAAACAAAATGGCACAGGCAGACAACACAAACACTGAACAAACACTAAATAAAACAAGCATCGCACTGGTGTCAAGCCAACACGATGCTTGTTTTATTTAGTGTTTGTTCTGTGTTTGTGTTGTCTGTCTGTGCAGTTTTGTTATTATTTCTTTAGTATTTAACTTCACTCATGACTCATGTCTCCTGTTACACCTCTGAACCAATACCAACCCCATTCAGCCAAAGCTGCAGGTTTTTATATATATAAATATGTGCCTGTCTCCAGTTTAGTAATAAATTAATCAATCTGTAGACGGTCATATTCTGCACGAATTTAGCATGGATGGGGAATTTTAACCCCATCCATGCTGTAAAACAATAATGACAAAACATTGTGTATTTAAACACTAAACAGTACATTTAAATAATAATAATAATACAAAATACACACAGTGTCAGGGTGTTGCCCGTCACAGGTGGACTTGATTGAAGCCTTAAAAGGAGTTGACAAAGTTACCCCTAAACAATACTTTAAACATAGCTCTGAAACCAGGACCAGAGAACACAACTAGAAATGAAGTGGACATAGACTTAGGGCAAAGAGGAGGAAACACTTCAACACAGAGAGGGTGAAGGGATGGAATGGGCTCCCTAGTCATGTTGTTGAGACAGATTAATTTAAGATTCCTTTAAGACCCAACTTGACAAAGTTCTGAGATCAATCAGCTACTCAGAGCTTAGCTTTTCTTTTCGTCCTGCAGGATGGGGTGAGTTCAGTTGTATGAAGATGGACTCTTTCAAGCCAAGACTAGGTACTGTATGTGCAGGTGTGATTCTATGGGCTAGATCTGTCTAGAATCAGTACGCAGGTGAATGCACAGGATTATAATGACATACTTTAAACCTCTGATCTAGAGACCACTGGATTGGGATTAAACTTGTTCAAGACCTTCTTTAGCAGTTATTGAGTGTGTCAGAATTTTGGGATAGATTGAGACTGTGTGCAGTTCAAATCATCACTCCATTTAAAATTCACACCTACTTTTTGAAAAATCTCATGTTCATTTTGAGTCCAGTGTGAACTCAACAATAATAAATTTAGAGTTGGACTGTATAAACATCTAGTGAACTGCTTGCTAAAGGCATTCTTTGCCACAAGCCTACATGTTTAAACATTATTTTCCTCATGGAGGTCTGTGTATGTCCTACTATATGGTTTATATCAGTTTCGGTTCTCTCTTTGTTGCAGGGACAAACCCCTGATGATGATTCCTTACTTAATGGACTGCCCCTACAGCAAGGGTAAGAACTCACAAGGGGAACATGCAGAGAGCCCTCAGATGAGCCAGGGAACTTACTGTGAGACCCTGTGTGTTTTATGTTTAATTAAATGAAATACAGTTACCTAAAATACACATGCCTAACACATGTTAACTAGCACTGGAAGTAGGATATAACAAATATATACTACCTCACAGTTCAATCAGTTTCTTGAATTATAATAATGCAGTTAACGGTGTTTAGCATTTAGCTTTCCTTAAAGGCAACGACCCCACACTGATACATACTCGGGAACAGGTTCGATCCATTGAAGGTAAGGATGTTGACTGTGCTGGGGCACTAGTATATCCACACTTCATTATCAAGGGGATATTGGCTCAAATTTACTGGGCAGGGCTTCATAAGGAAGTGTCGAAATGTGTAGCCACATGATCAGACTCCCAACGAGTAGCACCTGGTCGAGTACACCCTGCCCCTTTAGTCCCACTGCCAAATATTTCCACTCCCTTTGAACGCATTTGTGGCAAAGTGGCTGAGTGGAAACGTGCAGGAGTGATGCAGAGCCTTATAATCCAGTTTGGAAAGTGCTTTTTATTTGTATCCAGGTCTGGTGACCAGTAACAATAATCCCCCAGCAATACACAGCAATGTGTACTGCATGGGGTAAACAATAACAGGCTTGCAGACCCAAACAATAAATAATAAACAACACATATCCATCCCACAACAATACATACAGTACATGGTCACCAGTCCTTGGTGAGTGCAGTAGTGCTTGTGGTGGGTGATACAGTTTATCTTTGTGACAGTAGTGCAGTTCTATTGCAGCTTAGTGCTGGCCCTCGACAACAGCTCCGGAATCGTGTTAGCCATCTAGTGTGGTGTTACAAACAAGATGATTACATACAGACAAACAAACAAAAAACACTCACGATACTACTTTCACGGTTCACAGGGTCTCTCACAGTCCTTCTCGGTTTAAATGCACAAAACCAATGCAAAGGAACAGATTACAATTATCTGTCCCCTTTTATGCTGTCACACATGATCCCTTGGTAAATGAGTGCAACCGCCTTTCCTATCTATGGCTGCCACGTCGTTTCCCTTCCTGGTCAATGCGTTATTGCAACGGAGTCTCGCCCCCTTCACAGGTCGGGCGGGAGCTTTAAACCAAGAATCATTGTATTTGGTCACAACTGCAATGGACATAGTGGGCCCTTTGCTATCTTATGATTCCGTGTACACGCATATGTTAGTGGTGGTAGCTTATGCAACACGATACCCAGAAACAGTTCCATTGAGGTCTACTAGTGCATGCAATAGCCAAAGAACTAGTGCAGTTTATGGCTAGAGTAGGGATCCCCAAGGAAATCTTGACTGATCATGGAACTGACTTTCTGTCTAACACGTTACAACAAGTTTATAAAATCTTAAAAATACATCCTATCAAACCTCTGTTTATCATCCACAGATATATGGTTTGGTGTAGCATTTTAATCAGACTGTAAGCAGATGCTGAGACGATTTGTGATTCAAGAACAAAACCATTGGATAATGTTTCTTCCCTTTTTGCTGTGAGAGAGGTGCCGCAGAGTTCGACAGAGTTCTCCCTCTTCGAGCTCTTGTATGGCCGACAGCCTCACGGCATCCATGATCTGGTGAGAGGGGTGGGAGGAGCACAAAGGCTCGTCCAGAATGTTGTTAAGCATGTGCTTCTACTCAGAGATCGCCTAGATTTGGTTAGTTGATCAGCACAGGACAATTTAAAATCGTCTCAGCACCGTCAAGAGCAGCAGTACAATAAAAATGCATGTATTATAACTTTTCAGCCGGGAGATACAGTAGTGTTGCTCTTTCCCACATCAGAATTGAAGCTGTGTGCTAAGTGGCAGGGGCCATATGAGGTGATTCGGGCTATAGGAAAGGTAAATTATGAAATTAAGCAGCCCGGTCACCGAACTGAACATGAAATTTACCATGTTAATTTGTTGAAGCCCTGGCAGGCAAGGGAGGCCTTATTTATAGCCCCAGGCGAAGTAGAGGATGAATTAGTTCCCTGTTTAGAGGCCCCTAGCAACAGAGACATTCCAATGGGGGAACAATTACTTCCAGATCACCAAGAAGAGCTGCATAAGTTATGTCTGTAATCGATGCCTTCCCCATGCCTCGGGTCAACAAGCTTCTCGACAGACTGGAAATGGCTAGGTTCATCTTCACTTTGGGTCTAACAAAGGGACACTGGCAGATCCCCTTAACCCGCAGCTCTAGAAAGAAAACTGCATTTTCAAATCCTGATGGTTTGTTTCACTTTATAACCATGCCGATTGGGCTACACGGCCATCCTTCAGTTTCTAAGGGTAGAGAAAATATGCATTTGTCAAAACAGAAACTCAATATTTAGGATTTATTAGAGGAAATGAACAGGTGAAACCCGTTGTCACCAAAATCCAGGCTTTGATGGACGCAGCAATCCCCAAAACCAAGTCTCAGATGAGGTCTCTATTGGGGTTGGCCAGTTATTCATCCCCTAGTATGCCACAGTGGTCAATCCCTTAATAGACATCACTAGAAAGAGAACTCCAAATTTGATTAAATGGTACGGAGAATGTCAGGGGGCGTCTGACACTATCAAGCAGAGACTTTACCGGGCCCCAGATTTCACCAAGAGATTCGTCCTCCACACTGATGCGTCGGATGTGGGTTTGGGTGCAGTCTTGTCCCAAAAGGTTGACAGAGCAGAACAACCGATATTATATATCAGCAAAAAGATGCTCCCTCAGGAGCGCAACTACTCCATAGTCGAAAAGGAGTGTTTGGCCATTAAATGGGCTGCTCACTCCTTTACGATACTACCTGCTGGGAAATTCATTTGATCTTGTCACAGACCATGCCTCACTCAAGTGGTTAAGCACAATGAAGGATAGCAATGCCCAAATAACTCGATGGTATCTGGCATTGATTCTTGATGGTAAATCCCCCTTCCCACCTGTGAGGGCGCTAAATAAAGGGTACAGAGTACTCTGCACTAGGGATAGGTCTGTGTACCGTTTTTTTGGTTTAGGTACATTACAGTATTAATACCGTTCCTTTTATTCTACACCGCAATTGTCGTAATTCCTTTATACAACGGTGAATGCATTTTTCAACTGCAAACACGCTTCTTCTATATCAAGCAATGGTACTTGCAGCCTTAACAAATTGTCTGAGGAAGATCTCTTTGTGAACTGATATTGTATTTTGATAATTGTTTTGATGGAAACTGTCAACGACACAAAATATACGTTTCAACTGCTGCGTTCTTTCTGACGTCACATGCAGCTTTTAGAGAAACGCCTTCTCCAAACCTTGCAGCATAGCACACATTTTCAATGTGCTATATTTACATTTGTCTGGATTATCAACAGTCAGTTTAATGTAATTGATTAACATTAGCTTCATTGTAAAATTATACATAACTTATCACGGATTTAATACATTATGTTTGTTTAAATAATTGATTTATTTATTTAATACAGCGTTGAAAAGGCTGTTCACGGCTTCATTGTATAATGATAAAATGTCATTTGCCTCCACTAACAAGGTGGCAGAAGTAGTTTTAGTGGTTATTTGCATTACGATTAGCAGGTCACTCGTGATCTTTGCATCATCCCTTTGGTTCACAGGCCCAGCCAGCCTCCCACAGTAACATTTCAAAGCTGCACTGGGCTATAAAGAATCTGCATAGATTTCTGCGGGTGTTGAGTGTCTACAGCACATCTCCGTGATTCTGTTCAGCACTGTGCAGAACTGCGGAAATCCGCAGTATAAGAACACGACCGATGTCTCAAACAAAACTAGCACAGACCCGCATCTGCAGCAGGATAGCCTACTTATTATCAACCTAGTTTTGTTTAAACAATATGTAGCAATTCACTTGCTCCATAAAGTGGGTATAAGTTTCACCCACCTGCCCCTTTAATTAGGGTCAGTAGCCTGGCCAGGTTAAAACTCAATTTCCCATAGTTCCTTGCTATCACCCTCTGTTCATCCTCTCCCCCCATTGGCTCATTCAGATATCCACTCCTCCAATCTCAGAGCGCCTTGGAAGCCAGCACTGGTATTAAAGCTGGCTGGCTAGGCCAGGAGGATACTCCCTTTTCTTGTGAGGAATCCATTTTACGACAAACAGCATATTACTTAAGTACAGTGTAACTTTAACTTTATTTTAGATAAATACTGGTGCATCCATTTACTCTTTTGATAATCTTGTACTTGTCTAAATCTTTTTTTTTTTTGTTTACACTGTCACTTGTTTAAGTTTAGCTGCTGTTCAAGGTCTGTTTAGGGATTGTTTTTGTTAGCGTGTTCAGTCTCCATTTTGTTCCTGAATCTCCCGATATTTGGCTGTTCACCACTCAAACCGGTACTACTCAAGAGACTCACCATTTTCTACGATCGCTATTTTTTCATCAAATCTTCATCCATCATTAGTACAGGACTCTATTTGGGACTTCATTATTTGTTGGTGAGATTATTCCTTTTCTGTTTGCTGGTTTTTTCTACTTTACTTTGATACTTTGGTTCCTGTAATTTTGGTTTTGTTCTTTTGTTACTTTGGATTACATGTACATTGTTTCACTGGACTTGTTAGGCCTAAATTTCATTTATCATCCTGTGGCAGAGCAGAGCTCTGCCCTTTATAAATTGGCAGGGATGGGGTTAAATTCCCCTCCCTGCCTGGGTTTATTGTGTTCAGGTGGCTGGGGTTGATTGGAGTAATTAACGATCAATCAGCACCCAGCCACCTGACATAAAAGGAGGCCTCAGCTTCCCATTAGGGAGAGGAGGGAGCTGAGGAAGCAAGCTGGTGTTTGTGTTTGCTGTTTTTTGGTTTTGCGGGTTTTTTATTTTTTTTTTATTTTCTCATCCAGTGAAGGCATCAACCAGCCTGGAAACCTTTATTTTTGTAAGTCTTGTTTTGTGTCTTTCTATTTGTGTTTAAATATCTTTGTTTTGGCCCTTGTGCCCTTTTATTTTGTGTTTATTTGTAATAAGTATTATTTTTTTGAACTACAGTCTGTCTCTGGGCCTCTATCCACTCGCCAGCCTGTCACACAGTGGGATACAATGCTTAAAGTAGGCTCAGAGCAGTACTGCAGGGTTTTTTTTTTTTTTTTTTTTTTTTTTTTTTTTTAAAGATAAATTGGAAAAAATGTGAAAGAAGAGCAGACAGCGGCAAAGGCAGAAGGAGATCCAGCAGCTGAAGAAATGTAAGCTGCTGCAACAACAGCCACCGCTGTAGGACCTGGCCAGCCTATTCCCCTGGTGTTCCTGGTGCGGGAAGGAGGACCACCACTGGAGGTCCTGCCCAGAAGTGCCACCGGCAGACTGGTGTGGCCGTTGTGAGGAGGACAGCCACAACTGGGCAGGATGCCCCTACAATCAGGCCCAGGAAGAGGAGCAGTTTTCACCCCGGGCATCTGGGGCCACCCCACTACCTCCAGCGCCACCACCTTCACCACTGTCCCAGGAGATATGGGACTGGCTGATGCACCCTGAGGTGTCGAGATGGGGAGAGGTGGGGAAAAGTGGGAGGAACAACATCACCCGGCGTCCTTCCCAGAGGTTGCCCTCATGGTCGTTAATTACCTGGCGGTAGACATGAGAGAGGCCCCCGTCATTCAAACAAAGAGGGAGGAGTTGCCGTCCCGAGAGGCCAGAAGGGAGGAGCCATGGACCAAGGATGCCTGCCTTGCACCGCCCAGGGATG
Organism: Polyodon spathula; assembly: GCF_017654505.1. Lineage (NCBI taxonomy): Eukaryota > Metazoa > Chordata > Actinopteri > Acipenseriformes > Polyodontidae > Polyodon > Polyodon spathula. Next base: position 23,584,300 of record NC_054543.1, read on the forward strand.
CCTGCCTTGCACCGCTCAGGGATGCCACATTTGGATCGCCTGGGGTTTCCTGCTGCTCCACATCGCCTGGGGCTGCTGGTGACTCCAGGTCCCATGACTGCATCGCCTTACTACCTTGGAGATCCGGGGCCCCCTCAACCAAAGAAGGCTTGGGGGCTCCGACATCAACCCCGCCCACTAAAACAGCCCACCCAAGGGACATAATGGGACTCTTGGGGGGGGGGGGAGTTGGCCGATTGCGGCCTGATTTATAAATTGGCAGGGATGGTGTTAAATTGCCTGGGTTTATTGTGTTCAGGTGGCTGGGGTTGATTAGAGTAATTAACAATCAATCAGCACCTAGCCACCTGACATAAAAGGAGGCATCAGCTTCCCATTAGGGAGAGGAGGGAGCTGAGGAAGCAAGCTGGTGTTTATGTTTGCTGTTTTTGGTTGTGTTTTTTTTTTTTTAATTTTCTCATCCAGTGAAGGCATCGCCCAGCCTGGAAACCTTTATTTTTGTAAGTCTTGTTTTGTGTCTTTCTATTTGTGTTTAAATCCCTTTTGTTTTGGTCCTTGTGTCCTTTTATGTTTATTTGTAATAAAAGTGTTGTTTTTTTGAACTGCAGTCTGTCTCTGGGCCTCTAGCCACTCGTCAGCCTGTCACACATCCATTGCCATCAAGACTGTCTTTGTAATTGTTTTCCCCATATACTTATTCATTCACCTTTGTCTTTTTGGCCTGTCAGTGTGTTGGTTTTGTATTGTGTGTGGGTTTATTGGAGGCCCACCAGACACCACATTCATTTCGCTTTAGTGTTTATTTCTTTGGATGTTTGTTTAGTTCACGTTACTTTCTTACTAACCTGTACCTTCCACTAAATGTTATCTGCAACAAGTTGTTGTCCTTATTTCATTTATTACATTAGTTTACAACAATAAACCGTTTGTCCGTGAAATTGACACCTTTGACATCCCTGCTTTTGCTGTCTGTCACTCTTGCTGACTTAGTTAGTTATAGATATTGGGCCAGTACTATCTCCGTAGTGAAGACAGTACAACTGCTTCTCAGTTGTGCAGAGTGATCGTTACAAAGTTATAACAGTATTCCAATTTTCTTAGGTAAGTGAAGAAATATTACATGTAATAATCATTGGAATCTATAAATCCAATAACACATTTTAGTATTAAAGTTTAATATTTTTTCTATACATTTATCCAGTTGAAAAGATAAACAACTCATCTCTGATCTTAAATAATAACCTGTGGTACATGTTTGTGTTTTAAGCAATAAAACCGATCATTTCTCAGTTCTATTTACCATCAGCTAAACAAAGTATTTATTTATTTAATTTTATACATTAAAAAGGTTTTAACAAACTACAGCAATAACAGATCTTAATACTGTTGTAGTATAACATTGAGAGTGTACAGCTTTAGTTTTTTTTAATTTTATTGTGATTGTCTTTATTAAAAAGAAACGTACCAAGTTATTTGGCACAGTAAAATACTAAATAACAAATGTTTAAATCATTCCATGAACGGAAGTGTGTTTTGTTGGTTTTATTTTTGTGCATTACAATAATTTAAGTGATTTACATTAGTCTTCTTCATTTAAGCCTTTATTTTATAACTTGCATGAGGTAGTGTATACGTGACATTAAGGTTACCGTGGTATTTTTTTTTTAACAGTTATCATACAGCGTAAATTTTATACTGTCCCATCCCTACTCTGGACTACTTGACACTTCGTTCTGAGGGTTAAAAGGAAGTCTGTCATGTAGAAAAGAGACAGCTTCAATACACTAACTCATTAACAGGGAAGGGAAATAATGTGGCAGCTGCGGATTACAGGAGCGGCTGCAATCATTTACCAAGGGGTCATGAGTGAGGGTATAAATAGGGGTCGAAGCAATGTTATCTGTTTCTTTGTTTGGTTTAAAAGCTTTTGAACTGTAAGGACTGTAAGACGCAGTGAGAAATTAAAACCTTTGTGAATTTTGTTTGTCACTGTCTTGTCTTGTATATTAGAACAGCCCAGCACGATTGTCACTAATAAACTGTATCACCCACCACGAGCACTACTGCACGCACCCAGGACTGGTGACCATATTAGTATTATTGTGGAGCGGATATTTGTTTATTGTTTGGGATTGCAACCCGTTGTTATTTATGCCACGCAATACACATTGTTGTGTATTGCTGGGGTGTTATTATTTGGTTGCCAGACCTGGATACAATAAAATACCTTTCCAGCTAGATTCTAACTCTCCTTCTTTGCTTATTGCGCACTGCATCACTCCTGCACCTGTACATAATCAACCCCTTTGCCAGAGCTCAAAATTCAAAATGCCCGAATCGCAGTACGTCTTCCAGACATCATTCCATGCACAGACCACCACACCTAATTCAAATGGTAAATAAAACTAAATAAAACACCTGTGGTAAATAATTAAATATTTTTCTTTCATTTTGAAGCTATTACTGAGTACAATCCTCATTTGTGTGATTTATAATAAGGTGTAGCAAGTTTCATCTCGGTGCGAATAGTGAGAGGGAGAATAATAATAATAATAACAATAATTGCTACGTGTGTTGGCACTTCCACCGCAAGAGGGAGGCTACCTGCAGCTCCCACCACCACTACAAGAGGAAGGACCAGGATGTGATGTGAGCATGGCGGAAAACAGCCCGGCCACGAAGAGGGCCAGCACAGCCACAGCCAGAGTGGCCAACCCCAGCACCATGATTGGTCCTGACTCCATCACCAGGAGGAAAAGTGACGCTCCCACTTCTGCCTTTTGGGCCAGAGGCTCCTCTCCCGGCTTCACCTCCAGAAGACCTGCACCACCAAGGACTGCCGAGCCTGCAGTGCCATTTCCTGGGAAGGCCTGCTCGCCATCGCCTCACCATGTGCTGTTTCCGGGAGATCCTTGCCCTGGAAATCGTCTGCACTTGCAGATAAAATATGTAATAGTGCAAACCTTTTATTTGTTAATTTGTTATTTACAATAATAAAAACGCAAGCAGCGCATTCATTACCACAATCTTCTGTGGATTCCTTTCATTTTTCTGTGTGTTTATTCTTGATCTAACATCACCACTCAAGCCAGTTTGCCTCAAGAATGTTTTTTCAGAGTAATTTTTTAATAGAAAACTTAGACTGCTTCACAACTATATAGAACAGTTTTATCAAAAAAATATTTAATTCATCATCTGGTCCTGCTGGATCCAATCCTGGTTCTGCTGTCATAGCGCCTCCACTGCGTCTTCTATCCTTGGACCTGCTGGAAATCCCTCTCCCTGCCTCGGAGTTTGCCTTCCAATGGTGAAGGCACCGCAGGCTGTGGCTGTCCCAGCATGGGAGCGACCTGCCCAGTGACAGTGCAGAGGTGCACCATGGGAGCAACCTTCCTAGTGACAGTGCAGTTCACCAATTGAACCAGTCCACCATTCTGCACATTGATCTGCCCACCACTCCAATTCTGTCAGGACTTTTCAAAACAACACATTTTTCACATTTTCCTGCCCCATTGGAGGGGAAAGTTGAAAATATTTATTACTCGTGGAATGTTCTTTTTTTTGTATTTTTAAACCCACACATATTTTCAATATTTACACCGAAATATTGTGCGAGTCTTTTCCCAGTCACAGCTGTAAAACCAGAACAGGTTATCTTTGTACAAGACTCTTAAATTCAGACCCTGTTATTGTTTGTTTGAATACTCGAAGTGGATTTGTTTGAAAAGACACGGTGCAAGAAGGGATGTGGTGGAAGCAAACTGATCTGTTTTGTTGAGTCACATGTTTTATTTAAATATCATTGTTGTACATTGCCCAGAGCAGCTTGTGGTTTTTGCTGTTTGCGATACATTCAGTCAGTGAGAATGCTCGGTGGGGGATTGTGGTATTACAATGATTGGGTGGGAGAGGATGACAGTTGCTCTGTCTTCATTGGAATCCTGACAGTCAGTGTTACAGTTTCAGTGGGCTGAGCCCAGGTCAACATCCTGAAAGCATTGGAAATGTGAAATTATCTTGCTCAGCAAAGCATGTTGCATGGTTTGCTCAGTGTACTGATCGTTCTCTACATCTAGGTCTAAACTTAGCTTAGATATATACTTTTTTCTGTGTTAATTTCGCATAATGAACTGCGTGTCCTATTTACTAATGAGTGCTGAGTACAGTTTGAGAATGCACTAATTTGTCAATCTATGTGAAATGCTTTTTAAAAAAAAATCTTTTAAGTATCAAAATACAAACAAGGTTTTTCTTTTTAGTGCATTTCAACTGTTTAATAAGGCTGGCTCCTTATAAATCCATGTTAACAATATCTTTTTAATAGATATGTCCTATAAAATATTTTCAGCATAACAAATACAAAACGCTTTCAAAGATGACTTACAGTAAAACAAAGAGATACTTCATAACAAACAAATACATCTAATGCAGGACTGTTGACATTGAAAAATAAACTTTCAGATCTTCAGATCTTCATTAGCAAATGTGATTATTTCATTAATACTGCCTACAGTAACAAAGCCTTACTAACCCTTATAAAAGTTTACTATGGTCACTTTACTATTCCCCCATGCATTTCCCATGGTTGTTGTACTATGCATTTACCATCGCTAACCCTGGTTTGCCATATAATAATAATAATAATAATAATAATAATAATAATAATAATAATAATAATTAATAATTATTATTATTATTATTATTATTTGTTTTATTTAGCAGATGCCTTTATCCAAGGTGACTTACAGAGACATATCTCTCTGGGCTTTACAATGCTTCCTCTGCTTTACTATGCTTTTAAAACAACTTTGTACCTAAAATAAAGTGTCCTGGTTCACTCGTGCAAATGAGCCTTGTCTGTACGGCCCGGGTCCTGGTGGCTCTGTCACAGCAGGTCCTCCCGTTGCCTTGCTTATGGGGAGACAGTCTAACAGGTGGCGGTAGTGTGAGTGATCCATTGGCTCGCTGTAATATATATGCCCTTTAATACAGAACACATTTTATACAATGTATACAATAAGTCAAAAGACATATATAAGGCAAGCCATAAAAGGCTTACCTGTGATATGGATGGAAAAGACAAGCATGCAAGGCTACATGTGAATGAATGTGTGTGCTGGGTATCAGACCAGTCCAGTATATCTGCACTGTACTCCTGCTCTCATTGCTGTGTTTAACAATTGCAATAAGACATTTCATAGCAGACGTAGCCACTCTCAATTTTTTTTTTATTTTAAACAATGTTTAAATTGAGCTAATGGAAAAGCAGAGGTCTCAACTGGTGTTACAGATCATCCGGATTGATACAATATATTTGGCTCCAGATTCCTATCTTGTAATACCCTGGGTACAAATAAACAATACATTACTGCACATCCCAGTTCTCCAGGAGACATGTGGCTGCAGTGGAATACAGCCCAGCAAACCCCTCAGGTGACGCTGGTAACGCTGCCCCTCCTGGACTCCTCCAGCTGGCACAGGCCCAGGTAGCTGATGGACTTCTTCAAAGTGTTCCTGAACATGGTGCAGGAGAAGCAGTAGATGAGCGGGTCCAGCACGCTGTTCAGGTAGGTGAAAGCAATGGAGGCGCTGAAACACTCTGATGCCAGCCTGAAAGACACACAGTCCCCAGGGCTGAGTTGCTTGATGAGGAGCGTGGTCAGACCGGTCACGATCCCCGGCCCAAAGCACAAAGCAAACACCAGCATGATCACCGACACCACCCTGATGGCGTTCCTGATCTTCCGGTCTCTGTTCATGCTCCGATGCTTCAGGACCCAAGTGATCCTGAGTGTGCAGAACAGCAGCACGGAGAAGGGAAGGAAAAATTCTACCACGTACAGGAAGTAGTGCAGGAGGATCCCTGTGGGGATCATGGAGTAAGAGCTGAAACTGCGGCACAGGAAGGTGCCATTGTGTTCCTGCAGGAGCTGGCTGGTCAGCAGGGGGATCCTCAGGGACAGAATCAGAACCCACACTCCACAGGACATCATGGAAGCCTGCTTCACAGACAGACGGTTGATCCTGCGGTGTGGGTGGACAATCTTGAAGTAGCGTTCGGCGGCCACCACCGTCATAAAGCTAATGCTGGCCGAGCGGTTTGCGGCCAGCATGAAGAGGTTGATGCGGCACAAGGGATCCCCAAAAACCCAGTGCTCGCCTCGCAGGAGATTGTCGATCCTGAAAGGAAGGCAGAGGATGAGCAAGAAATCTGCCAGCACCAGGTTAAGGAGGTACACCGTGCTCGGCCTCCAGACTTTCATACGGAAACAGAAGACCCACAAGGCAATGGCGTTCCCAGGAATCCCCAGCAGGAACTCAATGATGAGAGCTGGGGGGAGGATGGAGGCAATGTTGATCTGGGAGGACAGGCAGTGCATAGTGCTGTTCTTCGTCATGGTGACTCTGAGAGGTGCACAATACTGAGAGTTTTATTTGTAAAGGACAGGAGGGCAAGTACTTCTGTAAACTATCTTGCTGTTTCCTGACTTTCAGATAGTTTCAGTTTAAAATTCACACATAGTTCTACTGCTGTACTTCCGTTACTTGATGGATGAGATTCTGTGAAAAAAAAGACACAGAATTCAAAACAGTAAAAAGAAAACTGCTGTGTTTTCATGCAATGTTTTCTTCACTGAACTTAAGTGTCTCAGAATTTCTTAAAGTACTGCTACTGAGTGTTTGATAGTTATGGAGGGTTTTAATAAACTCAATGCAAAAAATATACTGTCTCGCAATTATTTGAACAATGAATTAATCACACCTGTTTGCTAGTGACATGACATTGTATTGAAAGACAATTACAAGTAATCGCTTCTAGTGACATGGTCTGACATTTTCTTTTGAGCTGTACTGCCTTGTTTGCATTTCCTTCTGCCAAATAATATGTCTAAGAAAAAGATTTAAAAAACACATCAAGAGCGTATATATTACTGTCAATTACCAGTAGCACTACAACCTAGAGTACAGTATATAACAGATCCAATTTCGTATTTGTAAAGTACCATAAGCTTTCTAGCTTACAAAACTAACTTACTGAGTGCTATTTTATTAGGGTTAGCTGAAGAGAATTTTTATTTATTGAGTGCTATTTTATTAGGGTTAGCTGAAGAGAATTTTTATTTATTGAGTGCTATTTTATTAGGGTTAGCTGAAGAGAATTTTTATTTATTGAGTGCTATTTCATTTTAGTTAGTTGAAGACAAATATAGCTGTTAATCATTTAAAAGAAATAAGTTGGACAAAAAGAAAAATCAACTTACTTGTGAAGTTGCAACTAAGATGGCACGATAACCCTGTAGTATTGCCGTGCAGATAATGCAGGATTATTATTTTAGGAGAAGCCCTTGTCTAGGACAACTTACAACTGTTACAAGATATCACATTATTTTTACATACAAATATCCATTTACACAGTTGAATTTTTACTGGAGAAATCTAGGTAAAGTACCTTGCTCAAGGGTAGGGCAGCAGTGTACCCCACATGAGATTAAACCCACAACCCTCTAGTTGAGAGTCCAGCACCCTAACCACTATGCCATACTGCTGTCCTGTTGCAGATTTTGCAAGGTGCAGTCTGTTTTGCTTCATTCTGAGATATTGTGAAAAGCTGTCCTTTCGTCAAGGGCTTTGAAGTACCCTCCACCATTTTTTTAAAGATCTCTTCTTCATGTACCTGTCTTTTACTGCATGAATTGCCTGCCTTTATTATTACACTTTGAATTCACTTTTTTCAGACTCCCGTTTTGTAACATTTTCATTGAATCTAAAAAAAAAATCTAACATTTTCCAATCTAAATCAGGATCCAAACATTTTATTAAACTTCACCAACAACCTCAAACGGGGGGTGTAGCCGGGCGATAGGAAAGCCCTGCTGTTTAATCGTATTGTTTGTTTATTTTTAGAAAGTGGTCTCCCCCTCCGCCCCTGTGTTATTTTGTTTTTGTTTATTGTTTTATATTTGTGTATAGATGACGGCTAACCGCCGTGCGTTTTGTTTTGCAGTGTGGATGGGAAGCCCCATTCACATTAAAAAGTCGTGCAGTAAGTGGCCATCTCCCGAATTAACTAAGTGATTAATATGTTGCTAATCGGGAGATGGTCATCTGTACAAATACCTGCAGCTCTCTGCACGCCGGGTGGCTGTACGAGAGAGAGAGAGAGAGAGAGAGAGAGAGAGAGAGAGAGAGAGAGAGAGAGAGAGAGAGAGAGAGACATTTAAAATAGTATTTGTTAGTATTGTGTTCGTGATTATTTGTGTTTAATTATTTATTTTCTGTGCTCTGTGAGCAAGTGTTTATTTTTGTTTAAACATTTTATTTATTTTTGTATTTAAAATAAAATCGGTGCACGGCGCGTCTTTTTGTTGAAACTGCAGCTCCCTGATCTGTGTTTGCTTTCTTCTGGTCTGAGTCACCCCAACGCTGTTCACTATCACAGGGGGTTATTTTTAAACAGGGCTGGTTTCACAACCTTCGATTAGCACTAGAATTGGACAACCCAATGCTAATTTAGGTCAGGTCGTCCGAGATTAGTGCTAATCAGGGTCTGTGAAACCAGCCAATAAACAACCAGCCTAAACCCAATAATAAGTTACAGAAGGCATCTACTAATTACAAGCACTTACAAATACAATACATTTTACAATTAAACCAATAACACCTGTTTTCTCTTACCTTACCTCCACAACATGTCTGCATACTCTAACCAGTTCAAAGCACAAGGACTGTATGGAAGTTATAATGATAACATATTTGCTAGACTTTCCGTTTCCAAACTGTTGCATTATCAAACACCATCTTTCAGCAGATTAACACTGACGTGGCATTTCTCATGTGCAACACACAGTGTTATGTATTTGGTTATTTTATGACAGCTGTCTCTTATAGTTAGAATGTAACAATTCCAAATTCTAACAGCAAAAGTGGTAATGAAGAAGTGTCAAAGCAAAATGGCAGCTGACCTTCTACAGATTATACTTTGCAAAATGCACTACTGCATAAAAAAATAAACTTAAATGCTTTCCAAAAATGTTCTAAACTTTTAATGGGCACAGTTGATGTGAAAAACCTTGCTCCAGTGAGGTCTTCACACCCAGCCTTCCCTCTGCATGCATGCAGCTTTACAGGATGATAAACATAACAGGTATTTACACTGTGATAGCACATTAACCACACAGGCTGGCAGTGTAATTACAATACAGCCAACATATTTAGTATCAAAATGAACCTTGCAGCTAGTTGCTGTCGTCTTTAATGATTACACTAAAGATTAATTTGGGCTCATTTATAAGTGAACAACATATCCAGTGACAAGCACAAAAATATGGTGTGAAACTTTTTTTTGCACTTGTGTGAAAAATAGAATAACATATTCTGTAAATACAGTATAGTTCACTGTATTTCACATTCAATTCAAGACCCTTGTTTTTGTCTACTGCTCTTTCACCACACTGACCCCCCTACCTCCAATCCCTTGTGTCTCCCTATACCCCCTCTCGCTGACTAGTCATGCCTTCCCTCCACTCTCCATCCTCCCATGCCTGCACCTAGCTCCTCTGTGGTGGAACCAGCTACTGGAGAACTTAAAGAACCCTGTCTCTTACCGCCTTCTGCCACCTCCTCAAGACCCAGCTGTTTATACTGTAATTGTAGCTCCATTGCTCTACTGCTCCTATTATGCACTGGACTTGCCTGACCTACACACCATGTTACTGGATCCTCAGCTAATGCACTATCCTTGCACTCTTGCACTGCTATGTCATTGTAAATATAAGTTGTTTTAATCTTAACCTGTTGCATCCTAGTTCATATTGTATTTTAGTAGTATTATTTACACTTACTGTAAATTAAACTGTATTTAAATATTAAGCTTGTATAATCCTTTACTGCCCTGTAACACTGTAAGTCACCTTGGATAAAGGTGCCTGCCAAATAAATAAGTAATAATTTTCAACTGCATTTGAAATCTTAACAGAAATCTATAGGAATGGTTGCATTATACTACAAGTGTTGATACTGTACCTGCCCATATTCAACATTCCCAGGTAAAAACTTTTTTTAAATTTATTTATTTTTTACTGGATTTCAATTTGGAATCTACCCTGAATTCATTAATATCCAGTGTCTGAATGATTAGGTAAATCACACTGTTCTGAATCACACCTCATTAATATCCAGGGTCTGAATGATTAGGTAAATCACACTGTTCTGAATCACACCTCATTAATATCCAGGGTCTGAATGATTAGGTAAATCACACTGTTCTGAATCACACCTAATTTATATCCAGGGTCTGAATGATTAGGTAAATCACATTGTTCCGAATCACACCTCATTGCTAAGCAGATGCAAAGTTTGATCTCAGAAAGTAATTAATTTTATTATGTTGTTTAATTCAGGTTTAAACAAGCTTTTCTCCATACATTGTATTTCTTACCTAAAAAAAATACCAGTATGGTACTGTAGTTATTTTATTCATGATTTTGGAATAAACATGAATGACTTTCAGTAATCCTCTTTCTTTCCGAATTGCCAGTGGAGTGGAAGAAGCCAGGACCCTGATTGCTTTGCAATCAGTGAATTAATGAATGCATTTGGTTAGTTATAAAATGCAGCAGGATGGCCATTCAGGGTGGTAGAATGTAGGAACAGTTTATGAAGGAAGCTGTTTCAGCTCAGAGACGAGTGCTGCCACTGGTCAGGGGAGGCTGTGGCTCACTTTAAAATCCCTGTTTGTTTATTTTGTGTCTGGAAACTATGTAATAGCCATACGTGTTGAATCAGTACAAATAATTCACTGTTATGAGCACCGTGGATTATTTTCTAACCGATTCAACAGTTATCTTTGTTTATGCCTCTGAAAATATTTCTTCCTAATTGATGCTTGTTCGATAATGAGATTCAGTTGACTATTAATTTGGTAATTGGAAGTGGAAGTAGAACACGAAAGTGGCATTAGAAAAATAAAAAAGTAAAAAACGAAGGAATGTGAGCTGAACATTGCCAGCGTTCGGCTTTCGAGAAGTACAGAGGCAAAATGTAAGTGGGCTGTAAGCTTGTTTTGAACAATGGTTAAATGAAAGAAATGCAGAAGTCTACAGCTAACGCCCACGTAATTGATGGAGATTTACAGAGATGATGAAATTGCTGTTGTTCCTCAACCTGTCCAGAAGAAACACAACTTAGAAGGGGATGTTTATGTGGAAATTAATGTGTAATTATGGAAAAGTTTTTTGCATTATGTTAATGTATACTTGTATTACTTTTCTTTAACAATATGAAATTCTAAATTAAAATTACAAGCCCTTTTCAAAGTGTTATGTTTGAAATGTGTAGTACTTTAATTAACTAATTGTTGAAATTATTTTTGTATAATAAAAAGGTATTTGCTTTTCTGTTGTGTTGTTATGGCTGTGGTTTAGTACACGAATCAACAGTGTTCTGTGGTTTCATAGCACAAACTGTGGATTTGTTAATTAACAATATATCTGCCCTGCACGCTCCATCTTTTCAAAGTCACACAGCCACTTTTAGAACTAACCAATGATAAGATCAATGGGTAGCGTCATGGAAATGTTTTAAAGTGCACACAAGCACTGAACTCTGTATTTATCTGTACTATTATTGATTCAACTGACAAGCAAAAGACAGTCAAGCTTTCCAGTACTTCTTGTGTCGACAAACCTTCAGCATTGCAGTTTACTGTGCCCAGGGATTGCAACAGCACTGTGTCCATTAGTCTGGTTACCTTATGTATACTTTAAAAACTAAACCTATATAGTAATTGGTAGAAATCTGTAGTTATTTATAGAAACATGGCCACAATATAAATATCTTGTACACAACCTAAATAACTAACAATGTGTTATTAGATAGCATTTTTATGCGATTTAGAAGCTGACTCTCAGCTCAGGTCCACAGAGGAGGAGTTTTTACCGGTCAACACTTAACCCAAGAGGAAATTAAATTTAATGAAACTCTTGACCTGTAACTGCCACATCTCACATCTCGTAGCACTACTGCAGTGGCCAGCAGTGTCATGGGTTTATTAGGGTACACATCGGGCATGTTGTTTTATTCACCACTGCAAAGAAACTGGTGAGGCAGAAGTACATACACGGTGACTGGCTTAAAACAACAGTTTGAAATCAATATGGTGACTAGAAGTCGGAGAAAACTTCGTGCTGCGGCAGCAGGCAAGGCTGTGACAGACTCGTTGTTGTCAGAAAGACATTATTAGAATGACAAGTGAAAGGTTTTACGATCTGTTAAACAGATTGGGACCATTGTTTCAATGCAAAAATACATCGACTTGCAGTCACACTGCAAATAGCAACTGGCAATTCTGACTCCACTCCACTTACTTCAGGGTTTTCTTGCTCTTCACAAATCTATCACATAGTTTCTCCATCTTTACATTCTCACCAGTCCTTTTCTATTCTACTAAACAGTACTCTTTTTTATGACTTTTACAAACTCCACCCAACTTAAATTCAAATGTCTTTTCTTTATTCGACTACTTAATAAATGGAAAGGAACAGTTCATAAATTAATGGGATTCAGTAGGACTTCTATTATTTACCATTTGTTAAACAATTTGCCGTCAGAGTCAACTAAAATGTTTAATTTGGTCTCCCCACACTCCACACTGACAGTCTCCATGATGGTGTCCATGTTGTTTCTTGCCCGGTGAGTCTGGTGAGTTTAACAATAGTTCGTTGAGGGTCATCTGTTGAATTTAACAACAGTTCAGTGACCACAGAGTTGGTCTGACCATGCTCTGGCTTTGATAGCTCCGGCAGCTCAGCACCAGCTCCAGAGCTGATGGAGACCCCCTTCTCCAGCTCCAGAGCTGATGGAGACCCCCTTCTCCAGCTCCAGAGCTGATGGAGACCCCCTGCTCCAGCTCCAGAGCTGATGGAGACCCCCTGCTCCAGCTCCAAAGCTGATGGAGACCCTCTGCTCCAGCTCCAGAGCTGATGGAGACCCCCTGCTCCAGCTCCAGAGCTGATGGAGACCCCCTGCTCCAGCTCCAGAGCTGATGGAGACCCCCCTGCTGATGGAGACCCCCTGACCCAGAGCTGATGGAGACCCCCTGCTCCAGCTCCAGAGCTGATGAAGACCCCCTGCTCCAGCTCCAGAGCTGATGAAGACCCCCTGCTCCAGCTCCAGAGCTGATGGAGACCCCCTGCTCCAGCTCCAGAGCTGATGGAGACCCCCTGCTCCAGCTCCAGAGCTGATGGAGACTCCCTACTCCAGCTCCAGAGCTGATGGAGACCCCTTCTTCCAGCTTCAGATCTGATGGAGATCCCCTGCTCCAGCTCCAGGCTGGCTCCAGCACCAGAGCCACTCCAGCTGCAGCTGCTTTTAGCTGTTCCGGCTCCAGAGTCAATAAAACCTCTAATCAGTAATGTATGTTCTTGACTATCATAGTAACACCGTTTAAGTTGTTTTTAATTGTTCAGTCAAGTTAAATTCATTTTTTAGCGACAACAATGTAAAATCTGGTTAAGACTTTTTTTTTAATTTTAGTTTACCTTTCTATGAATGTAGACTGTGCATTCTGGGGTGTGTGGGTTGGACGAGGACAGTGTACGTTTTATGACCAAAAAAATGATAGCATTTTTATATAGCTTAAAGTATTCTCATGCCTTCCTGCAAAAGTACTACAGCTGTCAGAGATGTAATTTTCGTAACAGTTCATGATATTTTACTTTTGGTTGAGGAAAAGGATCTTCTAATGTTTGTTTCCTTTCCAGCGCACAAAAGTGTAGAAGGCAAGGAGAGTCAGCAACTCCTGTTATTTTTCCCAGTGTCAACATTTAAAACTTGCAATTTACAGTTGCTAAGATATAAGCTATTGAACGAACCAGGCCTACAAGAAAAAAACAAAATCACACTGTATATGCTTCTTACAATTATCTGCAGCCTGCAAGTGGGGTGCATAAAAAAAAATACTTTGTCTACTTTGTATTTACCTGAAATGCACACATATTTTCTTTTAACTGCTGTATGACATCCTTTGTTTTGTAATTAATTCACAAGGGTAAAGTTCTTCTTTAATTCTGAAATGTTTCTCAACTTTAATAGTTCCATGTAATGAATTTGATAACGTTTTGCAAATGAACATTGTAGTGTTCCTTCTGTTAGTATTGCTATAATATACATTATACATTTCATGTAACGGTCTGGCTGTCACACACTCTATTGTGAACATGATAACTGCTTTGATTTTGTACCACTGTTCAAACAAGTTTTGTTTTATTATTCAATCCCAGCCTCCTATGTATGTTTCGGGTTGCATTTGACTATAATCTACACAATTATGAGGACCCTCTCTATATGCCTTCACTGGTTTTCATAAACGGTAAGGGCTGCAGATACCGGAATACGTTATTCTAGTCCATAATTTTGGACGAGTCCTTATAGCAACATAATTATTATGTACATTGCTCCGGAACCTCAGCTCCGGCTCCATGCTCCGGAGTGCTCCAGTGACGCAGCCCCAGCTCTGCTCCTTTTCTTTTGGAACTCAGCTCAAAAAACTAGCAACCTGTGCTCCAGCTCCAGACTCTCCCCACCTCACCCCCGGGCCAAACTACTGAACCTACAACCTGAACTGTGATTTCCCGTTTGATGACAATCCTTAAAAAAACAACTTTACATTATTGTTTTACTGGTACATAAAGGGAAGTACTAAGCCAAATCACCAATCAGACACAGCAGAGCCGCAGCCTGTGTCGGTTGATTGGCTGCGGGAGGAAGAGGGGTGGGTTTTGGAGTATCGTGGTGGGGGATGCAGTGTTTGAAGATGGTGTCTGATTGCTCTGGATTAAAAAATAAATAATTATATGAAGACAAAAACGACAAAGTAATTGTTAAAACAAAAAACGTTAGCGTCATGAAGACTACGAAAACGAGACGCTGTTCGGAGCTAGACAAGGAGTTTGAAAATCTGTATGTATTAATACTATGACTGGTATAATCCCGACAAAGCGCTGCACATAATTGTATTATTATTATTTTTTTAAATAGATTTATATTGGTATTGGTATTTATTAAGCAAAACTTACTACGGTTTTTATATAGTAGAATAAGAGATATGATGTCAAGACATTTCAAATGTAATTTGAAAGCAAACGAAAACATAGCTATATATTTCCGTTAAATAATATTTTACCTAAAAAAACTAAACAAAAACAAAAATATTAGTTTTATGCAGCAAATCGTAGACGGTCTACAGTTGTCAAATGACCATACATATTATATGTACTTACATGCATATTATAGCAAGTTGCAGTGTCCGCCTGTGTTCATTACACTAAATTATCTCGTTGTAGCGTTAATATCAGAAACTTTTCCAGGTTATTTGTGCAATTTTAGAAACTGGAATCCATGCATTCCAGTTTGTAAAATTGACACAATAATTGTAGCTGTGTAAAGCTGCAACCAGACTTCTGGTTTAGTGCTATTGAAGAAAGCATGCAGGCCCAATGTCGTGTTTTGGTGAAGAAATTGAACAGGACAAATATGTAATTAAACGTGATATTCAAGTATGGCGTGCATGCTAAGGAAGAAAGGTGTTTTGCTGCAAGTACAAACCATTTTAAATCACAGCGTTGGTATTTAAAAAAAATAAACCTGCGATTGAAATTGATTTAAACTAACTTGAATTTACACTAGTGGCTAAGAATAAATGCCGCAGAAATTGTTGGTTTGGACTTGATGGATTTTAATAGTTTAATTACATAACTTTGTTTTGCTTCTATGCCACAAAAATCCCATCCCTGTTCACACACTAAAGTCCTTAATGAAACGTTAAATGGCAGTGCAGTGTGCATAGTCCCTCTCTTCTGCTTGCATGTACCGAAAGCTACTGGAGTTTCCACAAGTTATATTCTACAGATAGAATAAACAAGTTGTACGAAATTAGATCACTATCACTCATGTTGTTTTTAGTTTTTCATCACATCCTTGAAACTTATTTGTAGAAAGTTTGAGCTCAGAGTGGATCACAGCAATGTCAACTAACAACCATTACAAGGTGTTTCTAGTTCATCACAGGGACTTGACTGGAGATTGATGTAGCCTTCCCTTTAACCACCCAGCTGCCCATTTATTTTGGCAATTTCCATGTTAATGTGCTTTTTTTGTGTGTTGCAGATTTCATTCTTAGCCCTCAAATAAGCAGTTTGTATAGTTTTCAAAACAATTTTTTATTACACACGTTTTTATTGTGATTGTTAAACAAATGCAGTATTTCAATAGAACTTAAATGACAAAATAACAGCAATGTGTTTGCAACTGTAGCATTATAATATAGATCACAACATGGCATTTCCCAATGGCACCATTATATAAATATGAATAACATACTTTTTACAATGGCAACGTTGTAATACTTGGGCAGGCATGTCACTTTTTTTAGAAATTATTTTTTGCGTGATAGATTTCAAAGCAAACGCACTTCAGACGTCTTTATCTAGCACTCATACATAAGAAAACTTGCGTCGCAAATTTTCAATCACGTCATATGCAGTATCTTCCCTCGTTTCAGGCATGGGTGTACAGCGCTGTTATGTGAATTATCTGAGAAGTTTAGGTACAATAAATAAATAGGTTGTTTTGACCAGTACCAGACCTGGCAAGGCTTCCTTACAACCAATACAATAAAGAAATTTTGTTTTATTCTCTGTAGATACACAGGTATCCATTTTTCACTCTCACCTGTGTATATACAGATGACCCGGTCTGTCAAGCCCATTTCTTAGGGACTGCTGCTATCTGCCAGTAAAAAACAAAACTGCATACACTTTTACAATACAGTTTTCTTATTTTTTGAAAGAAGCACGCTAAAAAGACATGTTAAACTTTGCTGATGCATGCTTTTCTTACAGGAGTGACAAATTTGGACTTGCATTCGCTCCTCGTGGTAATCGTAGGATAAGCAGCTGGGTGCACCCGTGTGAGCTTCTCTGTAATTAACAAAAGCAAAACAAAAATAAAAACAACAAAATCTGATTCATTCCATCTCGTTAGCAGCAGTGAACTGAACTAGCCCATCACAACGCTATTGTCAACACTGGGCAGCTCACACAGATGCAGAAGGTGAGGCTAATAATCAAATTACCTCTAGTCTCACATTTATTTTGGTACACTCTCTTCTGCCTTTAAGAAAAGAGAAAAAAATAATTGAGACAAACTTCTTGCTTCCTTTTTTTTTTCCTCCTAGGTACAAGAGGTTAATTAGACCACCTAACAGCAATGACACACGCGCCAATGCCCTTAAGTACAGCAGGCTAGATGATAGGACAGATCCATGTCGCTGCCTATCCAGGAGAGCCAATAAAGAAGCTGCCATGCTCTACACCTCGACCCCGCTGCCTGTGCGTAGACTCTGGACTGAAGGATTCAAGAGCACGTCACCCTCCAGCTTGTGGTGTTCTAGCAGCCAGGGCTCTTGCAGTAACCTGTACATAACTATAGAAACAAAGAACCAGGCACAACAAGGGAGTGATGAGAGCATGCAGCTCGGCAAGACTGATGAAGGCGGTGCCTGGAGGAGAAGGAGCCCTGCTGTACTTCCAGTGGAGATGGTCTGCATTGTAGATGATGATGATGATGATCATGTGGAATATGAACAAGGATATAAAGAAGAAGAAAGCAAAGATGAGAATGATAACACTGTGTGTGATGAAGATGACTGCTTCTCTGTGCAGTCAGGGTTGTCTGATGCAGCCAACAGCCTCTGCACACAGTGTCTAGAGTTGTACTGGAGAATGAGGAGTGAAATGAAGCCAGTGACCAAGACAATTGACTATGGTGTGTGTGTGTGTATGTGTGTGTGTGTATATATATATATTAATATAATATATATATTATTATATAATATATATATTATTATTATTTCATAATTTATTTTATTATATAATTGCTAGCGATCAATTGCGTCCGTCCGGGCCATGTGTCACAGGTCCGTTATCCACGTCAGGCGAACTGTGCAATCCACTGTAGAATGTGATTGCGTATCGCCGCTGTGGCGACATGTTTTTTCTACAGAGAGGCGGATTCACGAGAGTCTCTCCGCCTGTGTGTGGATCGTGACACATTACGCGGACAGACGCAATTAGCTCTAAGAAATATATATATAAATATATATATAATATTATATATATATATATATATATATATATATATATATATATATATATATAATATATATATATTATATAATATATGTATATCACAATCTCTCTCTTCATATTCAAATCTTCATATTCAAGTTGCTACCCGCCAACATTTTCTGTTGTTCACAATCATTCTCAGTGGTTCACATTGCAATTTCTGTAAAGATGTTCAAAATTCTACATGGTCTTACACTTGGGTACATGCTGTTCTCTGGGGAACACCGGTTGCTCCTTTGGTTTCAGGAGTAAGCGCCCCCACCCAATAAATACATGTAAATGCAACGCACGGGGGCTGAGGTGTTTTTAGATGTGGAAGTTCAGGTCTAGTTGCCTACCATAGCCATATAGGCTAGATGAGGATAGATAATGTTTTTTACTTGGGGCAGCAGTTGGCTCTTGACTAATATATAGTTAAAATGGTTTCCTTTGAGGCTTGTTAAGAATACTGTCTGAATGAAATTAAACAAAAATGTGATTTTAAGTCATCATTGCTATTTTTAGGTAACTACAATTTATAAAATCTGCTGGTATTTTTGCATATGCATGTTACCTAATGTTTACAAATCTTTCTATCAATGACCTATGTACTGTGCTTTTGTTTTTGATCTCCATTTTTAAATAGATCCTTCCTCCTTGTCCTGTGATGAGTGGGTTCTGTTGAAAAGGCACTTGCCACGAAGATTTCCACAGACCAGAGGGAGTCCACCAACACATTCGTGTATGGAGGAGTACTAGGGGTGTGCTGATACTTGTAATTTCAGAGTAGTTGCCTTTTAAGAAGTATCTGTCAACAGATACGAACTACATCAAAATACACCTATGTATGAATTTGTTGATTTCAAAGTAAAAAAGCAGCCCTTCCCTCACCTTTACAATTGAGTGCTAATCAATGGCGTATTCCCTCTCATTGGGGCACTGATGTTTATTTCTGCAGACAAGTCCTGTGATGGTTCTATTAAAGGTGACTCAAATTTTTTTTAAGGCAAAATTTCCATCTTATCCTTCTTAACCATTTACCAGCAGTGATGTAAATCAAGCAGTAACTTGAGATTATAGACTAATGTTACTTTCATCTGCAGATGAGAAAGTCACAAATATTTGTTCCGCTTTCAATAAATAAATATAAACAACATACAGGTATATCACCGTTTCTAAAAAATCTTAAGTAACAGATTTTTTTTATTAAAAAAAGGTTTCACACTTCTTCCAGTTAGTCTTTAACATGGATATTTAAGATGTTTAAATGCTTTTAAAATGAGTTTAGTTTGATTCAGTAGGATTGCTCTGTGAGGTTGTAACCCAACATCTCGCCATGTACAACTACAGAAAACTGTGGAACATTTTGAGGAAAGTAAGGAACAGGATGGAGAAGCAGGGTCAGTTGGAGTTCGATGGAAACCACAAGGAAAGGTGCTGCTGGCCACATGTATTCCTTCAGAGGTAAGAGGAGTGGCTTTTGCATTCAAAAAATATTGTGCTAGTTTCTACTATGTGTGGGACAATAATCTGATTATTGCGACATTTATAATTTTTTTTGTGCTTCCCTGGCACAAAAAGCCATGCCCTTCAACACACTGAAATCGTTCACTAATACCGTGAGATTAATGACACTCGGAGGGAGGGACAGCAACTATCGGTGGACCTTTACCACAGAGGCTTTCTTCTGCTTGCATGTCCTACTGCAGTGGTTCTCAAACTTTTTGGACCATGCCCTGCTTCCTGTGGTCTGTGGTACTTCACGTCCCCCACCTTGACACACGTACATGTACTGGTTAAAGAAGAAAAAAAGAAAATCCAGCATGCCTCTGGCTTCTCTGTATGTCACTGCTGTTGTTTCTTTTCTTTTTCACGAAACAGCCACGACCCATTGTAATAAGAGCAAACTTAACACTGCAAATAAGTATTCTGATCGTGTCCAGTGCTTAATGATGTGCACACCATCATGTCCAATGCTTAATGATGTGCAACAACGTTCATCACCAGATGGCACTTCGTTCAATAATAAGTCGGGGCAACATTTTTTTCCCTGAATCTTCTTGAAATCACTATCTCGCTTCCGTATCAGGCATCATTCATGCTATCTGCTTTCCAATTATTTTTTCTTCTAATATCAAAATTGGTATTGCCTGAAAGTTTAATTTACAGTACTAAACATTTTACCATTCACTAAATAATATGGCTACATAGTCCATGCGACACAAGCGGCACTGCCTTTCCTACGAATTGTGTTCATGTTTTGAGTTGACTACAATGTACAGTCATCTCAGTCATTTTAAACCACTAGTTTTTTCTTTTGATCTACAATACATACCACAGTACCACTGCTTCTTCCACACTGCCCAGTATCTACTATGACATGTTTTATAGGAATCGCATGCAGAGCTCTGTGGGGCAGAATAAATTTACCTTTTTGCTTTGTTTGTTGCAGAAACCTGTTAAGATGTACAAAAAAGGAAAAGTTTGCCAAAGGTAAGCATGCAAAGAAGAAACGAGGAAGTTGTCCATCCTCCAAGGTGAAATTCAAGAGGGCTAAACAGGAAGAGCACAGCGATCTGATTTATGAGATTATTGAAGTGGAGGAGAATCGCAGGAAACCTTTGAGACACACACTGTTCATTCAAGACAGTGATGAAGATAACAAAATGTGCAGGACACATAGTTGTGATCTCTCCAAATCCAAACGGCCTGCTTGCTTCACCGGACTTCCCTCTGGTTCTCAATCTGCAAGGGGAGTGACTGAAAGGGACAGAGGGAGGAGGGGCATGAGCATGAAACAGAAAAGCGCTACAAGGAAGGAGGGTTCAGAAAGTCGGGGCAAAAGCAAGCCCCCTGCTTCCAGCGGCCAGGCCCCCTCATCGGGTAACTTCTCCTGGCTGCGGACAGGGGACTTCAGGTCCATGCTGGCCAAGCTGGAAGCACCACAGACCACAGTGGTCAAGGAGATCTGGTGATGTTGTGTGCACCATTGCTAAAACCATAATTATAATTTAAAAAGTACAGTACACTGTAGGTTGGCTCACTATAAGCCAGTGGTGCACAACTCTGGCCTTCAAGATCCATTGTAGTCTAGGTCTTTATTCCAAGCAGGTCCTGAATTAGTTCATCAAAGCTGCTGAGGGCCACTTTATCACATACAGTTTGTAGGCACAGTGGCACTCTTCAGACAGCTGATGGTTCTATACAGTGTGTTGTTATTGTTCAGTTCAGTTATGTAATAATAAATATTGTTTGAGCCTGTCAGAAATATGCAGAGTACCCAATTACCCCAGGACTAAATTTCAAGTCACACATGCCTGGTTTCATAAAGAACCGAGGCTGGAAAATGTATTTTTATTATTATTATTATTATTATTATTATTATTATTATTATTATTATTAAATAATCATAATCATCATCATGATAAATGCAGAAAGACAAACGGGACAGGTGTTTTTATAGACGCAGTAGTTCTGGGACAAATATTTGAATATTCGCTGCTTGAAATGTATTAGTTTGCATTACCATGTTAGTATTCATAAATGACGGCTGAAATAAACAACACGAATTCTACTGTACATAACCGTGTTTAACGCTGTTTTCTTGAATAGTTTTTTGACGGGGTAAGGTTTTTATTTGTATTTATTTATTTATTTTACTGAAAGCATGTTTGTCCCAGCACTAACACTATTGTATTATTATTAGTGGTCCTCTTCAATTGACTATTTATTTAGCGCAGTGTCTGGGAGTGTCTTTTATTTACATTAGTTTAGGTATCCCATCTCAACTGTAGGAATCCTTTTTTTAGTTTACTTTTATTTTTTACAGGACATGTAGTAAATTGTGTTT